>NW_004524770.1:2328621-2355009 GCF_000260255.1 Octodon degus | reverse complement strand
GGCCAAGAGCTGCGGAAGTCAGGCAGCCCTGCTGCACCTTGAGCTCAGCCTGGGGAGGCTGTGCTGGCACCAACCTCAGACAGGAGAAGGCCTGGCCGGTGCTTTGAGCCTGCAGCCTGGTGGCCATCTGGGAGGGCAGCTGTGGGGGCTTTGGGCCCTGCACACAGCTGCAGCTCCAGCTGACTGCTCACCTGGCAGCCGTGGGTGACAGCCCTGACCAGCGCCCTGCTTGAGCCATCTCTCACTGTCTCCTTCCCAAAACCCCAGGGCGAAGGCAGTGATACGCAGAGACCCTCGGTGCTGTCGCACAAGCCGTGAGCGTCCACACACTCTCAGGCCTTTATCTCCTGTACCTGGCAAGAAAAGGAGCCTGGTAATCTTCACCTCAAATGAAATGTCAGATCCAATATTCTGCTTGAGCATCTACATCTTTGTTAGGGTCTCATTAGTGGAGAGCACGTGACTCGGCCCGCAGGGCCCCACACAGTGCCCACCCGCCCGCCCTCCTATGCTTCCCAACCACCCAGCCGCCCAGCGGAGCACAGACTGGGGTGGGCCCACCAGGCGAGTGCCAAGGTCATTAGTTTGATTCCACATGTCTCAGGTTCACGGTGCTTCCAGGAGACATCGTGAGATAAATTCAAAATGGGTTATGGAGATGCCCACAGAGCAAATAACACACTCAAATTACCCTGCTGCTAAGGGGAAAATAAAAATCACATCTCTCTTCCCGACAATATGACAAAATGAGACAGAGGTTGGCAAAAATGTCCTTCAGCAAATTAAGGTCCCTGCCTTTGAGGTCACGTGACCACCTCTTCAAGGGGCACCTGTTAAAAGATTTCATTTTTCAAACTTCACTTATATCTTAATAGAAACAAATGGAAGCCCTCCTGTGCCTGAGGAGCCTGCACAGGAGGCTGCTTTGCAGGACGCTGGGCAGCCTGGCAGGCTCTGGGGGTGGCCGTGTGGCCTTCTCGTCTGGCCTCCCACCTCAGCCATAAGCTGCTCAGTGCATACTCCCCAAGCCATGGGCTGGACCGGGGGAAGGGCACCGAAAGGCTGAGCACACCCCTGATCGAAGTCCAGCAGGGGCAGGGCAGGCCGAGGGGCTTCCAGAGGAGGTGGACAGGGTCAGAGAATGACACCAGTGTCCTAGGTGGAGGTCCAGCTGGCCAGGAGCTTGAGACACTGTAGGCAGAAGTTGACACAGCATGCTCCCACTGACAGAGGACAGGAGAAGCAACCCCAGCCCTGCACCCCAGATGTGGGACTCAGCAGGGGAGCCCTCAGACCATCTTGCCAGCGGCGCCCTGTAGAAATGGCCTTCATGCCTCTGTCAGCATAAAGTCTCCAGAAAGCATATGTAAAAAGTAAAAGCAAGTGGATGCGCTGACTCTGTGCACCACCGTGTGTGTAGCGTGCAGCACATCCGAATGCTCCTGAGCATGCAGCCAGGAGGAGATGCTGTTCATGCCCAGCTTGGCACTCATTGCGCTATAACCTTCGAGCCCAGTGTGCACGTCCCAATAGGCAGCTCACCGCTCACTCAGGATGGGCAGCGGGGCCGTGTGGCAGGAAGGACAGAGCTGCCCTGCACCCTAGGCCATGGTCATTGGCATACGAAAGCCTTCAAGCCAAATCTGGCCACCTGCCTGCTTTTATAGATAAAGTTTTATTGGTGTGCTGCCACGGCACTCTTTGCCTATCATCTGTGGCTGCATTTGCACCACCGTGGACCAGCTGAGCACTTCCAGGAGAGGCCTCACAGCCACGAAGCCTGAAGAAGCCACTGGCCCATTGTGGAAAGCACTTGCCAGCCTGCTCCAGCTGAAAACCAAGGGTCTGCCTTGTCAGGGCCAGGGGATTGCCCCAGAGGCTCTAGGAGGAAGTGACATAGCACTGCCTCTTTGGCAGGAAGCAGCCCCTCCCCATGCCAGGGGGACAGTCTGGGGCAGGGGCGAGCAGCTCTGGAGTAGCCTGGACAGCATCGCGGTGCCCTGCCAGAGTCCCGCCACACCCCGCAGCTCTGCCTCCCTCCTCAGCAGGAGCCTGCACGCCCAGCTCCATTTGCATGGCCAGATTGGCCCCTCTGGACTTCTCCGGAGCAACAGAGCATGTAATTGTGCGGTTGGACGTGAGCCTGGGCGGTGACCAAGTGTGGGGTGGAGGTCTGAGACTTAATTCCAGGTTGCCGGCGCAGGGCTGCCCTCGCCTGCGCACGTGCAGCTTCCCCAGCGCCCATTAGCATTCACAGGATGTCGGAAGATGGGCTGTAATTGACTCGAGTCCATTTGCCTGCCACAAAGAGAATCTTTGTAAAGCTCAGATCAGGAAATGAATAGTACTATTGACCACAGTGACCCCAGGGAGGTGGCTGTGCCTTAGCGTCCCCTTTCCTATCCAATTCGAGTCCTTGCACGATTCATTGTTACCTGCAGAAGAACTGCATGGGGGGGGGCTCCCCCTAAGGCCAACCTTTCAGAGATGGGCAGTGTGGGGACAGGTATCTGGGGACCATGAACACCATCTGGGCTGCTTAGAGGCAAGGGTGAGGCTCATCTCCCATCCAGTCTAGGTCCACTGGATGTGCGGCATCCTCTGGGTCCCTGGCACCTCCCCAGAAGGAGCAACCCCATCTCACCCCCTTGGGGAGTGTATGGAAGGGACAGAAAATAAACCTCCGCAGATTACAAGTGGCATGATGTCGAGTGTTAGAGATCACATTTTTGGTGCAAAAGGGACATTAGGAATCGGGTGAAGCAAGGAAGTGAAGGGGTGTCGGTTGTGGTTTTCAGAGGGGCAGTGAGGGCGTACTGGTACAGGACAGCTAAGAAAAGCATGGGAGGGTGAGAGAGCTGGCCAGGGTACAGGGTGCACAGCCCAGGCAGGCCACACATTAGGCACAGAGTGGTCCGTGTCCCCGTAGGGCCTGGTCCCCCTGTGTGAGGGTCCCTGGCTGGGGGTGTCCTGCAGCTGCAGGTCTGCAGGCCTGACTGGGACAGGACAAGATGGAAGCCCTCACCTCTGTGCCCTCTGGGGAGAAGGCAGGACCCCATGTGGATCCAGCCACGGGGGGGGGGGGGGGGGGCCCCCCCCCACGCCCCCTGGAGCTGGCAGCCTGCCTGAGACCCATTAGCGCGCCATTTGTATGCAGCAAATGTGCTAAGCGAGCAACCCAGGCCCCCTGCCTCTTCATCAGGACCTTCCAGCCACGTGCCTACCTGACAACAGGCGTCTCGCTCTGAGCTTCTGTTAATATATTATCGTTGGTGTTAATGTATAGACTTGGAAAAAATACAGCTGTCTTTAACAAGAAAATCAACAGCACTTTGCACTCAAGATTCCAGGTTGCCTCCTCTTTCCAGCAGGCCGGGCAAACTAGGTCCAAGTTTACAGGGTTCACATGACAGCTGTGAATGACAACAGGGCAGAGAGGTAGAGAGAGGCCCGCCCACACCCAGGGCAGTCGATGCCACATGACCGAGGGCTGGATGCACGCTTACTACCCATGATCGATGCAGTCCATCCGCAGAGTGTGGATGCAAAGGAGACAGAGAAAAACATACGCCTGTAGGGACACAAGTGCTGTGCAGACAGAGCTGCCATTTTCTGAAGATGGTAATGGATTAATCAGCTCAGAGTCTTCACAGGCCAGCTATAAACAAGATTGTAGCTACTAAGAATGGTGGAACCTGGTGGGCACCCAGCACCCTGGCACAAGAGAAAATATTTCAACCACATAGTTGTCCAATCTCTGCCTGGACAGCTTAAAACCATAGGCCAAAGTCCTGGGGACCTGAAGTCTAAATTAAAGGTGTCATCAGGGTCATGTCCTGGGGACGTTGAAAGAGAATTTACTTGTTCTGGGCGTCTGGCTCCTGGTGGCCTGAGGGGCCGGAGTCCCTGGCTTGCCAGAGTGCCACCCACCTCCCTTTCTCATGGCTTTCACCAGAGTTGAGGGGAAAGGGAAGGACATGGAGCAGCCGAGAGGGTACTGTGGCCCTGGGAAGGGTGTCATGGCTCACATCTAGAAAATGCCTCAATGACAGACTTTTAAATTTTGGTAGTCAAGATCCAACACTTCTGGACATTTTCCTGGCTGTCCCTAGGATTGCCGTGGCTGAGTACTGAGTGTCAGAGGATCCTGTCGCACCCGGGGCATGAGTTGGCCTCAGCAGAGCCTGTCCCCCCTCTGCCACGTCCTCATGGTCCAGAGCCCTCCCGCTCCCAGTGCAGCAAGGGTGAGAGGTGGAACACTTTCTCCTTCCCTCCACCTCCGCCCACGTCTGCCCAAGACAGAGGAGCACCGTGCAGAAGGATGCTGGGTGGGGAGGGCAGTGGCTTTGCCGCCGTGCATCCAGCTGCGTGGTGCGCTCCTTCATGAGCCAAGGGCGTGTCGCCAAGGAGAGTGTGGCCCTCTCACATGTGCACACCGTTCTTAGTGAGGGGCACCCCACCCACCTCACAGCCCGCCGCTCTCTGTGGCTTTCAGCCACAAAATCCAGTGTGACTCGTAATTCCCTGAGTCACCTACAGGTTGTCAACGGCACGTACAGGCAAGGTGCCTTTTGCAGGGCTTGGTGTGAATTTTCCCTTTTGCCTTCTTTCTCTTTCTGAGTTGGTAAGATTTTCTGCATGCATAAGAATGACCCAAAGAGTAACAAACATGCTTTAGACAACTCCTGGCACCTCCTATACGTGCACTGAAAGGAACCCGGCGGGTCCCAAGAGCTCATTCAAGGACTGAGAAAAGGCCGGGCCTTGTCCTGGGCTTGGGAAAGGTCGAGTCCCCCAGAGAAAGCTGGGGTGCTCCCTTCTGGCACTAGGCTGAGGCCGCCTCGCAGAGCAGGCAGGATGGTCAGGGCTCCGTAGCTGAGAAGGACCTGCTGGAGCTATGCAGGGCCACCGTAGGAAGTGACAGATGGCCTCAGCTGGTTTGGCTGACACACTCTGGCTTCCTAGCCAGGCACAGGCAAGAGGGTATGTGCTGATGTTTTATAGGGACTGTGGGTACATTCTGGAGCAAGAGGGCTGAACAGATGGAAATGATGAGACATCGCAGCTTGGGGCTATGAACTTGCATTAGGTGCCAAAGACCCCACGGAGACTGAGGCTGTCCATGTGCGAAGGGGCTGCTGGGTTTCAGCTACTAGAAGAGAACTAGCGGTTTCAGTAGTTCTTGTCAACATTTGTTGCTGAGCTCCTGCCTCCATTCTAGATCCCACATCTGGAAAGGTCCCTGTCTGTCAGACAAAGCCACTGTCAGTGGACATAAGAAAGTGGGTGGGTAGATGGACAGATGGGTGGGTGGGTGGATGGATGGATGGATGGATGGATGGATGGATGGATGGATGGATGGATGGGTAGGTGGATGGATGGATGGGATGGATGATGGAAAGATAGATGGATGGATGGATACTTGGATGGATGGATTATGGATGATAGATGGGGGACTGGACAAATAGTTTAGCAGATTAAAGTACCTGAAAACAGGCTCACGGGCCAGAGGTTTAATCCCTGTAGGCAGTGCTGGCCCCACCCCTGGGATGTGCTGAGACAGCAATTGAGACTAGGAGTGTTGGAGTGTGCCTGCAATCCCAGCTCTTGGGAGGCTGTAAGTAGGCAGATCACTACAAGATCAATCTAGTAGTGAGACCCTGAACATCCTGTAGACTCCTCCCTAAAAATACAGAAAAAAATGAGCTGATTATGGCTGGTGAATGGATGGACAGATGATGGGTGAATGATGGATGGATGGATCATGATGGATGGATGGATGGATAGATAGATGATAGATGATAGATGATGGATGGATGGATGGATGGATGGATGGATGATGGATGGATGGATGGATGGATGGATAAATGATAGATGATGGGTGGATGATGGATGGATGCTGGATGGATGGGTAGATAGATGGGTGGGTAGGATGCTGGATGGATGGGTAGATAGATGGGTGGGTAGGTGGATGGATGATGGATAGATGGCTGGATGAATGGATTATGGATGGATGGATGGACAGATGAATGAACAGACAGATGAATGGATAGGTGGAGGGAGGTAGAGGAGAGTTGAGTAAAGGTTCACTAATAATAAAACAAAAACTGGAGGAAGCACGGATTTTTGCCTTTCATCTCGGGGGAATGCCTGATATTTCTGGCTTAGTGAAGAAAATCTTGAAAAATCCCAGATGATTCTAATCTGTGAAACTCTACATTCCACTCAGATTTGTAGATTTATGGTGTTTGTTGTGGGAATTTTTGAGGGCGGAGCACTATACCCATAAACAAATCTCCAAGAACAGACGTAAACCACTCACCCTCCAGCACTCGCTTTCTTCCAGAAATGTCACCCAGGGAAAAGATGTGTAAGGACAGATTATGAATGGTTATCTCTTAGCCAGGTTTTTTTTTTTAATCCATAACCTTTTTTGTAAAGATGAAAATGACAGACTAGAGTATATTAAAGTAAATATAGAGTCACCATGTCATTTAGGGCTGACAACAGAAACTCAAGTCTCGTGACTCTGGTACAACACTTTCTCCCTGAAATGTGTTTGTGTGAATGTATGCACTGGGCGCAAACATGCACAGTGTGAACAAACTCGCACAGCTGTATTTCTGCGTCTGTGTGGCATTGGGCATATGATAAACCTCCAGGTCCATATGGTTGTCTTATAAAATTCTCATCTTCGCAAAAAGAAGGAACAGACGTTAGGACGGCAGAGGAGGAGGTGATCCTAGGAGGCAGGAATCCACTTCAGAGGCAGTTCCCAGAGCACGGAGAGAGAGCCAGCATGGTTCTGCTGCCCCGCTGCTGCCCACATTGGAGCCGTCACCCCGCACTGGCCCCGCCCTGAATGCTGAAAGCGGCGGGCAGAAGCCCCAGGGGTGTGGACCAGTGCTGCAGGACGCTAAGCCTTGCTGCTTCTGCCCACCCAGAGTCCTGCAGGTGGATCAGTGTTTCAAGACTGTGCTTGAAGTTTGTTGATTGCTAGTATGGTTAAATTTATTGTTCATATTAGGTATTTAAATGTATGTATCTGCGCATGGTAGAAATGTGTCTAGGACAGCCACAGACCAGTTTCCGCCTATGAACTGGCTTTGAACCAGCTCCTGTGCTAAGTGTATGATCTATTGAAACCCCTTTTGGCATCAGAAGCTATCTGCTTGCGCAGCTCCTGCTGCCAGGGGTAGAGAGGGAAGTGCCGGCCTCCCTGGAGAGACACAGAGGGAAGCAGGGAGGAAGGCAGGTCTCACCACCATGTGGGGGGCAAGACTGCCTAGTACTCGGCACTGCTTCTGAGCAGCTCTGGTGTCTGGGTTGGGGGATGAAGATAGTGAGCAGAGCTGGTTGCTTCTGCGGTCATCCCTGGCCCATGGCAGGGTGAGGACAGTGAGCAGAGCTGGCTGCTTCTGCAGTCATCCCTGGCCCATGGCAGGGTGAGGACAGTGACCAGTGCTGGCTGCTTCTGTGGTCATCCCTGGCCCATGGGTTCACTTAACAGGGCTGGTTGGTCTCTTCCAAGTGGCAGGGACGTAGGGCATTCTGGTAGAGCTCTCCCCTCTGGACACTGGACCTTCCAGTGCCACCAAGCACAAGAATGTGTGAAGCTCTCTCCACAAAGGATGCTGCTGGAATGAGCTGGATACTCTGAATGAGGGAGACCGATGCCCTGTGCTCAGAGCGTCACCCGGGGAAGCCATGGCACTGCCCTGAGGAGGAGCAGAGGGGCCAGGTGGGCACTGAGCTATAGCTCTGGGCCCTCTCTTAGTTAAGTAGGTCTGTTATTAATGGAGCGGGGGCATCTCAGACCGTTTTACACCAAAGGACCTAGGCCTGGGTGAGGAGCCTGAGGCTGCTGTCTCCTGCCACCCTTTTCACCGCTCACAACCACAGTGAGATCCAGTGCTCGCTGGTCACTCCGCAGCTTGGACTCTGTCCCAGGGACACAGACTCTCCAAGGGATCAGCCTGCCCACTGCACTTCAGGACAGCTCGGGTCTCCTTTCTCCCACATCCATCTCAGCGCTTCCATGCCAGCAGGTCCCCGGGCTCACTTGCACCACTCCCATGGCCCATGTGGCTCTCACCACCAGCCTGGGTGGCCTGGGGGCCTGCTGGTGATGCAGCTGGCCCCAGCCTGCTGCTGGCCACCCCTCCAAAGGGATGTTTCAAACCCCTGCAGAACCTTCAGGCCAACCTGTCATCTGTAAATATTGGTTGAGTCTACTCGTAGCTGCCTCACTGAGCTGCAGCACACACTGGGGAAGCAAAGCGTGTAGTCCACGACAGCCACACCTGCACCCACGGCATTAGCGTGTAGAGAGGCTAGCCTTCACCGCAGTCTAATCTCAAAACATTCCTGCCATCCAGCAAGGAAGCCCATGTGACAGTGTCCCTCCCTGCAGCCCGGCCTGGCTGCACTGGCACAGCATCTCTCGGCATGGGACCATGCAGGCTGTGGGCTGCTGCCCCCCTTAGCGTGGCGCTTCCGAGGCTCCTCTGCATGGCCCAGACCCGTGTCTTGGCACACGTCTTTTCTCGAGAGCTGTTCTTCCTGCACCTTGCTGCGGGTTTTTAATCATCTTTCACTTACCAATCTCTCAGAGCCCCTGAGAGTCTCAGCCACCCCATGTAAAAAGTGGGGTGACAGCTCCCCACAGTGGCTTAGTATGGGGATGGAGAGAAAAGTCTGGGCAACAAGCTATTGTTGTGCTGCACACACAGACCTTGTCATGAACTGAGGCACGGCCCAGCCTCCCAGTGGACCAGGCCTCTGCCTGGTCCCAACGGTTCCCCGCTGGGTGCTGCTGGAGGCTCCTAGGCCACCCGTGCTGGCCCAGCCCTTCGCTTCTTGGTCTTGACCCAACCATACCGACGGCTGGCCCACCAGGTCTGGCTCTTCCCTGAAGTCAGAATGAGCATGACGGGGAGAGGCTTGGGATCGACCCAGGACACCCAGGCAGCCATGGCAGTGTGACTGGAGGGCTGGGAGAAGGGCTTCTAGGGTGGCGAGAAGGACGGGATTTGCGTGTTCACAGGACGGGGAGTATTCTGAGAGGGGCTCATGCTGGTGTGTCCCTTGGTGTCATAAGCTTAATGTAAACAGTCACCATATTTTTCAATCCCTTCTTGAATGGGTGAAACCCCAACCCCAGCCGGAGATCCCTGAAGCTGGTACCCAGCTGGCACTTGTCAGATGAACTTGGCCTTCCAAGCCTTCTCCCTGCCCTCACCAGAGGCAATTTTGCAGTTATTGAAGATTCTGAAGAATACTGAAGGCAAGAACAAAATCCGCCCTAACACCACCACAGGTACAGGTGTCAAGAATTTCTTCCTCTACGTGTAAAAGGAGGCCAGGGGCATCTGCGCGGGTAATTTTCCTACATAGTTTTCTGCCAAGAGAATGAGGGCCTGGCCAACTTTTCCTAAAAGGATCAGAGTCTCCATGAAACTCCTGGAGTTCTACAAACTGTCTTGAATCTGATGACATCGGGTGTCCTGGCAGAGCCCTCTCAGTTAGCTGTCACCCATCCCACATCTGCAGGACCGTGTGGGGATGGAGAGAGAAGTCTGGGCAACAAGCTGACTGCTTGTTGAGCGCGAGGGACAGAAGATCTAGAGAGAATGAGGAGCCGCCCGGGCGTACCTGTGCCTGTGTGTGCACGCACGCGCCATCACAGGCTGACCCTGACGCCAGCGCAGTGCAGCTTCGTTTGCTTCAAGCCCACCAGCAGCCCCCACCTTATCGTCCGATCAGCCCTCGAGTCCAGCTTGGGGCACCTGGCTGCATGGCACTGTCACAGAGAAACAGGGGACCTTGGTCCCTCTGCCCGGACCAGTCCTGTCCAACTTAACTGGCAGAACTGAAGCAGTATGTCCAACAGCCACAGCAGCTGGAAAGTCCGAGTGACCTCGGCTCCTCTGGGGCCCATGTCTTAACTTCTGTTACCAGATAAAATCCACTGGATGGAACTGGATGTGGACTTTTTGTCCCTTCCCCCTGGTGATGGGGAAAAAAGTGATCTTCAAGAATAGCTTCTCACTCTGGGGGCCAGGGAGATGGCTCAGTAGAATAAGCGCTTCCCTGGCAAGCACAAGGGCCTGAGTTCAATTCCGGTTCCGGGGGGGGGGGGGCTCTGAAGAATAGCTTCTCAGAAGACAGATGTTTCTCTTGTTGGTGAGTGACCATCCACACTGCCTGGAGGAACCTGAGGCAGGTGAGGGAACCACCGGGCGTCCTCAGCCTTGGCCCAAGCAGCGGGGTCCTGCTGACTCAGGCTGTGGTTTAATCAGTGATTCTGTTTTAATTCTATAAAAACGAGGCAGAGAGCTATTTTTAGGAGTAGTGTTCTGCACAAAGAAGAACTTTATTTAAAAAGAGATTTGACAATGTAAAGTAGGCCAGGGCTTCCTCTCCAGCAAACAAATGCACTTAAGATTTTTTAAATTCTCAGGTAAATGATCTGGAAATTCTTTCTCCCTGAGAGTCTAATCAAAGGGAAATCTTGACAGGTAGCGTTTACTGCAGGAGCACCCGCTGCTCTATACGCACTTGATGAGGCACACATTCATTTAAAAAAAAAAAATAGCAATGTGATCTTTAGTTGCATTGTGACCAGAGCCCACCTCGAAACCACAGGAGGAGATTGGGTTTGGATTTGTTTTATTTGTGAGTCCTTTCATAGCAGAAAATTAAGTCATCTTAGTGACGCACACCGAGTTTCCCTGGTATTTACTGTAGATCGCTATCCAGGAGACATCGGTGCTGCAACCCCCGTGGGTACCGAAATCCAGGTCTGCTCAAGCCCGAGTGTAAATGCTGCCGTATTTGCACAGAACCTGTGCACAGCCTCCCGTGTTCTCTAAATCGTGTCTAAGGTGCTCACAATACCTAGTGATGTATGAGAGCTACACAAGCGACTGCCATGCTGTGTTGTTTGAGGAATAATGGCAAGAGAGCGTGTTTTTCAGAACAGGTGCAGTGTTTCAAATTATTTTCAGAAGTGCGCGTTGAGGACTCCTCAGACACGCAGGACTGAGAGCGCTCCATTTGGCTTATATTTAAGGTCAGCAGCTTGTTCTGGGATGTGCCAGTGGAAGATGGACACACCTGGCTGCAGTGGAGTGGGAGGGACCTCAGGGCTCTGCCACCAGCCTGTGCCTGCCCGCCACTCCCCTGGGAGCCAAGGGGACCTCAGCTATGTGGGGCCACTGGGGACTAGGGAAGCAGTGGCCGCTGCCGGCATAGAGGCAACGTGCACTTGTGTGTTGTGTCCTGTACTTCTAAAATTAAAATAGGAACTCCACCCCCTTGCTGCCCATGGTCCACACTAGGTGACTTTCTCCTATTTGGGGACCAAGACTGACACCCCCAGCAGGGCTGGGGACATGGGGCCACGTGTAGTCAGTTCACTTGAATGGGGATGTGGTTGGGAGAGGAGACAAGGACAGCAGGCAGCAGGGTGTCGGCGGTGGCCTCCACCCCGGGGAGGCTCCAGGGTGGCCTGCACTATCCAGGTGTAAGAGACTATGGTGCAGCCAAAGCCCGGTGCTCAGGCACACAGGGTGCGGCAGCATGGCTGGGCCAGGGCACACATGCAGCCAGCGGGGTGCTCATGCCCGGGGAGGCCTGCACATCCACCGGGCGGCTCACCCCTTCTGGCAGAGTACTGTCCAAGCAGTGCCCTGTGTTCCCCTTTGCTTGTGGTTTGAGGTTTACAGTGAGTTGTTTTGTTTTGTTTGCAATGTTACATAGTGAGCCCAGGTCCTTGCACACGCCAGGCAAGCATTCTACTACTGAGCTACATCCCAGTCATGTAATTTTCATTTTTAGACAAGATCTTGCCTAGGCTGGACTCAAACTTGCAGTCCACCTGCCTCTACCTCCAGAATAACTGGGATTATAGGTGCATACAACCCTGTCTAATGTGCCCTTAACTTCATTTAAGAGGTTGATCAGGCAGGTCCTCCTGCATGGTCAGGAATCTGGTAGAATTCACTTTGGATTTTTCAGCTTCCTCAGCTGCAGCCTTAGAGGGTGAAGGGTCCATCTCGTCCACTCAGAGCCCCAGCACTAGACCTAGAATCTCTCTGGACCCACCCTGCGCAGCCGAAGGCTATCATGCAACCTACTAGTGCCCGACCCCATAAAAGGGTTTTCTCCCATCATTCCTGGTGCAGTCCAGGAAGAGCCAGACTGCTGAGAAGTTCAGGGCTCCTGAGTCGGCCATGCCACGTGGCTCTGGACTCAGACAGAGGTGCACTGTCCTGAAAGAGCCCCAAGGAAAGTGGCCACAGATATCCCAGAGTTTGTGAGGCTTAAGGAAAAAGGTAGGCCCGAGCAAAGGCATCTGTGGACAAGCTGGACGAGGGCATGGCCGGGCTGCTGCACAGCCTTCCCAGAGCCCTGTGGGGCCTGAGCCTTGCGGGTCTGTGGCTGTCCGGACCTTCCCGGGACGGGGGGGCCATGGCACGGCACAGTCCCGAGCACAGGACCTTTTCCTCCAGCGGTCCCCACTGCCAACAGCTCCAGGAAGTGGGGGAGCCCCTACCCCACTTACCTTGATTCAGCCCTAGATTGACCCCCAAAGCCCTTCGTGGATGCTTTCTGCCATGACACCACAAAATTCCTGGTGTCACCAGGCCCAGGACTCAGGAAAAGGAAGAGCCATGTGTGTGTGTGTGTGTGTGTGTGTGTGTGTGTGTGTGTGTTTGCACATGTGTGTACATATATTTAGTTATTATGTGTCTATATCTGTGTTCATATATATGTGTGTGTTTAGATATAGGTACGAGGTACATGTGTGCATAGGCATTAGCCGTATGTGTGAGTATGTGCCTATACATATGCACATAGATATATATGTTTGCAGTGTGTAAGTATGTGTGAACGTGTACACAACTAGATACTGAAATCAGGCATGTAGAGTCCTCCACTTTGTCTTGGTGCAAGGAAGTTTCTAGACATCAAAAAGTGAGTTCCAAGGAAAGGGGAAGGCATGCATGTGAGTGTGTGCGGGCATGTGTGGCCACGCTAGTGTGTGCAGGCATGTGGGGCCTGTTTCTGTACTTGTTTCCATCACTTGGGTCCTCAGATTTAATCAGGGAATGTATCGGAGGAACATTTACTCGTTTCCGGAGGCATCAAGACATTTTATTTCCAGTCTGGCCAACATCTTCCTAAAAGGATCTGTTTTACAAAGACAGACTGACCTGAGGCTAATCTTCCTTGAGGCTAAAAGAGAAAAGAAAAGAAGAAAACCACTTGGTATCCTCCTAAAATCGCACGAATACGCTAGTGTGGATGTGTTTTGAACCACATTTCCTAATAAGCATGTATTGATTGAACAGGAAATTCCTCAGCCCCTGCCCGCCTGTGGGCCCCGAGCCCATGGGTGGGGACATTTGTAACAACTCCGCACGCTGCAAGCCCATCTGGCTCTGCAGGACCCAATTTGCAGCCACTTATACACATTTCTGCAGCAATTGATCAGAAAAATTGATTCGGGTTCTATTTTAATGCTCTATTTTCCACCAACACCGTTTTTTGCAAATGTGAGATAGGGCCTCAGAAATGCCCATGTGGGTATCGGCCAGAAGTTAGCACATTTTCCTGAATACCTTTGAGCTAATAGTGGCACTAGGTTTATGAAAGGAGTCATTTTTTTCCAGTTACCCAATTAAAATGATCCATGAGGACCGCCAGCCCCAGGAGAGAGGCCAGGAAAAATGTCCTTTGGGGCTTTGAATGGCTACTTTGGGATTACAGGAACTCCGTCCGTCCATCACTAGACTGACAGCCAGTGGCTAAGCCTGGTAACTATCACAGCGCCTGGCTGCTTGCTGGGCCTACCCACCTGTCGCCAATAGGGTGCTTTCCTGCGACACAGGAGCTCCAGGCCTGTCCCTGCCCACTTGGTCTTTTTTTCACATAGAGTCTGTGGATTGCCTACCACAGCCCAGACCCTGTGCTGGAGGCCTGGGTGGGCCGGTCGGAGCAGTCGGAGGGGCTGCAGCCTGGCTGAGCTCTGATGCAGCCCTTGGGCTCCTCCGAGCAAGGGGAATTCTGTGCGCAGGGTCATGAGCACACCGCCCTACCCTGAGCACACCAAGTGGAGGCCCTCCTCCGTGAGTGAAGGCACTTCTCCCCTTTATCCTCTGACCTGGGACCACCTGCCCCAGTGCCGCTGCCAGTCCAGCCTCCAGCACTTCCTGGGAGCTCTCTCCAGCCACCCCATACCCTTTGTAGCATGAGGTCCTTCTGGAACCGTGCTTGCTTGGGGCTCTCAGCCACCTAGGCTAGCGTGTGAAAGAGGCAGGGCTGAGGCTATGCGTGGAGGTCTGCTGCACACGCAGCGGGAGCGTCTCCACCTTCTGCATCCCGCGAGGCCACGTCGCGCCCCTCTCCAGACACAAGGAAGAGGAAACCAGAGTGCGGGGCTCCCCTTTCCATGGGTGCCACCATCGGAAGCCTTTTTCACCTCGCCTGCGCTGCACAGCGGATAGTGCTGACAGAATCTAACATGAAATGTCACAGTTTCGGATCCAAGGCGCCTCAGAGGAGCTAGAGTAAGGCTCGCCGCGCCTCCACACACTGACAGCCAAATCCGTCACTCCTTCAGCTCCTGACATATGGCATGAAGTAGGGTGTGAAAGATGAATTTCTTTGGATAGGTGCGGAAAATATGTGCAGCATTTTTACTGCGTGGATGCATGCAAAGATCAAAACACCCGGATTTTCTGAGAGCAGAATTTTAATGCTTTGAAACCATGCCTCCAGATTGGCGACGGGAGGCAGAACTAATACCTGCCCAGCGTAATTAGCAGCTTCCGCAGGAGGCTCAGGTGGCCAAGGGAGGAGAGGGGGGTGGAGCTCACCCGAGACGCCTCGCCCTCGGGCCCCAGCTGGCCTCTGGAGAGGAGAGACGTGGGCCAGGGCTGCAGCCTGAGCTCCGTGTCAGGCTTCCTCACATGGCCCCCCAAGACTGGCAGGTCCTGGAGTTGCGGCACCTTGTGGGCGGCCTCCATTAGGGGCCCGCAGGCCCCCAGTGGTGCTGCTCCACCAGCCTGCAGTGGACGCTGATGTAACAGAGCTCACAGCTGGGCCTGGGGAGGTGTGCTGCAGGGTCACACCCTAAGCCAAGGGCACTCGGGGGCTTTCAGCACTTGGGGGGGGGGGTGAAATGCAGACTGCTGAGCTTCAGGAGGGGCCCTCGTGTGAACGGGGCGGCCTCAGCGACCTGTGCCCTGGAAGGCCATTGTCCCCCAGATCTGTGCTGCCCATATGCAGTCCGGCCTTTCTCCTCTCTGCGGATTCTCTGGCAGACCGAGTCTGCACTGACAGGGTAGCTGCAGACAAAGAAGCCGGCTGCGTATTCGCAGGCAGGGCCGCTGTGCTGGCCTGCTGCGCTCCCGCCCCTCAGCCTGCTTGGGCAGACCCGACGTCTGGTCAGCCCCACCATGTGGCTCCCCCAGGCTCTGGAGGGTACGGCTGCTGCAGCACCAGGACTTGGCCACAGCACGCATGTGGGTTTATAAAAGGAGCAGAGGCAATGTGTAGCGCCTTCCTCGTGGTTCTATCTAGAGAAAGACAGCACTTCCATCCTAGGTGGCCTGGCCACGGCAGGATTTACGAGAAACTTACTGTGGCATGCAGGCACGCTGACCTCCCTGTTTCCAGGCGTGGAAGGTCACCGTGGAGTGGCAGTATGTCAGAGCAGAGAGTCGTGCCACTGTGGTCCACACACCCAGGAATGTCCCAGCATCCTTGAAATCCCACAGCAAGGGGCACGTGTGCTGGCTTCCTCAGGCTGTGGTGAGCTCTCTTAGGAGAAGAACCACCCTCACCGCAGCCAGAAGCCTTCTATAGCTGTGTAGGACTCGAGTGTTCGTGAGACCAGAGCTGAAGATACAGTAGGGAAGGACTTGGGGCCAAACAGACTGGGTGGGGGCCAGGGGAGGGCTCCAGGGCACTGAGTCTACCAAAGCAGCCCTTCATCCCAGGAAGTATCAGGAGCCTCCACAGCCGGGGTGGCATCACAGGACAGCTGCTGGGGGTGGCTCAGGGAGCATGGGCCCAAGCTCAGCGAGGACGGTGCATCCGTGGACACTGTCGTCCACATTTCAGACCCCAGGATACCAGAAACAAGAGTCTGTGTCGTGGGTCTGAAGCTGCCTTCTGCCACCCAATTAGAATCTGAATTGGATCTTCACCAGCTACACCGTGCTCCTGGGTCCCACTTGGCACTCTCGTAATATACGTTTCTGGATTGCACAGCACTGTGGTGTCCAGGGCCTCGGTTGGCGACAAGGCAGGGCAGTGGGTGGCGGTGACAGAACACACAGAGCCAGGACCCAATTGATCCAGGTGTGCGGGGCTGGCCCGGCACTTGCGTCACTCATTTGTACGTAGGGCTGGCTATAGCCTGCAGGAGGCCCCCGCCTGTCAGGGGACCGATGGCAAAGGACCCACCAACACCATGGCCGGAGGGCAGAGTGTGCAGGGAAGCAGCCAGCGGCAGCATCTACAGAACAGGGCTGAGAGGGGACCAGGACGGGCAGAGGTGAGGACCGGGCCCTAAGCACCCCAGGGGAAAGGATGGAGCTAGCGATAAGGGGTCAGCTCACTTGGGTGTCTGTGGCGCTGGTGGAGTGGGCTGCCACCACTGAACCCCATAACACAAGTACGCTGGGCACGCCCCTGCCCTCCCAATGGTCAGGGAAGGCTCTGGGCTCTCACAACAAGCCACAAGAAGCATCCGGCCACACGTGGCAGGACAGTGCACGGAGCAACCACAGACACATGCCACGCCTCCTGCGTGGGCCACACAGCGCCCCAGCCCTCAGAGCGGGCCCTGGACCCAGGCCTGCCCACTGAGATGGTTTCTAACCTCACTGCCACACACACAAGGCTGGTTTTAGCCCCAAGGAGCAGGTGCTGCTCAGATAGCAGCAGGGCATCGACCCTGGAAAGCCTTGTGCCCCGCAGGGCCCAGACACCGAGAGCTGAATGAATCCGCCCCTCCCTGGAATGCAGTGAGCTCTGCTGGTGAGCAGGAGGCCACAGGACAGACATTTCTTTCCTCTGATTTCCTCTGTCCCCTTGTCCTTGCTGGGAAGCCCTGTGCTGGGCAGACCAATAAGCACAAGACGTTGCTGCCGCTTCCGTCAGACAGCGGCCTGTGGTAACCTCCAGTGTGACCCTTGTGGAGTAGGCCAGCCAAGAACTAGGAATCGGCATGCTCTAAGTGCACGAGAGGCCGCACGGATGACCAGGAAACCAGGCAAAACTGTATTCAGAATTCAGCGAAGCAGAGCAATGCACGGGGGCCCTTTGTCCCCAAGGGTCCCCCAAACAAAGCCCCACAGACACCCGCTTTGGAGAGGAAAGCCTGCTCTCCCTTTTGCACTTTGAGTCTGGTTGCCAGGACTGGTGGGCATTTTACTCATGCAATTAATTATTCTGCAAAACATGAAAGTGGAGCCCACGACCTTGATCCAGAGCCTTCAGAGTGAAGGCAAAGCAGAACAGCTGCTTGTGCCACTTGTAATTATACACTTTTTATTCAACCATGTACCCATCTCAAAATTGCAAGAAGTCTGTACTTGAACTGCAGATTCAAAAGTGTTCTGAAAATCCAATTATGGGCAATGTCATCGGCAGGAAAGGCACAGGGTGTTTACTTCTAGTCTATCATGTTACTTTTTTTTAAGTACTTAGAAGGATTTTGCAATTAATCTGCATCCTATTTGGTTGAAATTTAGAGTTCTTGACCAATAACCGTCACCTTCCTAAAAGGCAAATAGGGCACAGTGTGCCTGAGACTCCGCTGGCAGCACGGGGTGTCCTTCCAAGACCGAGCTCAGGCACTGGTGGGCATCTTTGCCAGGCAGCCTTCCCTATCTCGTTCTGGGCACCGTGGTAGTGCGAGATCTTGGAGTGGAGCAGTGAACGTGAAAGGCGTCACCTCCCGTGGCTGGAGTGACCCAGGAGGGAGGGGCTTAAGGAGCCACCAGGGCCCACTGAGCTCTCTGCATGCAGCTCAGGCCACGCTGATGACCAGAGGGGTCTGGCCATGCTGGGCAGCCACGCCTGGGCCATGCTCTGCTGCCGTGTGCAGCCCAGCTCCAGACTCACGCTGAGGACCACTCTGTGTGCAGGGTCTCGCCTCCTAGCCTTTCTGTCCTTCTCTGAGGAAACAGGTGATGACCATGGACACAACCAAAGGGAGAGTGGCAGGAAGGGCCATGAGAAAGGGCAGCCACGACGGCAGTGAGCAGCAGGCACCTGCAGCAGTGGGAGGAGACCGTGAGGCTAGGAGGGGTGGCCTTGTAGTGCCTGGCGCCTGTGCTACGGATGGCTGGGAAAGGCTGCCTCCCCTGATGGAAGACCCGGGGGAGGACCAGGTGTGAGCAGCCCCTGCAGAGGGCTCTGGCGCCAGCCAGGGCTGCGACTGTGCCGCTCCTCCCTCCCACTCTCCTCTCCATTTTAATTTTAAGCACATTGGATTTTAAAGCTGTTTACTCAAAGCTGCTTTACCTTGTATTTTTCATTTGGAAATATTAACTGTGGCCTTTCAGAGCTCCCAATTAAACTTTTCCAATAAAAGAGAAAGGTTGAACGCGCAGGAGCAGAGGGGTGCGGCGGAGTCTCTGTGCTGCTGCTGCCGGGTCGGGGAGCCAGGCATGTCCTCGGGAGGGAGGAGTCCCACGCGCTCCAGCTGGACCCTTCCCAGATTGCAGCTGCCTCCCCTTTGCTTCCAGGACAGGCCAGCCGTTCCGCATGCCTGGCCAGCCTGGCATCCCGTGGCCGTGCATAGGAACATCAGCCCCAGGAGGCAGCAGGGAGTGTGCACGGGGGCCCGGGGCTGTGGTCATTCACGTCCGACTTCCCTGTGCTGGCTGCATGAGGAGGCCCTGAGCCCTACAGCGTTTTGAATTTTTGAGATGAGCTGAAAATCCGGATTTTTAAATGAGAAACACACAGCCTCTGGTCTCTGTCTGCCTCAGCATTTTTATTCTGGCCGTGAGCATCACCATGGGGGTATTGGTGCTTGTCATGGAGTCTGCTTTGGACATGGCAGCATGTGACCCCCACTCCTGGCCTCTGCCACCAGAGGCCCAGAACACAAGCTCAGTTGTGACAGCTGCCCATGTCTCCAGATAAGGAGCAGCCAACTGTCCCCTCACGAGGGCCAGCGACTGGGAGCTGCCAGCTGTGAGTTCCGAGAGCCTGATCCAGGAGACCCAGCCATGATCAATGTGTTCCTGCCAGCCTGAGCCACCATGGCACATAGATGTCTGCTGCATCGGGCAGCTTGTGCCACCTAATGGGACCCTGCCAGGCCGCCTCATGGGACAATCATGCATGTGCCACAGATGGTTCAGAGTTGCCCAGCAGCCGGGCAGAAGAATCACAGCCCCACTATGAATGTGTTAGTGCCAGCCACACCTGGGTGTCACGGAGTTCAGGGAACCGCCCCCACCTGTGGCTGCTGGCTGTCTGAGCATAGACAACTGCCTGCAGTCCCTTCTCCTCCGCTGCACCTTGGTCCCCTCCAGAGCCCCTTCTGTGCCTCGGTGGAGCTGGAGATACACTCGCCCTCATCTCTGTGTAGACATCGCCTAAGCGGTGGTCAGCTAGATCTCAGACCGGGTCAGCTCAAGCAGGTGGGACACAGTGGTGGGGACGTGTGGGCCGTCTGCCCTGTGAGTGTGTGGTGTCACCTGAGGGCGGCAAGCACAAGAGACCTTACTCCCGGGCCCACCCCCGCCGCCGCCTGGGCTGTCTCCTCAGGGTGTCTCCTGATCACAGGCTCCAGGATGACGGCTTGCAGCGGCGGCAGCGGGGGTGGCGGCTGTGCCCGCTCGTGGGTCTCACTGAGCCTCCCGCTGCTTTGCCCGCAGCGTCCCGGCCCCAGCTGCACATGCACGTGAGGCAGGATCTCTGCATTCAGTAGGTGCCTGCAGAGCAGCCGGCAGGCTCCTTTGGCGAGGGGCCGGCTGGGCTCTGCCATGCGCATTTGTGTCAACAGTGACAAATTACATCACCGAGGGCCAAATCAAATAGCCCAGTTGTGTCAAGTCCCCCAGATGAGATGTGAAGAGCCCAGCCTTGTAAATTCCACATCACTTCCTTCCCGTAAAGGTGCCAGTGATTCTCTGACGGGCACTGACTCAGCTGCCTGCGTTTGCTTTTGCGCTGCGTTCCAGCTCTTGGCCTCCAGGCAGAGAGCAGCCCCCCACCCCTCTGCACTCCTGTACGCGACTCAGACTCAGGACCCGATGGCGGATGGAGGTAGGGAAGGAGGGAGGTGCCCGCCGCCCACTTGGCCGCCTGCTTTGGCTGACCCACTCCGGCTCTCCAGGGAGTCTCACTCACAAGGAGGTCTGTGGCAGAGCTCCGAAGTCAGTAGCAGTTGCAGGGCAGGCGGCAGCCTGAGGGCGGGGCCAGAGGGGGACAACAGGAACCCAAAGACGCCTGGCTGCCCTGGCCACCAGCCCGAGGCCCTGGCAGCTGGAAAGCTGCTGCGGTGGCCTCACCTGTAGGAGACCCATACTCTGCACAGGACACTTGGAAGCCATTTAAGCAAGCAGGATGGCAGGCAGGCCCGGGCCAAAGGGAAGTTTGTCCAGAGCAAGGCAGGCTGCAGTGTGGAGGGCAGATGGACACACGGGGCCAAGAAGCTGGCCTTTCCCAGGCTCAGGAACTTGTTCGCAGGCAGAGATGTGAACCAAGCCTGCAGCAGCTTGTACGCGCTCTACGTGAACCGCACTGGCTCCAACACTCGGGCTGAGTCCCGCTGACACCGGGCTTGCTGTGATTCACATGGGACAGCCACCTCAGGAGGGCAGGACATGACCGGAGCAGATGGCGGGGGTCGGAGCACAGTGAAATCCCCAGCGGTCAGTGTGGGTGCTCTCAGTAAACCACACCAGCAAGCCACAATGTCCACAGGAGCTGAGCTTTGGGCCCAGCAGGGGCCAAGGGAGCCCCCAGGCATGGGGAGACCTGTAGTCTCAGAAGCACTTGAGCCAGAGCTTCTTGGGGACAGATCTGGTTTGGCTTCTCCTCTGGTCCCTGAGAAGGCCTGGCCCAGGGCTGTGCCCGGGAGCCTGCGGCAGGTGTCTGTGGGGTGAGCAGAAGGCTGATGCGGGACTCGTCCATAGCCCCTGCCAGCGTCCGCTCTGCACCCAGATAGTTCAGGGAGCCAGGGCCTTTCCTAAAGGAAGTGGGTGTCCTAACCCCAGGCAGGCCAAGGAGCTGGGTGGTATGTGTTCTTCCTGGCACCTTCAGGGCCCAGCGGAAATGTCCTGCACCCCACAGAGAGTGCCTCACCTGCTCTGGTGCTCAGCACTGCCTGGCAGGTTGTGCCGGCATTACCAGGGGAGGAGAAAAGTTCAAGGGCAAATGAAAGCAAACCCCCAGCAAGTGGGAGCTGCTATGGTAGGGGCACTGTGCTGAGCCAGGCCTGGCTGGCCCTTGCTCCACAGGGAAGCACAAAGCGCAGAGTTCAGAAGGGGTTCGGAATTCAGAGCCAAGTCAGGTGGGGCTGCACCTCCTGCTGAGCTGGGGGTGTTGAGGAGAAAGCACCCCCACTCAGCTACCCAAGGAGCCACCAAAGCCCCTGCTTCAGGGTGGGGAGCAGGGGTGCCGGCCAGACACTGATGCTTATGCCAGACCAGCGCCCATGGTGCCCTCTCTGAACACCAGCAGCCTGAGGCCCCCAGCTAAGCCCAGAGTTCCGGGCCAGCACCGTGGATGCCCACACCCAGGCCAGATGAGGAGCGGCCAGCAGCCTTGTGTCGCTGCCCACCCCAGGGCAAAGCCAGTGAGCTGGACTGGAGGAGTCCCGAAGTGGCCTGGGCCTCCCATGCCAGCACCCACGAGGCTCTTTGCACACCTGCGGCCTCCCCTCACCCTAGCCACTCAAAGACTGTGCAAGCTGAACAGGTGGCCCGAGTGTGGGCCACACATGGGGCATAGGCTGGAGCTGCGCCCTGCATGCTGAAGGCTGCGTGCTGCTGTTTCTGCCCTGCCCTGGGGACATTGCGGGTCCCAAGATGTGCTTGTCACATGGGGTGTGCTGGGAGGAGACCCTGAGAGACCCCTCTCCTGTGTTCAGGGTGTGATCTCAGTTTGCTCACGACGCTGGGAGTCGACACCCCCTGGACACCCAGCTCTAAGTACTGGACCCCACCCAGTGCCCCCCTGACTTCCCGTGCTGACAGGACCTCTCGCTAGGGTACCCGCCCCCTTTGGACGGCACCGGTGCCTGCCACAGGGTCACTGTGATGGAGGTAGGGGCACCAGAGGCTCTGAGACCCCACCCTCTCTTGGGGCGGACACGGGAAGCTGTCCTCCACTCTCAGGACCCCAGAGAAACCCTCTTCCTGGGCATGGGCCAGCAGTGTTGGTTGCCCACATGGGTCGGTGTGCTGAGGCTGGGGCCCGGGGCGTCAGCAGCACCCCCTTGTCACCCCACCTCTGCCAAGGCTCTGTCCCCAAGCCTTCCTCTTCTCTGCCCAAACCACCTCACTGTCTACTTCTGCCAACAGCCCTGAGGAAATCCTGGAGACAGATCTAAGGGTGCAGCACCCCTCGCGGCCCGCTTAGTCTGCCCATGACTCCTGACGGCCACGCTGTGTGTGCCAGAGCAAAGGAGTGAGTGAGACCCCGGCCCTACCTGTCCCTCCCACAGTTCTCAGGGTTAAACGCGTAATTCTGTGTGCCCTGAGCCCGGGGAAGGGCAGACGCAGTGCAAGTGAAATGTCTGAGCCTTAACCTTTTCCACAGCACCAGGCTTGTGCACAGTAGAAATGTGCAGCAAAGCTAGTCTATGACCAGGAAAATAATTCTTACTAACGTGGAAGTGGTTGATAGACGGGGGGGGCGCTATACCCCCAGGAGCAATTGCCTTTGAAACAGCATTGTGTTACATCCCACAGTTTGTCCACAGAGCTTCTAGGTGCCATGATTTGGCAGTGGTTGGCGTTTGATTTTAAAATGCTGCAGAATCAGGTGACCTTGTACGTTATGGAGTGTTGTAATCTCTGGACGGAGGAAGCGGTCTGTGAAGGGCTTGGTGGAGGCCTAAGGACTGGCCAACAGCCCGATAAGACTCTGTTGGGGTGTGGAGGGGCTTCTGCGCCAGGCTATCCTCGGGCCACTCCGGGGCCTTGGTGGGGCTGGGTGTGCCTGGGGCCCCACGCGTGACCCTGTTCTTCATGCACCCCAGCTCTGGCAGCGTCCCTCGGTCTATTCACCCAAATCACGATGGCAGCAGAAACCAAAGCACTGGAGGCAGAGGCTGGGCCTCATCTCTCCTCCAGCCAGGGCTGTTCTGCCGCCTGAGAGCACAGGGGAGGCGGCCGCTGCTGTCGTGGTCGGGGGAGCACCCGAGCGCTGCTGGGCCGGGTGCGGGCCTGGCCTGTGCTCCGCTGCTGGGCAGAGCTTGGACTCAGCTTCCTCGGCCCAGCATCAAAATGCCTAGTCGCCTGGGCCTAGTGGCTCCCAGTACAGCTGGCTTCCCAACCGCACTCCATGACTCAGGAGCATGGTGGCTGCATGGCTGGTCCCAGCCCATGGATAAGTTGGCCGTCTTCAGGCCTGGTGGGGCCCTGGGACCCCATCCAGCATGGCCTCAGTTTCCCTGCATGGGTCATGTGTTCCTGGGCCACTCTCATGTTCTCACAGGGCGGCAACCTGTTCCCCAGAGTGAGCCCTTAGACAGCAGTGGCTGAAGTGGTGTGCTTTAGGGACCAGCTGGGAGAGTCCTACTCGGTCCTCTGTGCCATCTCCCCAAGGTCCAGCAGTACAGGGGCAACCTGCCGGGTGTCCGCAGCAGGCTGGTGTCCGGCTCACTGTAACCTGACATCAGCCAGTATGGTCCTCTGCCCTCCCCCTCAAGGTCCCCTCCCTCTGCTGCTCTGCTCTTCCTGTGCCCGACCTTGGGGTGTTCTCTCCTGCTCTGGTGCCTGACTGGGGCATAGAAACTACTGCTCAGCCCTGCCCTTCTGAGCTCACCCTGTGTACACAGGTGTGTGCGTGCATGTGTGTGCACACGTGTGTGTGCACAGGGGCAGCAGCCCCTCCAGCTGGCCTCTCCTCCTGGGGCTGTCCACACTCCCAGCCCGTGAGCTGTGGATTTGTGCCTGTGCGGTCGCCCAGTGTCCACTCACCTGGGCTCCTCTGCCCACACTGACCTTGGCACTGGGCCCCTCCACTGCCAGCTGGGTTGCAGCACTAGCTTCTGTCTCCACCGTGGCCCCTCGGCCTGGGTTGAGGCCACCATCATCCCACAGCGATAGCAGTGGCCCTCTCTGGGCACAGCCAGGGCCCTTTGAGAGCCCAAACTGGCCCCTGTTGCTCCCTCACAGCACCTGGATGAGCACAGCCCAGTCTGTCCACGCCTGCTCTGTCCTGGGCCCCATGTCCTCTTCCATCTGGTCCTTGCACGCAGCTGCCCATGTCCCGGCTTGTGAAGGCCTCCTCCACTCCCTGTGTGGCACCACCCTCAAGCTGCCTGTTTGTGGTCAGGATAAGATGAACACAGAATCGAGAGTCAGAGACTCCACCGCACCCAGGCCTCGGAGGGCAGGGTCGGCCTCTGCACCTTACCCCAGAGGGCTGTCAGGGGGCAGCCTGATTGCTCCTTAATGCCGGTTTGCCATTGCCACCAATGATGACGTGTGCAGAGGAGCGTGGTGGGGCTGAGGGCCGCCCCTAGGTCCCCGGGGCACAAGGCACTGCAGATGGAGCTGCCGCCCTGGGAATGCTGCCCTGCGGGTGCTGCCCTCGCCCTCACCGGTACAGAATAGCGCGGGGAGGGAGCGGCCCTGTGCTGCCGCCTTCCCTCCCACAGATGGCACGAGCTAATTATTCTTGTCTGTGTGTCACCTTGCACCTTGGTGCATGTCTTTCAGAACGTTGGGAAACAGATGATCGTGTCTGCTTTTGTAGCCATGAAGGTCTTGTCGTTAGAAGGATCGGTGGGACCATCTGTGTATTTTAGTGAGAAGTTTGCCACCAGCAGCAAGTTGCAAACTTGGAGGCAATAGCTGAGTGGGCTTCGTCTCCTCATCCCTGGGCCCCCGTCCTCCAACTCCTGGGTCACTAGACAGGTCCCACAGGCCAGCTCCAAGCCGGGCCACTATGGGAAGACAGTCGTGGGTGGGTCTGGCTCGCCCTCGGCCAGCCTCACTCGGGCCTTCTCCAGCCCAGGTTGATGATAACCGAGTTGGGAAACTTTCCAGAAAACCCAGTAGCCGGAAGTCCCTCTGCTGCCTCTGGCTGGCCGTGTCCCTGGACGTGTCAGCTCGCCTTCCTGGGCTCATTCACACTCTCAGCATGCACCACGAGTGCCCTCCATGCCCGATGCTCCCCTGGGCGCCAGGAGGGTGGAGACCCCAAGGGTGCCTTCATGTGCTTGCCTCACCCTGCCCGCCGCACCTGGTGCCAGTCGCTGCTGTCACAAATTACCAAAACCTTCGTGGCTTCAACAGCATAAATATGTGACCTTGCCCAAAGGCTGGAGGCTCGGGCTGCTCAGGTGTGGCTGGGGAGCCTGGGACGGGTCCTGGCTGCCTCTTCCAGCTCTGGGGCTGCCTGGGCCTGGCCCCTGCTCCCCCTCCAGGGCCAGCAGTGCTGCAGCTCTGACATTCTCTGACACCCACCTCCAGTCTTTCTCCAGGGCCCCTGTGGTGACGTGGGGACATCGGCTAACCCGTCTCCCATCTGAAGATCCTTAATTTAATCCCATCTTCAGAGTTCCCCCCTTTGCCACATAAGGTGGCACAATTCTGTCATTAGCCTGTGGCCATCCTCTGGGAGTCACTGGCCTTTTCCCAGAGGGAAGAAGGGATTCCCCCCTCAGGCTGAGCACCCCGTCCTGCCACCGTGTTCTGTGCTGAAAATGAAAGCCAGACGCAGTGCAAGCTGAGGACAGGTTGTTCCAGAAGGTGTCCTTGGGGAGAGCAGTACTGTCCCTGCTGGAGGGAAGAGGCCAGCCGTGGAGGTGGCGGGAACATCTATGTGGATGGCCCAGAACCTAAGAGGTGGCAGCTGCCATCACAAATTGTCCTTGGTGGCCAGCCCCTGCTGGGCACCTGTTCAGAGACAGAGGCAATGACCTGGGAGCATCTGGGGCCTGCGCAGCCTGGCAAAGTGACCCCCACCCCAGCACCCAGCTCCCTGAGGTGGCCAGAACTCTTCGGCAATGGGCAGGTAGGGGCAGGTGCCAGCCACTCTCTCCCATGGGCAGCTCTTACCATTTTTCACCATGACATTTTACAAAAGCCTAATCCCTCCTCTATCCAGATAGATGAGTAAAACGAGAGAGAGAGAGAGAGAGAGAGAGAGAGAGAGAGAGAGAGAGAGAGA
>NW_004524770.1:2277425-2328521 GCF_000260255.1 Octodon degus | reverse complement strand
AGACAGACAGAGACAGACGAGAGAAAAACAGGAGACAAGAGGAGAGATGGAGAGAGAGAGAAGGAGGAGATGAGAGAGGGATAGAGAAGAATCAAGAGGACAGGGAAAGACAGCAAGAGAGAAAGATGGAGGGAGGGAAGGAAAAGGAGACAGACAGGCACACAGAGCTGCTTTTGGCCTGTGGCTGTTCGCTCATTCTTGCAGAGTCACTGCCTCTGCCGGGGCCAGGGCCTTTGCTGGGCCTGAGGTACAAGGTAACTTCCGGAGAGGAATTCTGGAGCTTTGCTGCGCATGTGACGCCTCCCCGGATCCAGGCCTCTGGTGTCTACCTGCGCCACAGCAGCAGGTACACAGGCCAGGCTTGCACATGAGCACAGAGAGGGTCTCGTGGGCTTCAGTGCGAGCTGTGGCATTAGGAAAACTTGGCCTGGAGAACCGTGAGGTTCCTTGTGTTGTCTCCAAAAGCCCGCAGTAGCTCTCCCTCAGAGCAGACGTGGCTTTCTGGGCTTGGGAAGCGTGCTAGTAGCGATGAGCAGGGGGGTGAGGGTCCAGCCCAGCGCTGACCCAGTACCAGAAGGTGAGGGCTGCTGGGCACTGCCTACCTGCATCGCGCTGAGCCTCAGTTTCCCTGAGAGCAGTGCAGCCCCACAGGCTACGCCCCCTGCGCTTCTCATGCTGCCTCACAGACCAAACGTGGCCTTTCCAGGGAGGCGCCCATGGGCGGGGTGGAGGCTCGGCTGGGCAGCTGCCCCAGCAGGACGGGAACCACCACTGCCCCTTGAGTGCACAGGAGGCAGCTCTCCCGGCCTCTCCGTGGGACTTGCCACACCAGTGAGAGGTGGCGGGTGGCTGTCACGGGCATCTCTGACGATATCAGACAGCCGACGCTAGGCAGCCCCCTCTGCGGCCCTGCCCGATGGCCCACACCTGAAGACAGTGATCCAGCCCCCTCACATCCGACCACGCACTCAGCCAGGGAAGGGACACCGGCCACGTGACCTGCAAGGTGGTTCATCTTGATCTTGTCCTGCTGGGCTGGAGCTATAAAGGAATGGCAGGCATGTGCCTGTGGAAAAACACACCCCAAAGCCTCCATGTTATCAGAATCTAGAGGTCCTTCCCAGACCAGGGGCATCTCTCAGAGCTGCTGCTGCAACACGGGCTTGGAGGCACGCCTTGGCAGGGAGGGGACCCCCCGCCAGAGCCATTGCTACCCCTGTGACTGCTCAGCCACAAGCAGGGTGGCAGGGGTGGCTGCTTCTCAGCGAGACATACACAAAGCCCCGGCACACAGTGAGCATCCCACAGTCCTCCAGGCTGCTGCCGGCATGCTGACAAGGGAGGTGCAGGCTGGGGCAGCCCGACTACCTGAGGCGGGCTTGTCTGTCATGTGCAGAGTCACCTGGGCCCTTGTGACAAGGCAGAGTGGGCAGAGCCCCAAGTCCATATTTCTCTGGCTGTCCCCAAGCTGGTGCTGCACAGGTATGGACAGACCGGGCCCCCTACTCTACTGAGCGGCTCTTGGAGCTGCAGCCATGAGGCCAAGAGGCTGCAGCCTCACGCCAGACCCAGGTGTGGGTGTGGGCTGCAGAGTCTTCTGCACCCACGTGTCAGCCCTCGAGGGCCAGCAGCTCTCCTCTCTTGGATTTCGTTATACCCTGCTAGCTAAAGACAGAGTGCTGCGTCGGGTTTAGGTGCCCTTCGCCAGGTTTAGGTAACCCCCTTCCCAGAGGGTTGGTTCATGGGTTAAGCACAGGCTGCCTCTCCTCAGCCGCCCCCTTCCACGCGTGGAGTGGCTCCCATGTGATGACCACCAAAGTGGACAAGGACCCTCCCTGCCTGTCGTCATGTGCTCAGGAAAGCCCTGATCAACGCAGAGGATCAAACTCTATCCAAGCTTTGTCTTCCTTTCTCTTGTGTATGCCAGGGACTGAACCCAGTGCCTCGTGCACTCTAGGCCCATGAATGAACCACTGAACTACATCCCCAGGCCGTTTTCAGTTTTTATATTTTAAGACAGGGTCCTGCTACATGGCCCGGCTTAGCAGACTTGCTAGCCCCTGCCTCAGCCTCCTGACGAGCTGGGGTCAGGGCATGCGCCCCGCACCTGGCTCAGTCTCTCTCAAGCTTCTTAGCACAATCTACAGCTGGTGTGGTCACTCCTGAGGGCAGCGTGGCACTAGGAGCTTATGTGAGGTTTCCTCCATGGTTTGTGGGGTTTTATTTGTTTTTTATCTTCTCAACTTTGTTCAAACTCTGGTACGGAAGAAGATACAGCCCACAGCGGAGTGCCTGAACGCAAGACAACCTTTCTGCGCCAGCACCCTCCTTGCCAAGTCCTCCAAAGTCCAAGTCAGCCACGGAACCCTGTGAAGTTCTCAGTCCTCGCTTTGAAAACCACAAGCTGCACCCACCCCAACAAGCATGAGATACGCGAGAATACTAGTGGTCCTGCAGGAGGGCAGAGGGGAAAAGCCCTGGAAATAGTTCACTAACTACACTGACCTTTGTTTGCTTCTTTCCTCCCGACCCGAAAGAAGATAATTTCTCCAAGTCTTTATCTTGTTCTCTTATATAACTGCCGCTGTAAATCACAAAAGCCTTTAGAGTTAGAATCGCAAGCACACTGCTGTACCAGCAGTGTTCCCACTGTGCTTGTCTGCGCCACGCCCAACCCAGATCCCCGAGAGACACACAGTGAGCAGGGGCTGCAGGGAGGTCTCGGTCCCTCCCCAACGTGTGCGCAAGCCTCATGCTAGCAGTGCCTGACCTCGTGTCTCTGTGCCACTTCTTGCCTCTCTTTTGCTCTCTCCTTCCAAGGAATGGATAGTTCCTGGGAGTTTCTGTTTTGCTTGTAATTGTTTCTTAAATTAAAATGCACTTTACAGCCAGGACTGTTGAGACAAAGACTAGCAGCTGGGAAAGCACTGTGCTTTTCTGAACAGCAGAGAGGTGACAAGACGCTGTGTCCATGCCTCCCTTAGAGACTGCAGCGCGCATCAGCACCTTGCTTCCGGCAGGGCCAGCGTCGGGCCACTCAGAGTCCTTTGCCTCCTTTAGTAGCCAGAGAGTACTGGGCGCAGGTCCCAGCGGGCAGTCGAAGCACCGACTGTCCTCCAGTGTCCTCTGCAGCTCATGTACCTTCCTTCCAGGTGGAAACACCCCCGGGTGTGCTGACTCTCGTGCGCCGTGGGCGTCTGGTCTGAGAAGGGCTCTTCGGGTGCAGCGACTCATCCACTGGCATCTCTGGGCCTCGGTCAGTGGTTCCTGCCCGAGGCCTTCTGAGCCCCGCCTCAGCCCACCATGGAACCGGACAGCAAGAGATGAGTCTTGTCTGATAGGAAAACAGCACAGGATCCCATTCTTCACCCGTGCCGCCTTCTGTCTGGCTTCCTGAATGCCGATTGCTTGCTTTTGTCTACTACATAACGGCATGATCTATAGGTGAATTCCCGCTCCTCTCTACCCCACTAAGCTCCGCGTACCCTCGACATGCCAGACCCTGTGCCAGGGTGCTCCCCGGACTTAGCTGTCACACGTGCATCTTCCAGGTAAAGGCTGTTACTTCTGCTTGACATAAAAAAGTAATCGCTGGCCAGGCGTCCTACCTCATCGCAGTGAATCAGCAAGCAGGACGCCGCAGGGGCTCGTGCCAGGCGGTTCTAGGATGCAGCGCTGTTGGTGTGCTAGTGAGCTCTTCCTCACTGTGGCCAGATACCTGAGGAAGCAACTTCAGAAGAAAAGGTTGCCTCTGGCTGTGGTTTCAGAGGTGCCAGTCCACGGTCAGCGGGCTGTGTTGCTTCCAGGCCTAGAGGGAGGCAGCCAGCAAGCAGAGAGAGAGGGAAGGCCTTCGCTGGTGGCTCCTCCTCCTCCTCCCACTTTTGTCCATCAGGGCCCCAGCCTACTGGATGATGCTTCCAAATTCAGGCTGTGTCTCTTCCCTGGGTTTGCTGTCACCTCTGGAAACTCACAAATACACCAGATAGGTGCTTTACTGATTTCGGGGCATTTCTCAGTCTAATCAAGCGAACGATCAAGTTTAACTATCATAGATATGATGTTCAGAGTGGTTTAGAACAGGAAGTTAGGTGCAGGTAGGTGGGACATGTGCACCGGACAGGCAGGCGGAAGTGATGTACTAGACAGGTGGGATGGACATAGGGCCAGATGGGTGGAGTGGGCAGGTGGACCTGGATGAGGGGGCTGAGCTGGTGGGCTGGGCAGGTGGGCAGGACAGGTGGGCTACACGTGGGGACTGGGCAGGTGGCCTTGCCAGAGGAAGATCCCACACAGAGTGGAAGATGACACCAGGGCCTCCATCTGCCTCCAGCCCTTCTGGTTCTAAGTGTTTAAATCATTGGGAATAAATTCCTGATCCATTGACCTTTCTGCAAGTTTTAATTTACACCCAAGAGTAAAATGTCAGATAATTATTATGCATTTGGCTGGGCTTCTTCACCACTACCCTAAAAACAATTCTTTATCAAGATCTCAAGTCAAAATTGTACAGGGATAATCACTCGGGGAGAAGTGCCTCATTTGCATAACGCTCTGAGCTCGGGCTCCCTGGGGGCCTGTTGTCTAACTGCCGCGTTTCTCGGGAAGGGAGAGTTGAGGACACTTGGGGTTGGTCAAGGAGCACACAAGGTGCGAGTCGCCAAGTTGCTGCCAAGCTGACTTCATTAGCTGGCTTCTATCCAGCCCCAAATTTAGTCACCAAAGTGGAGATTAGAAGTGCCGGATCTAAGACAGATTCCCGCGAAACCTGGCTGGGTGCAGGTCACCTCCCTGGCAATAGAGACTTAACGCGCAATACCCCTCCTTCGGGTAACTAGGGCGTGACAGGTGAGTGTCCATCGGGGCTATTTCTGCCCAAGGATGGCAAACCTCACAGCCTCCACCTTCGGGCATCTTGAAAAAGAGATGAGGGGGCGGTCCTGAGAGCATGGAGACACCTGCAGCCTGCTGGGAGGCGCGCGTGTGGACACCCAGCCTGCACCGGCTCAGGGAGAGCCGTTAGCAGGCTCCTTCAGCTGCAGGACTCACTCTTAAGCTCATCTCTGTAACTGCCCTTTTATTTATGGCAGAGACCCCGGTGGAAAGTGTGGGAATGCCCCAGTGGCAGCAGCGTGCTCGCGGCCAGCAGCTGGGCATCCGGCCCTGTGGCACTCAGCAGTGGGCACGTGCTGTCCCACACCCAGAGCCTGCTATGCCGAGGTCCCTCTCCCTGGCAGCTAGGGGCAGCCCGAACCTTGCTTCGGCCCATGACATGGGAGAAAGCCATCTGGAGGGCCTCAGGGCCCGGCGTGCTGCCCTTGGTGACAGCTATCCTCCTTGCCATGGCTGTCACAGGAGCAGAAGGCCCGCACCTACCAACTGCACTCTCAAGGACGGGCCACTGCCCCACCCTGACCAGAAATCCAGCCCAGCTGATTCAAGTGACTAAGAAGGGAGGGCAACTTGTTCTTCTTAAGCCAGCCTTGAGGACATACCCAGCGTTTCCAGCATGGTGCGCCTTCCACATGAGAAATGGCACGGGGGAGTAACAGTGTTAACTTCACAGGACTTGGCAGAGCTTTCCTGTAAGTGGAGGGTCCCAAGCAGAGACACAACAGGCATCGCTGCCACCTGCATCGAGCTGGTGTTGCCACCATCCCCCCCCAGCAGGTGCCTGGGGCCCTCCTGGGACAGTGCTACTGGGACCCACAAAGAACCTGCTGCTTCCTTAGAAGCCGGTTCAGATTAGGAATCCCTGGTACCTGCTTGCCTTGGGATGCCTGTGGCTGACGCAGGGGAGCTAGGAGGGTGAGTGAAGTGGGGCTGGACTCTCCTTCTGTGCCGAGACAGAACCTGTGCTCACCACTGACACTCCTGGTCTTGAATCTGGCACCAAATCCCAGAAAACCACACAATTGAAGGGTATCTTCAGAAGAAATTCCAGGTGTCACGTGAGCATGATTCTCCTGAGGGTCTCCCTGTGATGTCCCTGTGGACTGCAGAGCCCAGCTCAGCTGGTGCAGTGGCCCCTGGCCTCCTTCTGAGGGTGCAGCCACATCCTGGACTTTGCGGGGTCTTCTTTCCTCAGCAATCCGCCCTGAGCCCCAGGTCCTCTCAGGCCTCCTGGGTTCTCCTAGCAACAGGTGCCGTGCAGTCGTCAACAAACCTGGCAGCCCAGGCCTGCTCGCACCTCCTAAGATCATGTCTGGCTCTGCTCAAGGTGGGGCCTGCCAGGCCTCAGTCAAGGCCTGTGTCAGAGCATGCGGTGGCCTTCCTTGGTTGCAGACACCCAAGGGCCCGCTCACATCCAGAGGCCCCCAACTGTCTCAAAGCCAAGTGCATTGTGCATGGGCTGGGACCCAGAGTTTTGACTTGGGAAGACCAGGGGAAAGGCCACCAGAGTGGGCCCCGCGGGGAGGGCAGACTGCATGTTTGCGTTTCCCGAGTTGCTCCTTGTTTGCTTTAGAGAAATGCTGGCAGCTACCGTGAGAGTGTTTACAGAGAGAGCCAGTCTGGTAAAGTTCAGGCTCGTGTTTGGATTCTGCCCCAGTGAATTGAAGCTGAAACACAGCCAGACCTGCGTGCACAGAAAAGGAGGGGCGGCCAGGGGCGTGGCTCTAGCAGCGGTGATCTCTGCTGTTTCCAGGTGAGGGCCTGAGACCCACTGCCTCTTCCGTGGGGTCTCTAAGCAGTTGCTCCTCCTACTTGCATATCTGCACAGGATGGGTGACCCATCCCACAGGGACAAGTGTGTGCCTTCACCTTGGGTGACAGATGGGAGCTGGACAGTGGCGTGGGTGCCACATAGGTTGGCCCAGTCTCCTGAAGTGAGAACCTGGGCAACACCTCGGGCCCCCAGCCCCAGGGGTGCCCAGTCCCAGCCTCCAAATTGGGCTTCCAGATCTAGGGATCCCCTGACAAGAGACTTGGCAGAGGCCACACTGCCCCTGCTGCCACCACCACCACGAGCAGGGCCGTGGGCTGGCAGCCTGGGTGTGGAGATCGGAAGGTCCTGTTTCTGATCCAATGCCCAGAATTCTCCTCCAGGTTTGTGCTCTTCAGCCAAGCACATAGGGTGAAACACTTCTCATTACTCATGTGGCTCTAATTTTAGGGGTGAAGAAAGCCCCTGGGGAGCTCGGGTAAGTGATTCTGTCCTCTCACGAGGACTGTCCACCCCACAGTCCCCAGGGGCCCTTGCAAGCCACCTGCAGAGCCAGCCTGGGGACAGCCAGTCTCCAAGCCTCAGCCCTCCTGCAGTCCACATGGAACCACTCTGTGGGAGCCCCAGGAAAGGGTGAGTCTGGGGCCAGCCCACCCCAGCCCCAAACTGCACTTTGCGTAGAACAGAGATGAGCAGGGCCAGGTCATGCCACCCATGAGGCCCTGCCTGGTGTGGGTCTGGGTTCTATGGTGAGGAAAGGAGGAGGAGTGGCCTCCCAGGGCAGGAGAGAGCCATCTCTCTACCTGGGCCTTAATTGCAAGTGATTTCATTAGCTGGGTCCTGATGTGCAAAGCACTAATGAGAGGGCGCCGGCAGCTCTAAAAATAGCGCACTTGGGCCCGTTTCTGTGTTTGAAAGATGCACCCCCGGCCGGCTCCCGAGCCCGCCGTCAACTCCAGCATCCGCTTGCCCCTTCACAACCAGCACAGGAATGTGTGCTCCGAGCCCTTGTCCTGGCCCCTACGATGAGGCCCTGCAGAGGGTGACACAGTGTGGCGGAGCTGGGCGTGGAGGGCGTGGTCAGCCCTCAGACCGTGTGGCCACAGGCCACAGCCCGCAGCCTGGTGCTGCACAGAGACCAAGTGGGCAGAGGGGCAGAGGAGCGCCACGCTGGCCGGCTCCAGCGGCTATGCCACCAGCTTTCCACCTGAACAGGCCTGGCGGCTTCCGCTCGGGAGCCCTGCGCCGCGGACACGGCCGGAAGGTGGAAGCTGTGTTCCACAGTCCTCATTTCTCAGGGACACATCTGCAGCACAGGGTGACAGCCCATGCTGGTGGCAGTGGGGTGTGGGCCTGGGGCCGCTGCGTGCAGTGGCCGGCGTCAGTGTCGGGCCGACCGGCAGCACTGCTACTCCATCTGTCACAGGCCCGGGGACAGATCTGCCGGCTTGTACTTGCCCCGAGGTGGCACTAGCAGGGAGGGGCTCAGAGCCCAGTGCTGTGCCGGGCAGAGAACTTCATGGAGGGCAGACCGAGGCACTGCAGGAGGCCCAGGGCCCCAGGAGCCTTTGCTCGTCCTAGACATCAGCTTCAGGAGAGCCAGAAGCGTTGGCACTGGCAAGAGTCAGCCTCACAGGTCTCAGTGGCAGTGGCAGCTGAGTGGGTGGGGGAGCCACCACAGGGCACAGGGCTCAAGATGCGAGAGCAGCCACCTGCTTGTGGGCAGGACGCCTGGACCCTGTTCCCGCTTAGAGCGCCTCGTAGTGAGAGCTGCTGAGGGGAACGGGAGGCAGGAAGTGGCATCGTCCCACATGGAGCCCAGCCTCCAAAGCCCCGGATGGACTGAACTCACAGACAAGTGAGCAAGGGCTGGGGTCAGGTCCAGGCCTGCAGAGAGGGCTGCAGAGAGCTTGGTACCCCAGGGGAACACAGGCCCTGCCAGTCACTGGCGTGGGACCTCCAGGGGGCCACTGGCCCCTCTGACCTTGGTTTCCTCTTCTGAAATATTGGAACAACCCAACCCCAGCAGTGAAGGTTCAAGGAGATGACGGGCGTAGTTGCCCAGTTGGTGCCTCGGTCCACTGTGAGTGAATGAGCAAGCGACTGAGTGAGTATTCACAGAACGCTCCAGTTCACTCATCACGTGTTGGCTTCAGATACCGAGTTAAAAATGCTCTTCCTCTCTAGAAGATCCTGAGGTTCGCTCCCATTGCTCCAAAGAGCCAGCCTCCCACAACCTCGAATGAGAGCAAAGGACTGCCCCTCAGGGCCCTGGGGCTCCCTGTGCTCTCGTCTCCCCCAGCTGACGCTAGGGGCCATTAGGGTGATGTCCCCCTGCACTGCGACAGAGGGCAAGGGGCCTCCGCCCTGTAGGGCTCAGGCAGCATCCCGGCTTCTGCGGGGAAGAGCGCTGGTGCCTGGCACTGCGCAGGCACCCACATCCTCGGGGACTGAGCAGCTGGTGACAAGGGAGGAGCGCTGCCCTCCACAGGCCTGGGCCACGGCACCCAGCCAGTCTGAGGCTGGACAGGCGCTCCCTGCCCACACCTGCGGTGGTGCCGCAGAAGTGCTTCACTAAGTGCTGCTTCAATTAGGAGCCATTGCGCACCTCTCTAACAGGGCACCCAAGGGGCTCACTAGTGAGGCGCTTGTGGCTCAGCTCCTGCCTTCGCCTGCAGAGCTCTCCTTAGCATGCCCCGCCCCCACCCTGTGACCACACCACCCAGGACCCAGGACACTTGCACTGTGTTGCCTTAAATGCAGGACTGCTTTTGATCCTGGAACCTAGAACAACCCCTCTCCTTCCTGGGCCCAGAGAAGTTCTCAGACAAGGCGCGGGCGCCGCGGGGAGCCACAAATAGGCTCCACTCCAGCGCTTCGAAAAGTTGGCTCCCTGCTCCTCCAAGATGCTGGGCTTCAGCAGGGACCATAAATATTAAATAAAGACCGGGAGAGTTTATTAGTGCAATATTTTCTTGGGGGAGCATTGTGCTGGAGAGCGTAAGTGGCACATTTGTTGTCACCAGGCTGATTTTTCTTGGGCAGAAAGAGCAGCCCGCTATTTCCTGATCAGTGGGAGATGCGAATCCAGCGAGTGTTAGACGGCAGATCGGGGCTCATTATGAAGGGGGGGCGGCCCCGAGCTGCTGCTGCAGCAGACAGGGACAGCGTGAGGGGGCACCACGCTCCACTGTGCACATTTCTGAGGCCTTCGTCTTTCAGCAGAAGGTGTGTCTCACAGGCAGTGAATATCCATTTTTAATAGACTAGTTTTACAGCAGTTTTAGGTTTATGGAAAACCCCAGCAGAAAGCAGAGTTTCCATGCACCCTCTGTCCCACGCACTGTCCCTGCAACAACCTCATCCACGATTGCAGCTGTTACGCTTGGGAGCAGCTAGCGAAGCGGCACTGGTAGCTGTTAGCGCCCGGAGCCCGAAGCTCCACCGCTTGCCTCTCAGTGTAGACGTTCTGTGGATTCCTTTGGCTGTGTGATGACACGTGTCCACTGTCACTGTGACACACAGCATGCAGTCACCACCCTCGGCATCCTGGGCTCCGACCACTCCTTCCTCCCTCCCCAACACCCAACAGCCCAGAATCTCTCGCCATCTGAGTTTGCCTTTTCCTGAACGTCACCCAGCCGAAATCACGCAGAGCACAGCCCTGCCAGCTGCGCCCACTGTGGTGCACTCCTGCCTCCTCTGGGTCTGCTCGGGGCTTGACAGACCTTAGGACCTGGGCTCCCTGCTCCTGTCCCACCAGCCCTTCTCGAGCTCCTCCCAGCCTGGTGACAGGTGCTGGAGGCCTGGGCAGAGCAGCCCGGCCTATGCCCACAGATGGCGAAGGAGCGGCCTGCGCCCTCCCTGGGGTGCTCTTCCTGCCTGCCTGCCCGGCTCTGCTAGGGCTCAGTCTAGCACCTGGACTTGCCTCTATCCCAACACTAACACCCAGGCAGGACACCTTCTGTCACTCCTCCGTGTGTGGCACCACCACCAACGCCGCATTTCTCCTCACCCGAGGCCCATCGGGGTGCCTGGCACACAGCAGCTACTCCTTGGCTACTTGTTGAAGGGATGCGTAGACACAGAAGATAGCGGGAGGGAAGCAGGGCCCCGCTCGAGCCACAAGCTCCTGAGCTGAACAGCCAGGACTGGACCGTGAGAGCCCTTCTTTCCCTGCACGCTGGCCTCACAAGCACTCTTTAGGAAGCCACTTTCCCCCTCGGAAGCTGCTGCTGCCGCTGGAACAACAGCGGAGCAGACTTCCTTGTAGCCAGAAGCAATGGGGCGTCATGGCAAGGACAGCCCATCAAGTGCCCCCCTGCCCCCGCCTCACCTGCTGGTCCAGGGCTGGTCCAGATGCATCCTGCCGGTGCACAGCAGGCTGGCCTGTGCTGTGCTCAAATGTGCTTTTGCAGTCTTCTAAACATATGGCCGCCCCTGGGCCCTCTGCTAAGCGGTGTGAAGCTAGGAAAAAAAGCAACTGGCCCTGCAGCCTGTGCTGCTTCCCCATCCAGCTGAGGGACAGCATGAGAGAGGGCAGCGGCATGTGCTGGGGCTGGTTGCTGGGCACCTAGCCAGCTGTGGGCAGGAAGATCAGGGGCAGCATCGCCCTCAGCAGCAGCTTGGCTGGAGGCGGGTGCGGGTTTCAGAGTCCGGCACCCAGAGGCCAGTCTTGGCCACAGTCACTTCCCTGCCACTTGGTCCCATCAGGAACCGAGGGAGAGAACTGGGTTGCCCTTGCTTGTGGCTTCCTCTCCAACCTGCCTGTCTCCTCCAAGCCCCGTGCTGTCTCCTGCGGCAGAGAAAGCTCCCTGGGGAGGCACAGCACCCGCCAAACACTGGAGGGGCCTGCGGCTCCCGTTCTCCAGGCAGGGCAGACTCCCGGCTGACGCATCTCTGGGCCTCTGCCCTGCTGCTGTCCAACCAGAGCTCTCTTCCTCAATGTCCCACAGCTGTGCCACAGCCTAGCACAGGAGGGATGGTGCTGCTTCCTGCAGCCCCCTCCTCTCTTGTCACCTTTGCTGTCCTTGCCACAGTGGTCTCCTTCACACACTGCTTCTGTGGCTTGGTCTCCCTCCACTTGGTAAGTTCTATGTGGGTGACGTCTGCCTCCCCAGCACCTAGTACAGTGCCTGGACCTTGGAAAGGCTGTGGGTAGGGCAAGGAGGGAGGAAGGCAGGGAGGATGGAAAAGGCAGGGGTCGCTGCTACTGAGCTGGAAGGTGTGGGCATGTCCCTTATCTGTACCATTCCAGGTTCAAGCTCACCTTTGGCTCATTTGATCTTTCTCTACTCATCTAACAGGAAAAGTAATAAAGCAAGGTGTTTTGTAGCCACAGCCCAGTTCTCGGGGAGACACGGCCTGCTGCCCACACAAATGTCAGGCTGCCACTGCAGATGGAGAAGGGAACCAGCCATGTGCCACTCACCCCCTGCTCCCATGCGTGCATCTCCCTGGTTCTGTCCCTGTCACCAGCAATTAAAAATGATGAGGGTAAGCGGTTAAACCCAGCGCCTCCTAATAAAGGAGCTGTGCCTGCCCTCGGAGCGCGTGGTCCTGTCTGTGCCAGAGCTCCCAGTCAGCGTCACTGCCCCTCAGCCGCACACATGCCAGGTGGGGAGGTGAATGACACAGGCAGAACTTTAAAGTTACCTGCACCATCCCCCCCAAAAAAAAACAAAAGAAGCAGTCTGGGGGGGGATGTCACACCGCTTGAGCCTCAGGCTCCAGCCTCACTCCACCCCCACCCCAGGGTCCCTGCCACACATCCCAGGGCTCAGAACAAACAGTCTGGGCAAGGAAGGTTTAAAAACACACAAAGCTTGGAGCAACAGCAATCGATCACAGTGGTGTTGGCTTGCGTCAATTAAACAGATATTAAAAGTGCCCCAAGCCTGGGGAAAGAAAGCATTTGTAATGCCGAGGCCTGCGTGCTGCAGGGAGCCAGGAAGTCTAAGGGACAATTCACATACCTGCATGCAGGCTAACACCCCATCTCCTCTCAGAGAGCCGCAGCCCCTGTCACGATGCGGGATGAAATGTCTCCGAGCCACCTGCCAGCCTGCCCTCCCAGGAAACTGGCAGCACATGCAGATGTGGGGGCTGCTCCGCATCGCGCACACGGCTGCACGGCTCAGGTGTCTGCAGAGGCGTGGACATTCTGGTCCCTGGGGCTCCAGGCTGAACCCTGCCCGCCACTCACCAGGGCCACGTGTGACTGCTCCTCTAGAGCTGGCAGCCACACTGTGGTCCCTTCGCCTCCCTGCCCCTCTTGCTGTCTGTGGCACTTAGGCCTTGTGCTGGGACTGGAACACCGAGAGGCTGCAGGGGAGCCTGAGCCTTGGGTTGGTCTGGGGAGGCGGTGGCTGCCTGTGCACTCCAGGACGAACCTAAGCACGCATCCTCAGGCCCTTTTCCCCGTCGCCCAAGCACCCAGGACTTTGGGGCCTCTGCTGAACACTGCCCTTGTAGGGTGTGAGGTGCAATTCAGGCAACCCAAGCGCCGCCCTTCTCAAGTAGAGCTCAGTAGCTATTAGCACGCTCTCGATGTAGAGCAGCCATCGTGCCCATCCACTCGTAAAACATTTCCCCATCCCCAGAGGAGATCTTGAGCCCAGCAGCAGTCACTCGGCCAAGGGCAGAGCCCGCAGGGGACACAGGACAAAGGCCACGGGACCACAGCCCATCCAAAGTGGGCTAGGAGCGACTCGTGGGAGACTCCAGGATCAGAGCCAGGATCAGTGTGGGCCCGAGGCCACGCGCTGTCCTGGTGGGCTGCGCTCCTGCACTGGCCGTCTTGCGGGGCACTGAGCCCCCTCCCTATTCCCACACCTTTCCTTCCTCCTCTTCCTGCTGAGGCGTCTGCCCCAAGTGGGCGTGTCGAAACCCCGCAGCAGTGCACGGGGTCTCCAGGAAACCTTCCCCAAGGGCCATCTCCAGAGGTTTCACCTCCCCTCAGCACAGCTCCATTCCCCTAGCAGCAATGAGCTCAGGCGGCCCTTGCTGCGGGACGCAAGTTCCCACAGTGCTTCACGGGCGACTGGCAGGCCGCACCGAGACCCCAGCGCCCTCACCCAGCGTCCCGCTGGCCTTCGGGCATGTGGCAGGGTCTCGCTCCTCTGGGTTGCTTTCCTCAGGTTTCGTCATCCATGGCCGATGAAGGCCCAGACGACTGCATGGAAAATGCCAGAAAGAAGCAGTGTGTGTGCGTGTGTGTGTAATTTTTAAAAATCTTCTTACTAGGGTGCTTGGACTCTTAGTGATCCTCCTGTCTCAGCCTCCCCATGTGTCCCACCATGCCCGTTTTCAGGGGCCTGCATGGCGTGCCCAGGGTTCTGGGGCTGGCGCAGGGAATTGAACTTGGGTCCTTGCGCTTGCAAGGCAGGCACTTAGACCGCCGAGCTATCTCCACAGCCCAAACAGTGTATGTTGTAAATAACTTTTATGATACTGCACTGTCGTATCTTCTGTCAGCTCTTGGTTATTGTCGTCTTTCTTACTAAGCAGAGCTTACAAATCAAACTTTATCGTAGGTGTGTGTGTGTATGCAGAATGTCCCGCACCATCCATGGGCTCAGGCACCCCCGGAGCAGCTGGATCACATCCTCCACAGAGGGGGAGTCTCTGTCAGGGACGTTGTCCCAGCTCCACCTGTCACACCACTCCCGGGCCCTTGAGCCCCCTGCCCCCACTGCTCGGGGACCTTGCATGTGCTGTCCATGCCCCTTGGGATGTGCTCCCTGCCTGGCCCTCCACCAGAGCCTGTCGTCCCTCGGATGCCTGCAGGGCATTAGGCCTCTGTCTTTGGGAAGCCCTGCACGTGGGCACCGGCCTGCCCATCTCTGCTCCTCACCTCATTCTCCAGCCTCGTGACTGTCACTTGAGTGCTCGCTGAGTGGTGGGGTTCACAGACGCGGGCTGCCGGGCCGGGTGGACGCATGAACGGTGCTGCCCACCTGAGCCTTCGTGGCCAGAGCCATTGCTGTGGGGCAAGGAGGGAAGGGGTTTTCTTAGGGCAGCACAGCACGTGAGCCTTGGGGTGGGGGACAGGAGGTCACCCGGCGGGGGAGCCTCATCCTCGGTGCCATCCACGGCACCATCCTCGAGGTGAGCAGAGATACATTCCTAACACGCAGCAGGAGGGGAGCAGGTGAGGGCGACAGGCGGCAAGCGTGTCCTGCCCTGTCTGCAGACCTGGCACAATTCACCTGGACTGCCTGTCAGCCACTGCTGTGGGGCAGGGGCAGCCGGCCTGTGTGAAGCCCCAAGCACCATGATGTGCGGGTGTGTGGCCTGCAGGACGCCTCCCTCAGCCCCGCTGTCCCCATGCTCCTGAGGGCTTTGGGCCTGGGCTTGGACTGCACACCCGTTGGACCCACTGTCTCCCAGGACTCCTCCCAAGTGTGCTTCAAACTAACAGAAGGACGGAGCAAACCGCAGAGACGCATGCAGCAGGGCAGCTGTCCCCGCGCCAGGCAGCCCACGCGCTGAGCCCAGAAAGGCCACCGCCTTCTCCTGGACCAAGTCCACGCACCTATGGGAGCCCAGACCTCCCTGCCTACATTTCTGTAGGCAGGAACTTTTTCCCTGCTCTGCAACTCCAGGGCCACTGCGCCCCTGAGGGCCAGGCAGAGGCTGGCACTCTCTCCCTGCGCTCTGCTGCAGAGCCCAGCGTGGAGAGGCTGCACAAAGGGGGATGCACGTTCTCCAGGGCTGGCAGGCTGTGGTCTTGGTGACTTAGTGCAGACACAAGAGCCGCAGGAAGGTCCCTGCAGGATGCAGAGTGGGAGATTCTGGGCACAGCCCTGTAGCTGGCCCCGTGGAGAAGCAGGTGTGGAGCCCCTGGGGACAGGCGCTGTGTCCAGCCTCTTATCCCACTCCTAGTGCCACCTTGTAGAAAAGGTGACCTGTCCCAGAGCCTCAGTTTCCTCATCTACAAAATGGGGGCAGCACTACCTTTCTGTGCTGGCAGGGCGACCCATGCAGTGACAGCGCAGCACTTGGAAATGAGGACAGGCCTGGAAGGTCTGCGCTGAGCTGCGATAGGACTGTGATGTGCACTGAGAACAGAGGAGGAATATTCCGTGACGTTTGTGGGTTTTATCTCACACATGAGGGAAGTTTCCTGGGGAATCCCAGAGGGTTTTCATTTCCTCTGGAAGACTGAGAGAAATTACAAGATCAAAAGCAAATACTTAAAGAAGAGCATTCGCCGATCCTGTTAGCACAGGACCGGGAAGCCGGTGGCGGCAGGCTATCTGCAGCGTTTTTGCCTCACAAGGGACGGGTGAGCAGCAAAGTCGTGAGAGGATTCCGCTGAGCCAGAGCAGAGGGGGAGCCCATCCCCCCGACAAGCTGGAGTAAAACCCTCACCACTGGCCAGTGCCACAGGAGCGCACCCTCCGGATGCAAGGATTTGCACCGACCCTGACATGCCTCTCCTGACCCCCTCGGGTACATTCCTCCTTGCCAAAAGATGAAGCCTCCAAAATGAAAGAGGAGGCTGGAGGGAGGAGCCAGGTGGAAAAAGAAACAAAGCCGGAAAATAGACCAGCGCGCACTGGGAGGCATGAGGCTCAGACCCACGAGGCTGGCTGAGACCTGGCCTCTGAGCTTCCCGGAGGCCAGGGTGAAAAGGGAAGCAGCTGTGGGCAATCGGTAAAGACGGACAGAAGGACAGACGGGCTTCTGAGGGAGAGGGGTCTCCATCCTACGGCCCCAGACACTTCCTCCATGGATCTGGCCCTGCACACCGCTGCGCCCTTTCTCTGTAAGACAAGCGTTAGTAAGCATGTGCACCAAGCAGCAGTCTCACGGGCGAGTCCATATGCCCTGCGCTGCGCTCTTCTCCCCTGTGTCTCAGAGGAGCAGGAGCACCCGTTTGAGCTGCACTCAGAGAAAGTGCAGCCAGGAGGGAGGTCCAGGAATGAGCACTATCCTCACGCCCCTCCTCTCTCCTGGGGCACCCCAGGTGCCCCGTGTCCAGGTCCTCTCTTGGCAAGTGGGCGCCTGGCTGGACCAGGCCCTCGAGGCCCCCACAGCTCCCAGGGTCCCACTGCCATCTGACGGTGACAGTGCAGACTCAAACACAAGCGGTGGCCCCACAGCCCTGTGTAGCTCCCGACACTGAAGCAATGGATCTGTGGGAGCCAGGGGTTGGAAGGCATCTTGTCACCGGCTGTGAGCATCCTCAGGCCTGGGTCTGACCTGGGCTGGCAGGTGGGAAATCTGGAGAAGCCCTCCATCCAGCCAGGCTGTGCAGCACAGGTGCCTCCCAGGCAGCGCCTTGAATCTCAGGGTGCTGCTCCCGGGCTCCTGTGGACAGGGACGCCTGCCCTGCGTGGGCAGCTCGGATGCCGTGAACTCTTCTCCGTGCAGCCCTGGAGCTTGCAGAGACGTCACCAAAGCTCGATGCCTGCTCTGTGCAAAATATAACAACATTAATACCGCACCACCACCCCCCTGCCGCTGTCCACATCCATTAGTTTTATTAGAAATTGGCTGCTAGAGAACAAAGGGGCTTATTCATGTATTTTGTTATAATCTCCTGGCAATCACAGGACTGTCATTTTTAGCTATGTCATTAACAATGGGTGTCAGAAGTGATTGAGCCACTCAGTTTGTTGCTGGTTTTAATTTGTTTACTATTGGGGCGAACGGTCCAGCGAAGGCAGTCTGGAATCTTCCTTTTGCTTGAAAACAGAGTGCTTCTCTCCCCGCCCGGTGGGGGACAGCTCCTGGGAGCTGCAGCCACCCCTGGCCGGGGCTGATCTTGCCTGTCAGAGAAACCACTGTCCCCGCAGCCCAGGGGCCCCAGCCACCCCGGCCTGTCGGCCAGACAGAGAAAGATGCCTGATTTTGTCACTTCTCAAACACTTTTATACTAAAGTCACAGGTGGGAGGTGCCGGGAGGTGGGGAGCCCTCTAGAGTGACATATCAGAGACGAGGAAACGTGGGGGTTATTTGTTATTTCAAGACAAGCAGCAATAAAGGGTGAACGCAAGGGGAAAGCGCTTTATCAAACCTAATAGTAAGTAGCTTTTTTTCATTTTTTAGAATAAATAGTAATTAAATCATGTAAGCCGTGACAGTGGAATTGCTTTTAAAAAACCAATCCTCCTACCATAATTGCCTGGATACTCACATTTTTATAAATACTAGGTAACTTTATCCATCATTTTCATCAGCAGAATGTGACACTGGCTTCATAATTTGCCACCGCGCTAGGTGACCGTTGCGACAGCACATGTATAAAAAATACACTAATGTGTACAAATGAATGCTCAGCCTTGGAGGTGGCTCTCTGTGGGGCATTACCGGTGGCCACAGTGGCGCTGGAGCCCCACGGAGGTGGGTGGCAACTCGGTCATCTAATTAATGTTTTGAAGCAAGGCAGAGTGCAGCCCCAGCGGTACGGACACACTGCCTGCCTCAACCCTGTGTGCAGCCAACCGAGACAGCCTGGGTGGGCCAGGTGTCAGGCCCTTGCTAGGGAGCAAGGACCAGCTAGGCAAGGGGGGCAGCCTGTCATCCCGACATGCAAGGAGGCTAAGGCAAGAGGATCACAGTTCAAGCCCAGCCTGTGCATCTTAACAAGGCCCTGCCTCAAAATAAAAAAATACAAAAGAGAATGGGGATGTGGTTTAGTGCAAACACCCTGGTGTCCATGCCCAGTACTGCAAAAAAGACTGGAAATTCTGCCTGTCTGAGTTCCACGCCCCAAGCCGGCTTGCCCCGGGACCAGTCTGTTAGTGCCAACTTCTTTGATTCTTTTGTTTCATTTAGTCTTCTTGTATGGGAAAATCCATCCATTCCGGCCTCACAGGCGGCGGGGGTGGGAAGGGTGTGTGACAGAAGCAGGTAAGGAGGAAGCATTTCGTAGGTAGCGAAAGCCCAGCACGGGATGCAAGTGACGGCAGGAGGGGTGACGCGTCTGCAGAGACGCGCGGCTGCACAAGAGAAGGGCATGCGTGGAAGCCTCTCCCTCCCCTCCATTCCCACGGCCTCCAGCTAACTCCCACCGCCTTCTCAGAGGTCATGACCTGCCCAGTGCTCCCTGGAGACCTAGAGTGCTGTTTGGTGACTGCCTTCCTGATTGTGTCCTCCTCTCCTCTTGCAGTTAAGTTCAGCAGCTGTTTGGGGACCAAGGGGACGCAGTACGAGACCAACAGTTTGGACTTCAAAGTCGGGGCAGACGGAACAGTCTTCGCCACTCGAGAGCTGCAGATCCCTTCTGAGCAGGTGGCCTTCACGGTGACAGCCAAGGACCACCAGACGGCCAAGCAGTGGGACACCATGGTGCGGCTGCTGGTGGCCCAGACCTGGTCCTCACGCTCTGAGCACAAGGTAAGGGTAGTGGAATTTGCGCTGGGACGGAGAGTCCCACGCCCTGAAGGCCTGAGTAGGGGTCCTGCCAGGTCCCCGATGCCAGGCACAGCACTCTGTGCCAGAGAAGGCCGCGTGCCTTGGCCTTTGCAGTGTCCTGTGCCAGGGCCATGGCATGCGGGCCTCCTGCAGTGTACGTCAGACTCTGTGTAGTTTCCCAACAAGCTGCCCCGTTTCCACCTTCAGGTGGACAGCACAGACTACAGCTTGTGCCTCACGGCTGCACTCACCATCCGGGCCCTCACAGCCCCAGGAAAAGACAAGCAGAGCAGACGCTGCAGAGCTGGCAGGCTCATCTGGAGGGAGATACAGAGATGGGGGGAGGATGAGAGAGGAGAGAGGCAGAAAGGAGAGGGAGGGAAACACAGACAGCACTGAGAGGGAGCGAGCGAAGGAGGGAGGGCTCCACTCAGACGCCAGCAGTTGGTGCTACGGAGCCCCACAGCCACGTGCACGTGAGCGCACACACATACATGCACATGTGTACACATGCACATGTGTACACATGCACATGTGTGCACATATATACATACACGTGCACGCACACACATACCCACCTCGCTTTCCTCCAGGCACCCACATGCCCGTGCAGGCAGACTGAAAGGAAGGAGTGATGCCGGTGCCTTCACTCCCCTGGACCTGAGGGCCCCCTTGTCCACCACATCACTCCCTTCCACCCAGGCCCAGATGCCTCAGCAACCCTGTGCATCCCCCAAATCCACCTGTTCCTTGTCGTGTGGCACCACCACCGAGCCTGTCCCACCCCATCCACGCTCTGCCAGACCTCGGGCTTAAGCAGCTGTGTTGTTCCAGGTGTGGGAGCTTCAGGTGGATGGACAGGGAGGAGCAGAACATTGGGCCTGGGACGGGACACTGAGAAGGCCAGCAGGTGGGGAGGCAGGGCTCCGGGTCCTTCACCTCCTGAAGTTTCTCAGAAGCCAGTTGGGTGATCACTGTCAGGCAGCACTGTGCTGGACAGCCGAGCAGGCGCGTGCGTGCTGCCCGGGAAGAGGAGGGTTAGACAAAGCTGGACAGACCCCACAGCATAGTTGCCTGGAGCCTGCCGTGGCCAAAGGCGCCTTGCAAGCCTCTGATGAGGAGACTTTCTGCAAGCTTCCCCAAACCTGTCTGACTGGGGAAGTCTTCATGGAACAATGTTAAGACAAGCGTGTCATGAACCCACTTTGGGAAAGCAAGGCCTGCGTCACATCTTGTGTATGGAGTCGAAGTAGATGGTTGCATGAGAGGAAAGACTAAGATGGGGAGGACAGTCCTCACCGCCAGGGAAGAGTGGGTCCTGGGGGGAGGGCGGGCCTGTATGTCCTCTGGGTGTGTGGACCAGGATCTCCAACAGCGGAGGCTCAGGGTGAGCCCCTCGATGCCTCAGACTCAGGCAGGCAGGCGTCACCGTTCACTGCAGCCTGTGTGACCAGCCCAAGCTGCGCCCCATCAGAAGGCACTGAGAGGGCAGCCCCGTGGCAGCCAGAGTGTCTTCCCTCTGCTGGATCCTCACCCTTCGTAAAGGCCCTGGGTGCTGAAGGGCAGGTGCCCACCCCCTACTTGCCCCTGTGACTTGGTGGCTCAGCTGCCCTCTTCCCTGATTGGGATGCAGGAACTTCGCCCCTTGTGAGCAGAGGGCAGAGCTCCTCACAGTCCAGAGGCCTCAGATAAAAGGCGCTAATTGAAAACCTAATGACACCTTTTGTTTGGCATGTTAATGAAACAACTTCTGATGCAATTAATCCCCATCCTCCTAGAAGGTGCAAGCTGGTGCTGATTGCAATTAGGCAGTTGCTAGGTCGGCATCCCCCAGCTCAATGCTGGGCCTGGGCTGCACCCGCCTTGTGGAGCAGGAGCCACAGCCTGTGTCCCAGGCTCTGAGCATGCAGCGGCCCCATCACCCCAGGTCCAGGAGACGCACCTGGTACAGGTGAGGGGCGGCTTTGCCAGCCCGCCAGACTCAGTCCTCCTCCACTGAATTCTCACCTCTTGTTGATGCTCTTCCCACCCCTTCCTTCTTCCTTCTTTCTTTCTGTACTGGAGACTGAACCAAAGGCCTTTATACTGAGCTACATCCTCAGCCCCTTTTTATTTCTTATTTTGTAACACGGTTTCTCTAAGTCACTAAATCTGCCAGGCGAGGCTGGAACTTGTGGTCCTCCTGCCTCAGCCTCCACGGGCCGGCATTCCAGGTGTGCACCCTGCCAGGTTTCCGTCTCCTTTGCATTAGTGTCTAGCACAGGCCTGCCAGTGTCTGGGCACAGAGATGGAAGAGGACAGAGTAAGTGCAGCAGTGGAAGCAGCAGGTGATTGCCAAGCCCCTCCGCTGGGGGCCGCAGGTAACAGACTCACCAGACACGGATGCTAGAATCACTGTGCTTACTATGTTTAAGCAAGTGAAATACAAGATTCTGACAATTTATTCAAGGAGATATAAAGAAGAACAAATTGGGCAATTTAGAGTTGAGAAACATGACAAAATTAAGAGCTCCATGGGTAAAGATAGCTGCAGATCAGAAAAAATTTGAAGAAGGATTTATGGGAGCAAAAGGACAGAAGAAGGTATGCGTAAGGAAAGTATAGAGCACAGGGCAGGCACCATGAAGAAGCGCAGCACAGGCCAAGTGTCCACGCGTCTGGAGCAGGACGGGGGGTTGGATGCAGCAGCAGTGTTTCTTGGAAGGATAATGGCAGAAAAATCTCCCAAAAGTTACAGCAGACATCTAGACACAGACTCAAGAGGACTCAGGATTGGATAAATATAAAGGAAGAGGCACCGCAGGGCTTTACCATAAGAGACCAAAACCGGAAGTCACAGAGAAAAACCCTGACACCAACTGGAGGACAGAGCCCCCAGGAAGGGGTGCAGGCCTGGCTCCGCCCTGGAATTTGCGGGGCTTGGGAGCCAGTGTGGATGTTTTTAATGTGCTAAAAGAAAATAGAACTCTGTTACTCACTTTTTTAGAAAGTGGCCACCACGAGGTAGAGTTGAATTTTTCAAAAATACAAAAGCAGTGAGACTCTGCCACCGTCATGTTCTCTAGTCAAAAGACAAGTTGAGGGGAGACATCAGAACTGAAGGAAATATGAAGACTGGGAAGGCGGCAGAGCGCGCAGGCGCCCCAGCAGCATGCACCTCCGGGGGTGACGCTAGCAGTGCCCAAGAACAAGTGAGCGGACAAGGTGGGAGACGCACAGTTCCCGTGGACGGTGGGGATGCCGTGGTGGCGCAGGCTGAGCGCCAGCCCAAAGCACTCCGGCCAGCCGTGCCTCCTACCCAGAGGGTCCGATTTTAGAACACTCGCACACACATAATGAGACATCTTGGGAACGGGGCCCCAGTCCACACGCCCCGTTCATGGATGCGTCACCTCACACACCTCACTGGGCGGTATCACTGTGCGATATTTTTGCTGTGACCCAGCAGGGAGGTCAGGCCCACAGCATCCCGCCCGTGCAGCAGGGTGAGACTCAGAGCTGCAGATTTTGGAGCATTTCCAATTTTTATATTTTTGGGTGAGGGACAGCCGACCTGCTGCACTGGTAAGACAAAGACACTTATTTTAGAAAGTCTCATATAAAATAATAAATGGAAACATGGAATAATCCAAATTATCAAGCCAAGCAAAGCAAGAAAAGGCAAAGGAAAATATAAAATAAGTGGACTATATATTTCTCACTGGGTAGGGTGGCAGATTTGCAAATATATCAGTAATTATGAAAAATAGATGTAACATGTAATTAAGAAAAATATGACAGGTTAAAGAAATAACCCAACCACATTCAGTTTACTCTTCTACCTACAAACGTAAGAATAGGGAAAAGACAACAGTGAACTCACAGGGAAAAAACGCCATGCAAAATACAGTCAGAAGAAGCGGCGGTGGCTCCTTTGACATCAGAAAAAGAGACCTGGCCAAGCCGCTGGCACGGAGCCGGGTATGGCACAGTGCAAGAGGGGCCAAGGACAGGAGTCCGCGTTGGTGGCACTTATGCTGCTGCAGATTGCTCACGCGGAGCTGATAGAGGCGTAAGGAGAACCACTGGAGGGAACAAGCAAGTGCGCCACAGTGGTGGATCCAGCCGGCACCCGTCAGCGAGAGAGAGAGCAAGCTGGCAAAATAACAGCAAGGAGACAGAAGCGCAAGGTGTACTGACCCTGCAGAGACGTACGCAAGACTCAGAAGCTAACCGCTGCCAACACACGGTGTTTTAAAGTACCGTTTTTAGGTATTACCAAGCAAAGTCTCAACAGATCTCACAAACTTGAAATCAAAACATAGTTTGTTTTCTTACCTCAGAGTAATTAAGCTAAGAATCAATAACAAAAAAGATACCTGGAAAATATCTGTGGACTCAGAAGTCAGATGAAAAGCTTTATTAGCCCTGGGGTAGATATCACGTGGGAAAAATGTTTCCAATTGAATAATAATATTAGAGGGGTGTAAGTAGCCAAAGCCGTGCCCAGGTGGAAATAATTTTCCTTAAATTGTTTGATAAGATAAAGAAAGAGGAAAGGCAGGGATCCAAGCGCTCATCTCAAGGAAACAAAAAAAGGGACAGGAAATGAGGACCCCAAAGTAGAAAAGAAGAAGTAGTGGAAAGAGAACCCAGAGAAACACGAAGTCATGGAATCGATGACTCAAGCCCATTCTTTAGCCAACGAAGCTGATCAGCCTGAGTAAGAAAAAGGGCAAAACTACAAAGAGTGCACCTCAGGAACAGAAGGAGGACGTCATGACCAACCTGTGGACACCAGAAACTGCTGTAAGGTCATCGCTATGTGTATAACCATACCAACAGATTTAAAAATATGCATGGCATCCATGCCTGGCTAAAGCTATACAACTTACCAAAACTAACATGCAAAGAAAATCTGAGGGCTGGGGAGATGGCTCAGTGGAATAAGCACTTCCCTGCCAAGCACAAGGGCCTGAGTTCAATCCCTGGTTCCACCAAAAAAAAAAAAAAAAAAGAAAGAAAAGAAAATCTGAACTGTTTTATTATTATGAACAAATTAAAATCTTTAATAGAGAAATACAGCTCATGGGTTCCGCTAGTGAGTTTTACTCACACTAACAGGAGAAATTTAAATTAATCCCACATAAACTTTGCAGAGAGTTATCCAAGAAGAATCACTCCCCCAAAGTCTTGCTGTGCAGAACTTGGCAGGGACCTTGCCCTAAGCCAGCCAAAAGCCTGCCCAGGATGGGCAAGAACCTTGTCCAAAGCCAACTCAGCCTACGCCCAAGTGCAGTCTCAGACTCATCCGTGCTGGCCAAGGCTATGTCTGGAGCTAGGAAAAGCGGTGCCCAAAAATCAATAAGGGAAAGGACAATTAGGGGCCAACCTTTTGCATAAGAATGTAAAATGCAACACAGGGGTCGGTGAAATAGCTCAGCAATCTAAAGCACCTGCTCAGACAAGCTTAGGCAAGCACACGGACCTTGGTTCGATGCCCAGCACCACATATCGCATCAGCCCCGCCCCAGGGCTGGCTCAGCCAGCCAGCCAGCCAGCCAGCCAGCAGGCAAAATTTCAATAAGCTTGAATTTACCTATGTCCACATACAATGATAAGTCATGACCAAATTGGATTTGTTCTAAGGCTTTAAGAATGGTTTCATCAATATTACTCAACATAGAATAAGGGATAAAGTTTATATGATCATCTTGATATCACTTATTAGAATTTAGCCTCCATTCCCAGTGACCAAATTCAGCATAGCAGGAAAAGAAGTGACCTCACATGATTTCACGCTGGTATCTACGAAAGGCCTATAGCAGCCAGCCAACTTGCTGTTGAAAGTCAAAGCTTTATAAGAAGTAAAGCCATGGTGTTATGTTGAGCTGTAGGGGACTCAGGTCAACAATTTCTGACATTGCCAGTCAAGCGGAAGACCCAATACTATTATGGGCTACTGAACTCTTTTAGAATATTTTGCTGAGTTAACACACCTATAATATTCAAATAACGGAACTTAACAAAAAAAGGGGATGCAGATGAATGTCCATTTTGTATCTGTGTATTCAAAGTGGTTGGGATAGATATATAGTTACATTCTCTTAATGAATAGAGGGATTTGTTCTAATGGTGTTTGTAGATAGGATATCATGTCCACATCTTGTACAGCAAAGAACCACTAAGAAGAATGTGTGTAATGTGTTAATTATTGAAACTGTCCTACCAATTTGATTTGAAACTGTCTCATTGCTATTTGTTTATCAATAAAATTATGGAAAAAAAGAAAGTCAAAGCTTTCTCGTAAGACCAGAAATACGACAAGGAAGCTGCGGTATCACACTCTGGAGGTTGAAGACAATGGAGCAGGGCCAGAAAAAGAAATCAGAATAGATGAAACTAACGTGATTGAACGTAGGAGGTCCGAAGAACTTACAGATCACTTACTGAAATTGACGAGTGCGGCTACCCAGGTGCTGGGTGTGGAACAAGTGTATCCTGTGCGCTGGCAGTGAAGACTAGCTGACATCTGAACCTTATCCTCCTTACAGCAGTATTAGAAATGCTCACGTACCTGGTGGTGGATTAACGAAAAACCTACAGGACCCTTACACATCATGGAGACTTCTGAAGACTTTATTAGAGATTCTCCTGCTTTGAAGGCCCAAGGTTGTGATGATGTTAATTCTACCCAAAGACTTCTACCGAGTCTACACATTTCCAATAAAAATCCCAGCAGATTTTTTTATTTGATCGTTTATAGAAGGATCTGTTTATAGAAGATCTGACTTTAAAATTCAAAACGGAAGTTCAAAGGTCTACAAATAGCCCAGAACAATGGTGGCAAACCTTCAACACGTGTGCCACAGCTGGCTGCTTGGTGTCATTGAAAGCTCTAAAAGGTTCGCCATCACTGGCCTAAAACAATGGGGCAGTGGGAGGCTGCGCTCACCTATGGAAACGCGTCAGTAGCCCTGCAGGCCACCCCCACTCTCAGCATGTGGGGACAAGGCTTCCCTTGGGACGTTCTGAGCACAAGAGGTGTGAGGCGTCCCTGGCCCACTCTGAGTGAAACCTCATCCCCTGCCCTCCCCAGTCGTTGCCGCCAAGGCCCCTTGGGGCGCCCCTCTAGTAGCCAGCAATTCAGATGGTGTTCCTTGAGGCGAAGGTACAGGAGAGACAAGCAGAACATAGCAGCCCAGCTTTAGAACCCCTTCATGGCCGTGCTGCTTGGGAGTGACAGCTCCCACACACGGGCTGACAAGCCCTGCAAGAGCACCGCTGCAGCTGCGGGCCCTGACGCTCCGTGAGCACAGTTGAGCAGGCCCCCAGCAGCTGCAGCCCACAGGCCAGAGCCACCTGCTCCGCTGCGCCTGCAAGCTACGAGTGGCTTTTACGTTTCTGAGTGGCTGCATTTACAGTGGTTACACAAGCACCTGTGCGGTAGCCTCCTCTCAGCCTGCGATATTCACTGTTTGCTGCTGAAAGAAAAAACATGCCATCCCTACTCGGCAGAGGAGGAGGACTGCGCTTTCGCGGGTGATGCTGGGCAAGTTCATGCCCTTAAGAGTGCAGAGAAACAGGGCCGGCCAGACAGCTCAGCGGACTAACGCGCCTGCGTAGGCAGATGCAGCGGCTGGGTTCGGTTCCCAGCGTGCCGTGCCAGCCCCAGCCCCAGAGCCCACTGAGATGGTGATTGAGACTGGGCGTGGTGGCATGTGCCTGTAATCCCAGCACTTGGGAAGCTAAAAACAGGAGGATCACTATGAGTCAAATCTGTGTAGTGAGACCCTCTAGACCCTGTACTAAATACATTTTTTTAAAAAATGTCGAGAAACAGGCTGAGGAGATAGCTCGGTGGTCCAAGCACCTGCCTGACAAGCACAAGGACCTGAATGCAATCCCTGGCACCACATGCTATGCCAGCCCCAGAACCATGCCAGCCACTTAAACCAGGCATGGTGGCACATGTCCGTAATCCCAGCACTAGGGAGGCTGAGACAGGAGGATCACTGTGAGTCTGAGCTGCATAGCGAGACCCTGTACCGAATAAATAAATAAATAATTTTAAAGAATTTTTTAAAAAAGAACATAGAGAAAGGAGCCCCAGCCACACTCTGCACCCCAAAGCCAATTCCAGGTGGACGGGGTGGTCTATGCAGAAGACAAAGCTGTAGTGAGAAGTGGTAATAACAGTGGCCTCAGAGTAGGGAAGTGCACACAGTGCGTGAAGCCTGCGGTAGTCGTGGAGATTGATAACTGGACTTTATTTAAAAGAAGAACTGCTCACCAAAACATTGATCTAAGAACGTCGTGCAGGGAAGAGCTTGGGAGGGAGGACAAAAGCAAACTGCACCATAGACCGAGCGCGCTGCGTAGAGTATGGAGCCTCCAGCCATGGGGGAGCGCAGGCAGCACAGCCTCACGGTGGGTGTTTGCCTAGGGCCACCGGCCACACCGTCAGAAGCCACCAGTGTGCACCAGCATATTGGTGAACAGTGACACGATTGGTTGTGGCAGACCCCTGTGGGGGTGCAGGGGGTACCTCACTGCCAGAATCAACCAGCGTTCCCATTTAAGTTGAGCACGGGTACACCTGGTGTTCCCTGTGCCCATGGAAGTGTGCCCACTGATGCCCGGGGCTCTGTCCCTGTGAGCTGCTCACACCATAGTCCACACCTAGACACACCCACACACCCATGGCATTAGCATGGTTAAATGGTGGTGGATCTGTGCAGTGGAAGAGCACGTAGCAGTGGAAGTGACCCAACTCCAGCCAGGAGAGCAGGAGGGCCCTCGCATGCCTGCGGCTGAGGGAAGGAAACAGGAGGCACACGCACAGAAGCAGGAGCGCTGCCCGGCCCATCCCCAGGAAGTGCGCGTGTCCAGGAGACCCGAGCCTGCAGGGGGCACGGTGCTGAGGAGAGTGAGGAGACTGGAGGAGCTCCTGGCCTCGTGGACAGACGTTGCTGTTCAGCAGTAATCCACTTAGCTATTCACGATGACTCTGTGCTTCTCTACATGTGGCTCAGTGTTCACAATTTTAAAATCTTTTGAAAAAGCACATGCTAAGAGCTTCCTGGCCAGGACTGGCGGAGATGGAAGTTGAGACGGGCACCAGCAACAAGAGCTCTATCACAGAAAGTTCTAGAAAAGCAAATGGCCTCCTGTGAGGCAAGGCCTGCACACTGTTCAAGTCCTAGGGGCACAGTCTTATCAGAAGGAGCCTTGAGCAGATTCCCTGAGGACTGTCGCCAAGGGGCCCCTGACCTCTCGGTTCCGCGCGCTCCGTTCCTCCGGTGTCAAGGCTTCTGCTCGTGTGGCCTCCCCGTCCATTATTTTCGTGACTCTCTGTGGAGCTGGGGAAACTGACAGCTTTCCAGTTAGATGAACCATAAAAATTTGGCAACTTCGCTCCCTCTTTCCCAGCCCTCTCCCAGCAGCTATTAAAGGCCGTCTTTCCGTGGGCGATAGTGGCAGTCCTGGAATCTGGGAGAGGGCTTGTGTGTGCAGCCTTGCAGGGAAGCTGATAGCAATTCAATTAGAAAATGCAAATGAGGTCACACGTTTCCCACAGGAGCGCTGCGCTGCCCCTGAGGAATCCGAGTGAAATTCGGCCCCACAGTAAATACCGAAGATTAAGTTTCCCTCACAGTTGTCATCTGCCCAGCTGGTACTGCGCTGGGATGTGGCAATGGGACCTGTGGGTATAATTTGCAAAAACCACACTGTTGTTTATGAAACTAATATTGGGTCTTCTGGCGCATCAGCATTTATGGAGGAGAAGCTCAGCCAGGCTGCCTCACAGTCAGACGGGCCTGGGCCCTGGCCCGGGCTCTTCCCCTGGCTGCGAGTCTTCCTAGCTGGCAGAGCTGAAAGGCACTGCCCAAAAAGCAGATGCTGAACTGCTACGCTCCAGGACTTCAGAAGATGAGCATGACCAGAAACAGTTTTGCAGATGTAGTTAGTTAGGAAGAGGAGGTCATTGGGCCACGATGTGGTCCGTGTCCCACATCCGTGCATGGGAAAGTCCATGCCCAGAAACACCAGAGGTCGCCAGTGGCCACCAGGAACCGAGAGGTTGGAGCAGGTTCTCCCTCAGCCTAGGAACAGCCAGCTGTGCTAGGACTGCAGCCTAGGACTCGGGCCTCCAGAACTGGCCCTCGTCCACACAGCTTCGTGGTCATTTGTTACTCGGCCCCAGAACATCATTCCAAGCGGTGGTCCATTGTCCCCACCCCTGTGGCCCATCACCCTCCCATTTCTGTGGCCCATCAGACCCATCGTGGAAGTCTGTGGGCTATTTTTGGTACCCTGAGATACTCAGGGCTGCTGTAACTATTAGGGCCGAGGGACAGTGGGGCTGACATCAGCCCTGTATTCAGTCTGCCCCATCCTTTGTCCGGTCCGTGAGGTTTCGGACCCAAGAAAGGAGGATGACCCCTTGAAGTCGTCCTAAGAACACCTCGGTGCACAGAGCCCTGGGCGCAGGGGCTGCCTGAGCCTCAGCTGGCAGCCCCACTCTGGCATGAAGTGAGAATCCCAAGCCTTGGCCTCTTGCTGGACAGAGTGAGCTGAGACCAGCTGCCACCGCAGCAGGAGGTGCACAGCTGTGGACCGTCAAGAGGAGCAGCTCTCCGCTGGCCGATGCTGCAGGCCTGCACTGCTGGCTTTTCTGCTTTATGTGCCACTGAGTTCCCCTGGGGCCTTTTAGTTCTAGATTGGTGCTGGTGTTTGTGAATGTGTGAGCGTGTGTGTGTGCGTGTACATGTGTGTGACTTTGGAGGACCCATGAAGATCCTCCCAGAACAATGAGGGCCCCCACCCCGCTGCCTTCCTGTGGTTGATTAGAGTAAAAAAGATCAAGCCCGGATTTCTCAGACTAACGTGTCTCTCTCCACCGCTGCATCTGAGATTTGGTTTAACATAAAACCCTCGGTGTTTCTGGAGGATTCTGGGAAAGCAATGGTGAAGTGGCTACCGGTACATTTCTTCTCAGCTGGCAAAGGGGGTTCCTAAAAGAACAGGGCAGGACGGTGAGGGCCTGAAGCCCACAGACAGGTGTAGGCAGTGGCCAGAGCCACCCCGCGCGACAGCCTGGCTCCCCGCAGGCCCAGCTGCGCATCCACGCACGGAGGCGGCCGGCGCCCGACCCGGCATCCCGGCATCCTGCCCACGGCCCAGAAGCACCTGTCTTACTCACGCTGGCAGCCCTCCCTCCAGCCCTCTCACCAGCACCTCCGGCAAGGAGGGATGCGTTCCCCCAACTTGCTGATCTGATTTTTTTTACAGCAGATGTTGTTTCTTCTGTAAATTGGTCATGATGTGCCTAACTGCACATAATTTTCTCAACCCTCTCAGCGAGTTGTTCCCTCCAGCAGGGTGTCTGGCAATGAACCGCTTTGGGTGTTGCTGGTAGGGCATCAAGTGGATGGAGCCAGGGCTCGGGTACAGTGCCCTACAGTGCCCAGCTCCGCCAGCCTCCGTCGTGCTGGGGAGGAGAGTGGGACTGAAAGAACCAGCAAGGTCCCATGCCTGCGCTGACCTGGTCACTGTACCCAAGCAGGGGCAGTGAGGCCAGAGCCCCACCTCAGGGGTCCCATCCAGCCCGCCCACCCCAGCGCGCAGCACTGAGCACATCCCGTTCACGTCGGCACCTCGGCTTCCTCGGATATACAGGAGAATGCCCAGCCCACACGGACTGCTCCTGTGCGGCCACCGGATGCTCACGAGACGGAGGTGCTCCCTGCGCCCACCAGCCCCACCCCAGCACAGGAGGCAGCCACATGGTGTCCAGAGTGGAGTGCACATCTGGCCTGGAGGGTGGAGAAGTGCCACGCACACAGGCGTGGGGGGCAGGGGGCATCCACTTGGCACCTTTGGAAAACCAAACTCATGCAGCTGTTTATTGAAAATGTCTCCTGTGTTCTATTTATTTCCAAAAGTAGGAATCTTTCTGTTGTTTTATTTTGTTTGTTAAGTGCCATTTTATTCTGTCCATCCTTAGCTACCATGGAAACCAGCTAGAAGGCTGTGGCCCAGCTAAATATTTAAAAATCCACGTTTGCAGGCTGGCCGAGTGCGTCCTTTTTTCCAAGGTACCAGAGAAGGAAGAAGGAAGTAAAGGAATGGGTTATCTATGTAGATCTCAGCGCCCCTCCTTTAAAAAAATAATGATCTAGCTCAGTTCAAACTGGCACCGGGTTTGGTGCTGGGGACCAGGAGCCTGCGCCGTGTCCCTTATTGAAGCATATTTAACCTAAGCTCTGAGAAGAAAGGAAAACCGGAAGCCAGTGAGGCTAGACGTAGAAGGGAGCTGGAAACAGCGGTGACATCTGGCGAGCAAGCTCACCTTGCCCTGTCCCAGCGTCTGTTGCCTTATTCCTTCAGTGCTGAAACTGCACCCCATTTTCCAAACGTCTCAGCCCCACTCTGAATCTGTACGCAGTCAGCAATCTGGGAGTCTGCGGCATGGTGTCCTTGCACGGCTGGGGAGTCTGCGGCATGGTGTCCTTGCACGGCTGGGGAGTCTGCGGCATGGTGTCCTTGCACGGCTGGGGAGTCTGCGGCATGGTGTCCTTGTACGGCTGGGGTTGGTCATCTGTATACCCAAAACGTCGGAGTCATCCGGGCCAGCAGGAGCCAGAGATGACTGTGAAACTGTGTTGGTGGCTCTGTAGCCCCTGCTTCCTGACACCCAGGTAGGCCAGAAGCCAAACTCCAAAGGCAGGTGGAGTGAGCAGACAGAGGCGGGGCTGGCACCTGCTGGGTGCAGTGAGACCCCAGGGTGCCTGTATCTGTGGATGCAAAAGACATTGAGGACACTCAGCCTGGTCGGAGGTGCGGACTTCCTGGGGCTGCAGAGCCCCGAAGCCTTCCATCCTAGGGGGGCCATCTGCCTGCTCCTTCCCACACGAAGCTCAGATTCATGAAGTAAGATGCTCGTGATGTCCCACCACCCGGCCCGGCAGAGCCGCCCACACTGAAGGCTGTGTTCGGAGGCCACAGGTCAGCTGTGTTCCTGGTCTGGCCCAACGGGAACATGAGCCAGAAGTCCAGGTGGGTCGGTCTGCAGAGGACTTTCTCCTGTTGGGCAGGAGAGCCCCTGCTCTGCCTTTGCCCTTGCATGCCCACTTTCCGGATGGCAGCCATCTCTCTGAGCTCCTCCCGCAGCATCCCTGAACCGTGGCAGTCAGCAGCCCCCATCACACCAAGAGCCACAGGAAACCCCTCCACACTGTTTCAGTCTCGGCGACATTCACCACCTCTACACTCATCTTCACGGAAAATGACAGCCCTGTCTGTCTTGTGAGGGGCTCTAAGGACATGTTTAGGGAGGGGCTGAATCTTCAGCGTGGGGCTGCCACGTGTCCTGTTTCTTCCCCTCCTTGGTGGAGTCCCGGTCAGGGCATTTGCCTTTCGTGATAACCCAAGAGAGAGGGGAAAGTGAGGGTGGGGAAGAACCAACGCCCTGTTGTCCCGACCCCTTTACACTAGGTTGAGCAGGGGGCGCTTATTACCCGCTTATGTACATCTGGCCTTCCAGGAAGCTGCTTTCCCGGGTAACGACAGCGGATGACCGCATCTCCCAAGGTGAGGGCAGGAACACAGGATGCCTGGACTGAGAAGGGCCTGGGACAAGCAGCAGCACAGTGCCCGGCAGGCACGGCCCAGGGGGAGCAACTTGGAAGCCCCACACCCTGCTCCTGCTGAGTCGGGCAGACTGCTTCCATACCTTTCTGAAAATCCGAGGAAATTTTAGGGTGCCACAGAGGCATCGAGCAGTGTCGCCAAGGTCCAGGCAGCTAGGAGAATCGGTGCAGGGGACATCGAGGTGCCATCTGAACCCCGTGTGCAAGGCCTGGGGCACCCCACTTTCCTTGCAAGCTCACTTTGGAGCTGGCATAGAGGAATCCTGAACAATCCCACATTGCACAACGCCGTGGGGCTGGCGATGACTTTGGCCAGGAGGAGCGGGGCACTTGTTTTCTCTCATGGAACTGTGGAAAAGGCATCAGGGAGCCCACGTCTATGCCCTGCACCAGGGTACTACCAGCTCCCCGTTCCTGCTCTTGGCTGTGGGATAGAACAGGCTGCTCCCACCTGGGACAGTCTGTTGGAGAGGTCTTCTCAGTGGCCCTGTGCCTATGGACAGCAGCCGTGTGGCTCTCCACAGCACTGTGGCCTGTGGACTTGGTTCAGAATCCCAAGGAACGTGTCCACAATTCAGACCCCGGACCCTTCCCCACCCTGACAGGAGCCTGGTGCATTAGCCCCAGGACTGGAGTGGGGGCCATCATTTGCATTTCTGTCACAAGGACATTTGGAAAATGTTGAGCCCACTTCTCACCAAGATGGCAGGGGAAGGCCCCACACACCTGTGACAGAAGGTGCTCCCAAAGGCCCTCCCCGAAGCAGACCTGGTTGTTTGCCCATGACTCTGTGGCCTCTGCTGAGCCTTTGAAAAGCTCCTGCTGGCCTCCCTAAGTCTGGGCTGGGCTGTATAACAGATAAAGATGATAAATTATAACTTTTTACATGAAGATTGGGGGTACATATGAGTATATTCTTCCCTGACACTTTCTTTCTCTTTTTTCCTTTTTCAAAAAAAAAAAAAAAAAGGTGATCATTTAAAACCTGCCCCAGGGCATTTTTGCATAATTCATCTCCCTTTTGGATGATGCTGGGAGGGAGTGACCCAGCTTCCTGCTAATGGCGAGCAGCCCCCTGGGGACCTTACCTGAAAGTCACAGTCAATTATACTCATTGTCACCAGGCACAGAGGACAAGCCCCCTTCCCAAGAGTTGAGGAACGGGAGGGGGGTGCCCAATGAGGGACAGCTGAGGCCAGAGCACACCCACCGCCGGGATGGGTGCCGGGCGCTCGGGGGATGCACTGACGCCTTTGTTCAATATTCAGCTTGTCCTTGACTTTGCAGCCTGGGCCTTCCTTTTGTCCCCTCAAACTCACTCATCTCTTTCCTATTGCCCCAAAATAGCAATGTATATGTTCTTAAGCATGACAAACGTATTGCTTTATCCCTGGAAGGAGAGCAGATGCTCATATTTGAGATGTGTCCGGAGCACAGGCCCAGAGGCATCCACCAGGACCGGCGATGCCAAGATCCCCCGTCCTGGCCTCCCCAGACCCCCACGCAGTGTGACAGCGTGGGACACACATCCTGTCCACGCCTGGCTGCTGGGGCTGCAGAATGCATCTGAGTTCAAGCACAGTTGATTGAGACCCAGCGGGGAGAGGCGATCTGAGGTGCAAATGGAGGCTGACGCAGGCAGCATGTGAGCTTCTCTGAGGAGAGCCTGGCCTCTCCAGCCTGGGCACCTCTGAGACACGTTCTGCACTGCCCCCGCCCCCAACCTGCTGCCTCTGTGGAGATCATTCTGTGGCAGGGCAACAAGCACACACAGCAGGTAGGTGCCACAGCCCTGGGGCCTGGGCCCTAAAATGAGAGCCTGGGGGATGGTGCCACCCACTTCTGCAGGTCAGAACACCACGGGGCCTCAGGAGCAGCAAGGCCCACGCAGGCTTATGGAAAGTGGACCTTGTAGGAGACGCTGGAGGGCTGTGTGCTGACGCTGTGGGCTGGAATCTCTCCTCCGCCACTGCACACACATCCTCCATGAATAATGTGGCTGCAGCCACAGCTCAGCCCCAGGATTCAGTGGGGGACAAAGTGGGGACCTCACAGAGCCCGTGGGCCTGTGACTCTGCCCCACCCCACTCGATCTGGCTCCAAGTGTCCCTTCCACTTCAGTGGTGGTGTCCAGCTAAGCCCTGAAGTGTCTGTGCTGTCCTGCCTGACTGCCTGAGCCTGCTGTCAGCCATACCTCCCCAGCCCATTCTTCGTCCAGTACTGTTCGTCCATCAGTGCCCTGCGCAGTGGAAAGCCCACGGGCATCTCTGCCTCCCCCTCCAGCAGACTCTAGGGCAAGCAGCCCCGTGCCAGTCTGAGCTGCTCACAGACAGCATCTCTGGACTGACTGTTGGTGCTGTGGTGGGGGGGCTGGGTACCAGGATGAGAGACCCCAGGCCAACAGCAGGGACCATGTCCTTGCCACTGCAGCCACAGCCTCACCTCCTGAGCCCATACCTCCCACCTGACGCCTCACGTGACACAGCTCCCCTCTGACCCAGGACCGTGGGTCTGTGGCCCAGGCTTCAGGGTGGGGCTCACTATCCTGCCATCTCCTGGCCCGAGGCTGGGACTCTATATATGTGTGACAGTTTGTCCCTTGCACTTGCTCTGCTACCCTGATGCCCTCCTGGCCCTTCTAGGCACAGTTCCTCCTGACGTCCACCCACAATCCCAGGTCATGGTCCCCAGTAAGCTGAGTGTGTCACAGGCCTCCGTGCCTGGTGGCAGGCTGAGCTGACGCCAGGCTTAAGGTCAGAGGTGGCACGCTGGGGCCCTCACCCTAGCTGCTGTGTGCATGAGGCTGCGGCCAGCCCAGCAGGGGTCTGGGACGAGGTGCAGAGCTTAGGGCACAGGGCAGGGAGCAGGCCGGGAGCTGCCGCGTGGGGCGAGGGCCAGCTCAGCTAGGCTGCCAGGCTTGCCCCCGAGCTCCAGCCCACACACGGGAGGACTGCAAGCCAATCCCAGACATCCGTGGCAGGCTGGAGGCTCTGGGGAGCAGGCCTATGAAGGGGTCCTGTGTGTCGCAAGCAGCTCTGAGAAGTTGCCTCTTAACCAGTGTCAATAGGAGGGTGGAGCCTGGAGCCGGTGGCTTCCTCGTGCTTCATTCTGCAAATGTGGAAGATTCAGAGACTGGCTCCACAGCTGGGAAGGCCTTGGCTGGCCTGGACGGTGGGCGGCTGGGCTGCTGCTCATGAGAAAACTGGTGCATTACACGCACACATCTATGCACACACACAAATGCACATGTATACAGGTGCGTGCATATAATGTTCCAGTACACACCTATTTACACACATGCATTTGTGCACACCTATCCACACACCTATAGTATTCATACGCACACATGCACAGACACCTGCATGCACCTCTGTGTGTGCAGGTGTGTATGCATGCATGTGGGGTGTGCACAGATGTGTACGTGAGCGTGTAGATGCACCCTGTTGTATTTAGAAACTGTAGAGGTCAAATTCAAACCTTTACGAGCACTCGGGCACCATTCCCTCAGAGACGTGCAGCAGAGATGGCAGGCGGCATCTGCTAGGAGGTGCTGCTGGGGGGACGGGCAGCGTTGTTTATAATGAGTGTGCTTATGCAGCCGCATTTGTGTGCCTGTTCTGAATGTACCCCAATTCCCACGCGTGCAGAGCGTGCTTGCTGCGCTGGAGAACCGCTAGCTAGCATCAACATCTTTTTTCCAGAGAAGTGGGTGCATCTTCCAGGCAGAAGCTGTGCAGGTCTGGCATTGATTTTCACCAGATTTTGTTATTACATTTGTCTCACAGCTTTAAAATAGTAGCAAATATGTGCAATTTATTTAAACAACACTAGGGAAATTAATGCCATCCGAGCTTATCCTAAGCAAATGAAGACAAAGCAGGGGTTTTTTTTTAATGGCTGTGTGAAAACTCTGTACGAGCTGGAGCCTGAGATTCAGAGCCCAAGGTGCGCTGCCACTGCTGCAGAAGCAACTGCCAGGGAGGTGGCCCGCAGGGCTCTGCCTCCGCACGTGCTGTAGCCACGGCTGCCAAGGCCCCCTTCTGCGGTGTGCTTGCGCTGGCCTCTGCCCTGGCATCTCTAAGGGCCCCAGTGTTCACCAGGTCTGGCTGGCCACTCATGAAGACACTCTCAAAGACAAAACCTAAGCTACCTCCCCTCTCCAGAGGCAGGCAGCTGGGAAGTGTGCACATAATTACCTGCAGGTTTAAAATCTCGGTGGTGAGGTGGCTGTGCATTTGCCGAGCAGCAGTCCTCCTACTGCGCCAGGCCACCTCTCCAGGGCTCGAGGGATGGGACTGTGGCCATGCCCGGAACTAGTGCCCGTGGGACCCAAGAATATGCCTCTGAGGGAGCCTCTGGGGCTCAGCGGCTGGTCCAGGGCCAGCCTGAGACTCTGAAACCTCTCCCCACTTGTCTCAGAGGTGTCCTGAGGACAGGGACTCACGATCCTCAGAGCCTGCCCCAAGTCTAGGAGGCTTTCTCTCAGCCATCCCTGAGACCCAGAAGAAGACAAACATCCACTGGGATGAGGCTGCGCTTGCCACCTACAGTGCCTGGACTGGAGCGGGGGACGTGGACAAGGGTGTCATGTGCACGTGTGTTGGCTCCCTTCACCGGAGACATTCTGTACACTATGGCACTCAGAAAATGCCTCCAGGTAAAAGGGATGAAGGAAAGTAAAACAGCATCAAAAGCCCCAAGAAACCTGGAGCTCACGTTGTGATGCGTGTACTTTGCATTCTGCCTCGGCCCTGCAAGCACACGCCAGGACTCACGCTGCCGCGCACCGGGGCTGGGTCTCCACTCGCTGATGCTTCCCAGACGTTGTGCCCAAGCAGCACCCTGCAAGAGTGACTTTCAGTGATGCACGTATCCCGAGGCCTGCGTGGAATGCAATGGAATACTGTTATTTACTGTCAGCAGCCAGATTTCTTTTTGGCATGTTTACAATTACAAAAGCACCTACAGTGACATCTTTACGCAGACTTCTGTCTGCACAGTCTCTCCCTGGGATGGATTTCCGGCTGCAGAGAGGAAGGGTTGATGGGGAGGACCGAGGCTGAGGCTCTCGGCGGTCAGAGGCAAGCCGGCCAGCAGGGCTGTGCTGACCCCAGGCCCGGCAGGCGGAGTCCTGGGGACCGAGGCGCACAGGCTAAACGCAGGGCCTGTCCTGCCATAATCTCCACAGCACTCCTCCAGGTCCACGCCGCTGTCCCCAGGCCTACTTCAGAAAAGAGGCTCTAGCAGTGCTCAGGGCTGGGGGCTTTTCTCTGCCGCGTGTATCTCTGGCTCACAGAGGTGTCAGGGGCTCAGTCCGCTTACTGCTAAAGCCCCACGCTCCGCCCCCTCACTCTCCTGACAAAGCCACAGCTTTCCCTTGGTTGGAGGACAAACTGGCTCCGTCCTGTGGACTTGCCGGATGAAAAGGACACAGCATTGTGACTTGCACTTTGATTCCTGGGAAACTGGAAGAGTTTTCATGAGTTTGTTGACTATTAGTATTTATTTTGTTATGAGTTATCTGATGTTATTTTGTTAATATTTCCTGTTATGAAAACAAGATGTCATTTTTTCCTTATTGATTGGTAAGAGTTCTTTACATATGGACTATTAACCCTTTCTCAGATTTGTTGTAAAGTGTATTTTCTGAAGTTGTCGTTTGCTCTTTGGGGTATATTTTCATAAGTAGGATTTTAAACTAAAATATTTCAGTCTTCTTAGAGGAAAGGAAAGTGTTCACGGGGAGGGGAGGGTAAAAGAGGGTAACAAGTACCCTCTTTAGGTATAACCAAAATACGGCATTATCATGCTGGGGTAAGGCTCGGTGACCCACCACGTTCTTAAGCATGCTCAAGGCCAAGATAAAAATAAACAGATAAAAAGTGCAGCTGCATGGGGTGGCACAGGCCTGTAACCCCAGCACTGTGGGGGGCTGAGGCAAGAGGACCATTGTTTTAAGGCTGGCCTGGACAAATTAGTGAGACCTTTCCTCAAAATAGAAAAGTGAAAAGGGACGGGGACATAGCCAGGGATAAAGAGGGCCTAGATTCCGTTTCACTACCGCGAAGCCAACAGACGACAAGGCACTTACCGCGTGCTCTCTCAGTCCCTGCACTGTCCCCAGCTCTCCAGTAACCCCCAACACTACACACAGATGCAGGTCTCGCTTGACCATGTTCCTGAGCCTTGGTCCCTTTCCCCAGCGTTCCCAGTTTTTCCCTACTGTTCAGGGACCCTCTGAACTAACCTTCTCTATCTCTTCTCTCCCCACCAAACAACACCGCAGAAAGGAAAGAAGAACGTGGCCCTAGACCCTTCCCAATACCCCAAGGACACGCTGCTGCCGTGGCCTCCACACCAGAGCTCCAGTGGGCTGAGGCGGCAGAAGCGGGACTGGGTCATCCCTCCCATCAACGTGCCGGAGAACTCCCGCGGGCCCTTCCCACAGCAGCTGGTGAGGGTAAGTGCGCCCCGCACGTTCCGGGGGCTGGCGTCTCCCTCATTCCGCGAGTGGGATCTAAGCTCCCAGTCCCTTGCCACCTCTTCTGGGAGGAGCAAGGATTGTGCAGAGTGGAGGGGAGCTTCACTCTCCGGCTTTCTCTGGTTAGGGTGACTTGTGTTCTGGTTGTCAGTCTTATGCTTGGGAGCAGGTGGGGCAAGGACAGGGACCATGGCCTCTGGCCTCTGGCCTCCAACACATATCTGTGATCTGTTGTCCTTCCATGCACAATGGCGGAATGCCTTCAATGATGCTCTAGGGTCATAGTGCTGAGAAGTTGACACACTCCCTGAGACTTGGTCCCTTGGGACTGTGGCTGGCAAGGCCCAGTGCCTACCACCGTGATCCCAGCAGCCACCACAGGCTGCTGCTTCGGCAGAAAAATTCATTTCACAAATCCACATTTTTGTGATCGTGACTACAAAATGTAGTAAACTGTAAGCTGACATCTCCTCCTTCCTTTTGAAGAAAGTTGCAACTCAGTCTAAGCAGTAATTTGATAAAATGTTGGCAAGTGTTCATTAAATAATTGCTATCCCCCAGCCGAGAAGCCTTGCCCTCTCCCTGGAGCCAAAGATCCCCGGCAGCTGGGGAGGGGTGAGCTTCGGCCCTCAGGCTGAGCAGGCTGTTTTGTTCTTGTTCCTTTCCACACACAGAGCTGGGCAGTGTGTTTAGGATGAGGGGGCAGAGCCTAGGGCAGGGGCTTACAGCCCAAATGCCCCCGCATCAGCCCTGAGGGGTCCAGTGCTCTGTCCAGGGTGGGCCGGGCACTTAGAGCAGGAGCAGAGCCACCAGTGCGCGCAGCAGGCACACGCCGCCAAGGGGACGGGGTCACTGCCTCTGCGTGCGTCCTCGCCAGGTGCGGCATGTGGCTCTCCGGAGCCAGCCGCAGCCCAGGAGCTGCCCGGCTGGGCTGAAGATTTCGTCGTGAGATGGGGATCAGGACATGGGGCTGCTCTCCAGGGTGAGAGCGGTAGCCCCCGAGCCCCACACCCCCGGGGCCAGCGTCAGCTCTGCAGTCCCACGCTGGGCCCCAGCCTCACCGCTCTCCAGGTGCTTGCTGTGTCTGGCCATGGCTGCCTTCAGGATTGCTTGCGACTTTCTGTAGGTCATTCATTTTCAATATGAATAAGTTTGTTCTAACGGAGGCTTTGTGTCTGACTGTGGCTGGCACAGCTTTGTTCGTTAGAAAGAGCTGGTGGACCAAAGGTGGAGCAAACAGAGCCAAGAAAGTCCACCAACCCTGCGGGCTGTCCTGGGTGTGACAGGCATAGGACCCCACAGAGCCTCTCCCGAGGGTCCTCAGGACACTGGCACCTGGGAAGGGAGTGAGGTTCCCGCTGTGCCCCCCAAATCTACACTTGGAGAAAACCATTGCTCCTGCTCAGGCTGGCCCAGCCCGTAAACGCCTTGGCTCTGCCTGATGCTGGCAGCCGCCCAGGCAGTGTTCGAACCAGTAAATGTGGTTTGGTACCAATAAATCCGCATTTACACAAATAGGCACAGTGCCGAATTTGGCCCAGGCGCCATAATTTGGCAAGCACCAGTCCAATCCTTCTCAGACTCCGGGAAGACCTCAGAGATCAGCCTCACTGACACACGGTGGGCACATATTTGTTGGGTGTGCTTGGGAGTTTGGCTGGCGTTCAGCACTGCTGGGACATTCTGTCGCCCAGCTGGCAGAGTTCCTCAGAAGGTGGCATGGGCTCTACACATGGGTCTCTCTTCCTCTGCTCCCATCTGGAGACAGGCTTGCAACAGCTACCAAAAAGAGGCAGTCCCTGCGGACAGAGCCCTGCCTCAGAGGAGGCCAGCTGGGGGAGATCAGGTGGCCTCGCTGAGCCTGCCCTGACCACCTTCCGCTGTCATCTGCAGAAGATGCCCTTATGAGGCTCCCCGCTGCCTGGCCACAAAGCACCAGGAACTGCACAGGCAGGCCAAGTGGGGGTCACCGAGGCCCAGCCCCTGCCCCCAGCAGAGCGCGTGCAGTCACCGCTGGGCTGTCCCTCACAGGGCAGCTTCTTTCACTAGCTGCCGCAGTACAAGCTGAGCTTACCCATCCCCACTCCAACGCCCTACTGGAATGTTGCTTTCCAGTTTGAACAGCTAAAGTAGGGAAATTTCCTGCCTGCCCAAGTCATGGAAACCATGGAGAGCGTGGCTGGAGAAAGCAGAGGGTGGTAGGTGCCCCCAGCCCCCACAGCACAGCTCTTGGGACTCTGAGAGGCTGGCAGCTCTAAACCTGAAATGTGGAGACAGGACATGTGAGTTTGGCCTTCCATGTCAGAAGGAGAAAAGCTGCAGGTCCTGCAGTGCTGGAAGCCCTCTCTGGCAGCTTTGCCGAGGTGGCAGCTCCTTCTGTCTTAGAGTCTCACATAGCCTTAGTTTAAAGCATATGTGTCACCTGTCCTCATACGCTCTGACTTCACCCTCTCAGAAGTGTCATCCTCAAGTGGAGGGTGTCGCTCCAAAGCAGGCTACAGCGTGTGCGGTTTGCTCCGCTGCTATAAGGAGCAGGCCCAGGCTTTCACAAGCAGAACCCAGAAATTACTCCTTGCTTATTGTACAAGGCCACCACGAAGATGGCTGGGCAGGGAAGCGGCCAGCTCTGCCTGTGTCCTCCTGGCCGAAGCACAGTCACCGGACCGCACCTGCTTCAGGGGCCTGGAGCCACAGCCCAGCAGCATGGCCATAGGACGCGGGTGTGCAGGGAGCGGCGGGTATTCACCCTGGAGAGCAGCCTGCATGCCCCCTGGGGGGGCCAAATATCCCAAGGACCCCACAGCTCTGGGGCAGCTCTCGGCAAATGACTCGGATCTGAGTCCAGCCCTTGCCCAAGCCTGGCCTTCCTCTCTACCCACTGCCCTGCTGTGACCTCACAGTCGCTAGCTGCTCACCCGCCGGCCCACCCTCTACAAAGAGGCCTCCTGTGTCTGTAATCCTGGTGCCCTGACAGCCTGTGCCATGCGGTTGGCACAGCTGATGGAGGGCTGAGTGCTGAGCGAGCGTGCAGGAGGGGGAGCAGCCTCGTGGAGACCTGGTGCAGCAGGCGCCCCGGGGCGATCTTGCAGGGGCCCGCATTTGGCACGCCCGTGTCCATCCAAGACAGGCAGCCAAGCCGGGCTGGTGTTCAATAGAGATACTTCTGCAGCACATGGAAAATGGGCCCTCCATTATGGCTTCCGTAAGACTTGTCTTCCAAGTCATTATGTAAGATCACAGTGCGCACACATATCATGCACACGCGCACACGCTTGCGCACACACACGCTCTGAATTCTCAACCAGCGCAGACCACTGTGCTGCGGTGCTGTGCTGCCCCGTCTCTGCCCGCAGGACATCCTGTCGGTGTTTGAGGGAGGCCGTCCCTGACAGAGCCCCCGTCACAGCGCATGAATGCGGCTTGATGGGGCGGGAGGCTGAGCGCGTGCTGGAGGTTGGCGGGGATCAGCTGCAGTTCCGCGCTCATTAAGGCATTTCATTCTGATAAAATATGTTAAATGAGAAAGTGAGTGGGAGAGAAGGCAGAATGTTCTTCCCCAAACCTTGGTTAATTACAGGCTTTTTCCTGCAAGGAATAGCATGTCCCTTTATAAGCACTCGCTCCCCTGTGCCAGGAAGAATAGACAGCCTCCGAGTGGGGAGCACAGCCGGGTGAGCGGAGTGCAGCTGCCATGAGTGGGCAGCTGAGCTGCGTCCGTGGCAGGTGGCTTTGCCCCCAGAACGTGACCACAGCGTAAGTTATGTGGCCATCGAAAAGTGGCAGTACCAGGCTGTCTTTCATTGTCAGCATTGACCACACCCTGCCAGCGTCCACCAGAAGCCTGCGTGGCGGAGGCTGCAGCCCCAGCTCGGTGCTCTTGGGAGGTGGTGGACTTTACGAGGTGTGGCCTTGTGGGAGCCTTCGGTCGCTGGGAGTGTCCGCCGGCGGGACAGAGGGAGCCTGTCCTTCCTCTCTCTCACACAGGGACCGTGAGCTGAGTGAGCTTCCTGGCCGTGCAGTCCGGCCGTCACATACTGTGCTGCCCCAGACCCAGAGCAACAGCATAAGCTGCCCGAGACAGGAACCTCCACACCTCTGGGCAAAACAAAGTGCGCTCGGAGGTGATTACCCAGAGGGCAGCTAGACCTGCTTCCGACCCCAGACCACTCCGGCGGGCTTACGCCGACAGACCTGGAGCATGTCCTGCATGTGTCCTGGGTTCTTTCAGTCCCCACTGGGTGCTTTCAGGCCACACAGCTTCATATCCAGCCTGGAATACTCGGGATGGCTCTCTGGGCATGTGGAGGTGAGAGTTACGTGCCCTGCCCTCGCGGCTTGAGCTCGGGTCTGCCGCAGGAGATGTGGGACAGGACAAGGCCCCTGTCTGGCCCTCTGCGCATGCCCCAGAAGTGCTTATGAATGAGCAAGGGCCTGGGGTGGAGATGGCTGAGCCACAGGACTCACTGAGCCACCCAGCCCCCGTGCCCTGGTGCGGATGTACGGATGACTGACACGGGCGTTAGTCATTACCTAGGGAACAAGGGGACCTGCCCAAAGCTGGACGTGTGTGTGCTATTCGTCTTCTATGATTGCCATTGTCCTTGGGAGAAGGTCTCATTCCTCACCTTGCCATGTAGACCCTAGGACCTAGCCCTGCCCCCTGCATACCGAACCCCAGCCGCACTGCCTCCTTCGCTTGGAGGACCTGGCCTCCCCTGACCTGGAGGCCTCGTGAAGCACCACGCACTCCCAGAGCCCGCCATTGCAGCAGAGCAATTAGTGTTTTCTCATCAAGCATTAGTCTGTGCCCCCCATTAAGCACAAAGCTTCTTGAAGGGTGGGCCACCTCTCAGAAGCATGGGGGACAGAGCAGATGCAGCGAAGGACTTTTAAGTGACTGCTAACCTCAGAAGGATCACTGCTGCTCAGCCCTTCACGGTCTTTATGGAGAGCGTTCGGTCAGGGACACAGTACTTGACACTGATTAAATTGGGAGTTCTTCTGGTAATAGGGGAGTAATTTATATCACACTGAAACGCTGACAGATAATAAGCTCTGGGAATTTTTTTAACTACTTGAAATTACTTGAGAGTGATCAATAATAAGCAGAAAACTGTTGGAAACTCCACCTCTGGAAGCAGGCAGCTCCTGGGTGAGACCTGTGCATGTGTGGCCTCTCCCCAAGGTCTTGGCAAAAGGTGAGTGGGTCTCTTGCGAAAGCCACAGTCCTCCTGGCTGCAGGAGCTAGAAGAGGGCACACGGAGCTGACAAAGCAACTGGAATGTGAAGCGATAAGTCGTAGAAAATCTAGAAAGCATGCACCCACCAGTGGGATCGACAATGCTCCTAGGCTTGCTCATGTTCTCAGCTGCCCCGGCACTGCGCACACAAGGGCCACTCCAGAGACCCCAAGGACGCAAACAGCTCAGAGGAGAAAGAACGGGGCAGAGACTTTGGCTGTTGCGCTAGAAGAGAAATGGACTGAGGCCTGTGTTCAGCCAAGCTAATGCCCTGCTGCACACAAAAAAAGTGTATTTTGGAGAAAGATAACAAAGTCATGTCTCTATGGTGTTTACAATGAGTAGTGTCCAAACAAAAATTAGTAGATGAGAGAGACAGACAGACAGACAGACAGAGAGAATGCAACACAATGTAACACGTAGGAAAAAAAACTACCTGAAGAAACTGACCCTGAGATTACATGGATATTGGAATTAGCAACAAGACTTTTAAAATGTCTCATAAATATGTTCAACGATTTAAAGAAAAAGATGGTCAGAATGAATGAACAGATGAGAAATAATGGCAGAAAATGATATTTTTAAAATATAACCAAATAGAAATAGAAACACTGAAAATTCCAGTATCTCTAATGAAAAACTCATTAGGTGGGTTTAAAACTAGAAAGTAGAGGACAAAAGAAAGAATCGGCACATTTGAAGATAGATTAATAAAATTATCTCATCTGAAGAATGGAGTATGGGGAAACGGAGCTCCGGTGAGACAAGTGGCCTGAGATCTGGGTGACTGGAGTTGAAGAAGGAGACAGGGAAGGCACCCTGAGGGAAACAGTGGCTGGCATTCCCCCAGTGCTGGTTGAGAGACAGTTCTGCAACCCAGAGCTCCTAATGAACCCACACAGAAGAAGCACAGGAACGCCACACTTTGGCTGCTCTCACGAGGCTGAAATTGAGAAGCGAACAGGAAAGTCTGTGAAGTGGAGGGAAGACAGTGCGATGGATAAGCGACAAGAGCAGGAACGAGAGCCGGCTTCTCTTTGCAGACCATGGAGGTCACAGGCAAAGGAATGACACTTCAAAATTATAGGCTATCAACTGAGAATTCTCTATCCAGAAGAAATCCTGCCAAAAGAAGGTGAAATGAAGACATTCCCAATGCGCAACCTAAGGGCGTGCAGCACCATGACCTCACACGCAATGGCAAGAATGTGTTTTAGGCTGACAGCCAGCGACACCAGGTGGAGACTCAGGCGTGCAGGAGGAGACTGAGGGCCAAGGAGAAACTGATTCGGCCTACAATCACTGGATTTTGATCTTTGATCTCTAAAAAAAAAAAAAAAAACCTTAGTGTTTCAAGAAAAGGTATAATGTCATGTTGTGGGGTTAGTAATTTATGTAGATTTAACACAAGTAACAACAATAAGACCAAAAAAATGTAGAGAACAGGATGAAGTAAATGGAACCTTCCAGTTTCCAGCTTCTGGCATCTTGGATAAGTTGTTCAATACCCTCCTTAGTAACTGAGACATTTATGGCCTTAGGATGCCTATGGACAGCCCTAGTAAGAAAGGCCTTCCTTGCAAACACCTAAGTTGGAACTCAAAACTACATCACCAAAAGACAGAGACTAGAACATTCCATGGCTGCCTTCCCTGGTAATCTAGTTCTGTGGCCTGAGAGGCTTGGGGACACATGGGGGTTTGGAAAGTGGGTTAGTGGATTTCATCCCCTTCAGTCAAGAGCCTCTGGGAATGAACCCACCGGAGGTGTCCCACAAGTGGGCCATGTCTGGATTTTCTCTCCAGAATCTGCTGGCAGCAATGTCACCCTGCCTTCCACACAGACACAGGGGCCACCCCTGTGATGCTGGGAGCCGTTCCAAGAAAGATTGTAGGGGCTTCCTCTGAGTCCATCAACTTCCCCCCTACATTTGCTCAGAAACAAAGCGCCCCTTTTCACAATAAGGATGGCATGTGGACGTGACCATCACCTGTCACCCATAGGCGGGTGCCCACCCTCTCCTGGCCCCAGGGTGGCACAAAGACCTCCTCCAGTGGGCTGGAAGGCATGGCCCAGGGTGGGTGGGGTGGTCCTCTGCCATAACAGCCCCACTGTAATTACATCGTGCTGAGACCCGTGGGGAGCTCACATTGTCCTTGCTGTAGCCAGAGGGACACGAAGAAAGCAGTCATTTAACAACTCAGCTGCCTTGGGCTCTGTGATTTAATCAATCCTGTGAAAGAAGCACTCGGCCCTTTGTGTTTACCGCCCCCTACTCTGAGCAGAAAATGTTCTTTTCTTGAATTGCTTTAATGGCTATATTTATGCAGCTGAAAGTTCCTTAAGAAATGAAAGTAAAATCAAATTGCTGCAAATGCTCAGATAATTTTATCGGAGAATATTCAATTAGAATATATTAATATTTTAGATTTCCATCATCAATTTAATATATGAGAGTTTAAAGCAGACACTGAGCCGCTGGAGCACTGGTGGGTCTGGAGAATGGGGTGCACGTGCCTGCCTAGCAGACTCTGAGGCCAGCGGTGGCCATGGAGCCTTGGGTTTCCGGGCAGACTCTGGGACGCGTGGCTAATGTGCTGGGGCCGCTCTGGCTGGGCTGTGCTGAGGACAATGCAAGCATGGGGTAGAGTTTTGCTTAGATGCGGGGCAGGGTAGATGACAGCCATTCCTTGGATGGGGTGACCTCCATTCTTCTGTGTGGGCTTCTTAGCAGAGGTGACAAACATGTCATCATATGATGCCATGATCTGATAGGCAATCCAGTGGTGGCCATCCATCCGTCCATCCATCAATCCATCCATCCATCAATCCATCCATCCATCAATCCATCCATCCATCCATCAATCCATCCATCCATCCATCTACCACCCATCTGTCCATCCATCCACCCATCTGTCCATCCATCAATCCATCCATCCATCCACCCATCCGTCCATCCATCCATCCATCCATCCATCCATCCATCCATCTGTCTATCCATCCATCCACCCATCCATCCATTCATCCACCCACCCATCCGTCCATCCATCCATTCATATGTCCATCCATCCATCCATCCACCCACTCACCCATCCGTCCATCCATCCATCCACCCACCCATCCATCCATCCATCCATCCACCCACCCATCCGTCCATCCATCCATCCATACATCAGCCCATCTGTCCATCCATCCACCCATCCATCCACCCATCCACCCACCCATCCGTCCATCCATCCATCCATACATCAACCCATCCATCCACCCATCCATCCACCCATCCGTCCACCCATCCATCCATCCATCCATGCTTCATTCATTCACCCAGTCTTTCCACGTTGGGCCCTGTGTGCTCTCAGCAGAAACCCTGCAGGGAGTGGATGCAGCACTGTCCAAGTCCAGTGCTCATGGGTTGGTACTGGAGGAGAAAGAAGTAAGGCAACAAGTGTATGCCAGGGCCTGGGGGCATGGGTGCCAGCAGCCTTTCTGAGCCGCAGCCTCTGATGAGAAAACTAAACGCAGTGGGCGGGGGAGCCATGGTGATACAGAGGCGATACAGAGCCTCTAGGCAGAACAGCAAGTGCAGAGTCAGGGTGTGGGGAGGAGGCAGGAGCTCAAGGTGGCTGCAGAGCAGTGGCTGGGGGCAGGGTGAGATTGAAGAGCCCCGAGTATCAGGCAGGGGCAGGTGGCCATAGGAGGGCTCTGCAGCACCTTACTGTAAGGCTGGGGAGACCTCACATGGCCTAGACTTATCAAGGCCTCCCAGCCACCACATGGGGGCTAGGTGACGGAAGGGCAGCAGGAGGAGCCTGGGGAGGAGGCGGGGTTAGTATCTTGCTTGGTTAAAGAGTCGGGGCCCCAAGTAAATCTATGTGCTCTTTAGGGTTACTGGTCAGAGACTCAAGGTTGGGAGCTGCTGCCCGGGGGCCGGCAAGACCAGGGGTCCTCCCCGACCAAGCCTGGGCAGGGTCCTGAGGCTCAGGGGGAAGAGGTGATCTTGTGCCTCCTACCCAGTACCCTGTGTCCTGGGGGAGCCAAGCCAGCAGGTAGCAAGGCTGTCCTGGAATTCCCAGGAAGGAAGCCCGGGTGCAGAAGGCTGCAGAAGCCAGGCCCAGGTGGGTCTGAGCCCACCTCCCTGGGCCCTCCGGCGCTTGGCTGCGGCCTCAGTCTGTTCCCTGCATGGAGGCACATTGTGACCCAAGCAGGGACTTCAGAAATACGAACGCGTTCCCAGCATTTTAACCACAACAGAAAAGCTGTATAAAATACACATTTAAAATTCCCACAGAGAAAATCCACACGCACTCCTCCTTCCTTGCACAATGGGGACAACTGCTGTCCGTGGACCTGTCCCTCAGTGTGAGGTGTTGCTGCCCCTTTGGCCACAGGAGCTCTGGCTGGCTCAGTCCCCACCGCCCTCTGCTGCTTCCCACGCGGCCTGCTGGCCACTGACCATCTGGCTGGGCCTGTGGGCCTGTGGTTTGTGTCCGTGTCAGGCTGCACCCAGCCACCTCAAGAGCGAGGCCATGCTGGCCCACGCCCCTCACCCCTGGGAGTACACAACATCGAAGCAGAGCTAAAGCCAGCCAAGAGGGTGTCGCGCGCTGTGGGAACCCTGCTTCCATCTCTGGCATCAGCAGATGCTTCTGCAGGTGTGCTGGCAGAGAGCTGTGTGTCACCCCAGAATCTCTAGGGCCTCCCAGGGCCTGGGTCAGTGACCTCAGCTCCTCCACCTCTGGTCCTCCCGTCCCAGGCGCAGATGTGCAGACTCTGCAGAAAGTCATCGCTGCCACCCCCTCGTGGGCCCATGAAGGTCACCGACGAGGCCTGCTTCAGGGCTGCTGTCATGCCCTCTACACGCTGAATGGGGAGGATGAGCAGGGACAGGATGGGAATGAAAGGCTCTCTGTGGGTCTCACTTCTGCATGGGTGGCAGCCCTTCTGCCTCTAGCTTTTCTGTGGCCTCAGAGGACCAAGCTGTGGATAGCCGCTCCACACAGCGCCAACAGCACAGGGTAGTCTTCGAAGACAGAGTTTCATGTGACCCAGACCCTGCGCCTGCAGGAATGAGACCCTCCCTGGGAGCTGTTCTGTAGCACAGAGTCTCGGAGCCTCCGCTCAACTTTGCTGGGCTGTGGGGAGCTGAGCCTGGCTCCCGGGATCAGGAAGCGCAGGGGCAGCCAGGGAGCTGGTCCTGGGGATGGTGGTGAGACAGGTGGAAAGTCTTCCTGCCTGGAAGGAAGAGGCAGCAGGGAGACAGCGGCCCTAATGAGCAACATGGCCACCAGCTCCCCAGCCTGTGCCCTGCAGTGGAGTCAGTGGGCATCCAGGTGCCCCCTGCCTGCCACCTGCAAAGGGGGGACAAGGTGGTCACCTAGCCGGACAGCACATTCCCATGTGCTGCAGGAGGCCACCACGTATTCCTCGTGACAGCTGGTGTTTCCTGTTCATTCCTGCCCGTGGCAGATCTTTAGCTTGGAAAAAGCCCCTTTCTCCAGAATCAGAGAGAGCCAGGAGGAAGGTCCACACTGCCAGGGTCTGGGCTTGAAGACCTGACTTGAACTCCAGACTTGGGGGTGGGGACTGCTGCGGAGACAAGGTCAAATGCAAAGCCAACCAAAACCCTGTGGGTGAGGTAGGGTGAGGCCTTCCCAAATCTCTTTCTGAAATTTTCTGAGCTTTAGAAGACAACAGCAAGTGGTTCTTAGGTTTGGTTTTGGCCTTGGAGAGTCAGGTCTTGTTTTCAGAGTTGCTCTGCTAAAATGGCAGTGAGAAAGAGGCTTTGTAAAGTGCTGTCTGCAGAGCAGGGGTCTCCCAGGCCATGTTCAGGCCCAGGGACCGACTGGGGAAAGGGCCAAGGCCTTCCTGGCTCTTCCCAGCCCTGAGATGGCCCCAGGGTACCCTTGCACCGGCCCTCAGGCTCAGGTCCTGTCCAATCACCTTTGTTTGACCTGGACTTCGGGCTTTGGAGCTGCCCGGCTTACTTTAGTGGAAAAGCTGTTCACATTTTCCCAAGATGTGGGGTCATAAAAACAAGGAGAGTGATGGAGCCACTGTGCCTGCTTGCTAAACACAAAAGCAGACAACAACTAAGGGCCATGACAAAGAGGTTGTGCCCTACAGTGGAGTCCTGGTCCCCAACCAGGACCAGCGTTGGGGGCAGCTGCATGCAGGCCACGTAGGGCAGCCCTAGCTTGGCACTTTGCCCTATAAAAGGGTGGCCAGCTTGGGATTTAGGTTTTCTATTAAAAAATAATAGACTCTAAACATCACCCAAGTTGCAAATTTAACATGTAGATTTGAGCAGGGTGATACAAATTTATAGAGTGCATTCTGAAATTGGTTGCTAAAGGGTGGTAGGCAGTAAATAGTACATCTGTAATCTGTTAGGTCAATGTCCACCCATCCATTTGCCCACCTACCCACCCACACACCATGTGTCCTCCTACCCACACACCTACCCTGTCCTTATCCATCTATCTGTGTATCTATCCACAAAGCCATCCTCAAGCCAACAACCTATCCAACTTCCACCCACCTATCTATCAATCACACATCTATCCTCCTCCATCCACTCATCCATCCTCCCACCTGTCCCACCACCCACCTCCTCCCCTCCAATGTCCAACCACCCATCCAATATCTAGCCATCTAGCCATCCTTTAGCCATCCTTCAGCCATCTACCCATCCATCCTCCCACCTGTCCCACCAC
>NW_004524770.1:2256108-2277325 GCF_000260255.1 Octodon degus | reverse complement strand
CCACCTGTCCCACCACCCACCTCCTCCCCTGCAATGTCCAACCACCCATCCAATATCTAGCCATCTAGCCATCCTTTAGCCATCCTTCAGCCATCCACCCATCCATCGTCCCACCTGTCCCACCACCCACCCCTCCTACGCAACTTCCACCCATCCATCCATCCAGCTGACACCTATCCACACATCCATCTTCCATCTATCCCTCTATCCATCCTCTATCATTTACCCCCCCATCCACCCAGCTAGCCAGGCCACTCACCCTCCCATCTATACAACACCCACCCATCCTTCCACCCACCCATCCACCTGCATGTGCATCCTCCATCCATTCACCCGTCTGCCCACACAGGACCCTGCCCATCCGTCCGCCCACCTGGCCATTCTAGTACCGCCACCCTTAGGCCATCTCACTGCCCTGGCAGCAACAGGACCTTGCTGGAACAGTGCAACAACACAACCTCAGTGCTCCAGCCACTGTTGCAAAAAAATGTTTCAGGTTTTTGGAGCAAAGGACAAATTAAACAGGCTAGAAAAGCTGTATACTAGTTACCAGTTTAAAGTCATCTTGACATGTGAAAACTTCCCATGAAGGACAAGTACAATCGGCCTTGGGCAGGGGTAGAAAATCTTCTGAGGGTCTTGGGGAAAATCCATCACATCTGACCACGTGGAACAGCACACACAATGCAGATGAGGAAGTCTGTTGTCAAGAAGACTTTAGGACCGGAGCAACTTCTAGATTGCTTTACTAAGTCATAAATAGAAATGAGGCTTCTAAGATAGGACTGTGAGTTCACCAGCATTCACCTTTGGAGAGTGTCTTAGGTTATTGTAGGGAAGTCCACGGATGCAGGCTGTGCGAGCTGGTCACTGTGGAGACCATCACAAGCACTGCCTGGCGGCGTCGCAGGGTGGGCCACGCGGCCACAGCCCCTGCCCTGAAGAGCCCAAGCATCGGTGCCAGCATCCATCTGTCCTACACAGTGCACCCGGAAACGGATGTGAGGGCAGATCATTGTCACAGGGGCCACCATGGAGAACAGGCCCGGTAGAAGCGGTGCTCCAGGTGGGGCGTGCCAGGGAAGCCGCTGAGAGGGCCCACGAGACAGGAAGTGAGCAGTGCGGGAGCAGCAAGTGCAAAAGCCCTGGGCAGGGATGAGCTGGACGCCCAGCAGAGGGGAGGCTCGTGCGTGGGGGTGTGAGGAGGGCGGGCCGTGGGAGAGGCCAGGGCTGAGTGCAGGAGCCAGGCCCCCGGCCCCCAACAGGGGACAGGCCTAGAGCTGCTCCAGATGCGGTGAGACGCCTTTACGGACAGCTGCTCTGTCCTCCTAGGATGCCTCTGGCTGCCAGGAGCACGTGGGGTGCAGAAAGTTAGCGGCAAGAGCTATGCCGAGCACCCCAGGCAGCTGGCCGGAGCAAGGGGCCCAGGCTCACACTGCGGAGGGCTGAAGTGCGTGGGGCAGGATGGACACACCCTCCTGAGAGAGCCAGGTGCAGGGCAGGACAGCGCAGCAGCCGCCCCTGGGTTCAGGCTGACCAGCTGGGAGGAGCAGGCCCCATACCTGGGTGAGAGTCTGGGGCAGGAGAGGTAAGGGAGAACCAGCCCGGAGCTGTCCTCCCTGGGTGCATGAAATTCTCATTTTTGCATGCCTGCACACACACACACACACATACACACACACACACACACACACACACACACTTCCTGCCAAGAAGGAGGAAGCCATGTGAGCTACCAAGGAGTGACCAGGAAACCCCTTGGGGCTCAGGCATACACAGGACCAGGCTTCCTCCTCCCTGGAAAAGGCCGGGACCCCGTGTGTCAGTCCACTTCCAGAAGCCGGCTTCTCCCAGCCTGGGCTCCCGCTCACCTGCGCTTTGCCCTGCACACAGGTGCTCCACCTACACCCAGCAGACCCTGACAATGGAAAGACAAACATGGAGATGCACTGCACTGACAACACGCCCCAGCGATGTGGGCCGGCCACAGCAGGCCAGAGACCCTTGGGTATAAACAGCAGAAACGGCCCCCAGGGGCGCAGGTCCTGATGGCAGTCCCTACAACCATCCATTCAGACCTCACCTGGAACAAAGATTTTCAGGCTAGGAGCTGAAACCCGAGCTGCAGAGCTGCAGGCCCAGGACAGGTGTCGCCCACAGCCTACCTCCCCTGACTGGGGGCAATGAGGTGAGCACAGAGGAAGGAAGCTGGCAGTGACAGGGGCCACACAGACGCCTGCTGCTGTCTTCTGAGGAAGCAGGCCCCGGGCATACTCCCCCACCCAGCCCCAGGCCCACAAGCCCTGACCTCCTGCCCAGAACCCCAGGGTGGAATCACTGCAGCTGAGGGAGCTCGGGATCCTGACAGAGGCTTCAGGCTGCCTGGCTTGGCTTCTGCGCTGTGCAACACACAGAGCTCCGGGTCGGAGGCCCGGCTTGGTGCAAGGCTGCTGGCTCCATCCGAAGCGAGGGAGAAGCTGGCGCAGGGCAGGTCCAGGAGGCCGCTGGTCTGAGCCTCAGCTCGCACGGGCTGGGCATCCCCATCCAAGTTCCTCTGTTGGAAGAAGGACAGGCCTCACACTCATCCCGGTCTGTAAACCAGGGAGAAGGGCTTTAGGCCAACTCAGCAAACTCGGACGGGATTTCAGGGGGCAGCGTACTCAGCAACCGCATCTCCGCTGCTCAGTGAATTCCCTTGGTCACATGACTAGCTCCCCAGCCACCCCCAAAACAAAACACCGCAAAGCTTGTGGCTGCTGTTGGGCCGAGAGTGCCCCCTGCAGGAGGCCTCCTGATGCAGCCTAGGCTTCCAAGCAGCTCTCCTGCGGGCCACCATGCCTGTCTTAACTGGGAGACCAAGGGGAGGGGGAAGCACACTGAGTACTCAGGGCTCAGATTTGTTCTAAGCCACTGTGACAGTGGGGCGCCTCCGTGGTAGAGAAGCCTCCAAGAGACCTCAGCACGAGACCTGACAGGCACACCAGGCTGCGCCCTCCCGGTGGGCGCCCAGCCCCGGCTGGCATGGACACAGCAGCGCAGCGTGTGCTCCCTCCTGCTGGCAATCCCTGGGAACTGCAGTGTGGAGAGCCCGGCATAGAGACTGTTCTCAGAAGCTTCTGCTAAGTGGAAAATCTTTCACTCCATCGAAAAATTATTTAAGTTTCACGCTGCTTTCCCAGCGGTGACAAGCAGAGTGCCTGTGCTGGCTTGCTGCAGAGAACCATATGGCACGCACCGCCGCTTGCACTGTCCCCAGGAGGCTGCAGCAGGTGCCAGCCCCTCTCCTGGGCAGCAGGGGGAGGAAGGGAGCTCGGCCCAGTCCAGCCCACAGGAGCACCACTGTTTTCTGCTGGCTGATGACGGAGGAGGCCTGCCAACTGCTGGGCACTGAAGCCAGGGGTCGCCTCGGCTGGGGATGCCCAGGACTGCAGGAGGGCATGCTGAGTCTCACAGCCAAGTAGTACCCCTTACCAGCCCAGGCTTTAGCCTCCATCCTGTCTTGTCTAGGCAGAGCTGGGGCTGCCTCAAGGTAAAATAAAATCACCTAGGGAGCTGGTCAACTGCAAAGCAACCTCCACCCCCACCACCAGGTTCTGACGGAGCTCCAGGTGGGGTCCAGGTGAGGGCCATGGGCATAGAATGCAGTTGTCACAGCAGGGCACCCTGCGAGCCTCAGGGTCCTCCCATACCTTGAATTCAGTGAGCCAGAGACTCGAGCTCCAGGCCACAGCACCCAAAGGTGAGGCTGCTTAGTCCCTCCCTTGAGCAAAGGACAGCCAACATCCTGGCCCAGTAGGTCTGAGCTGACACAGCCCTGTCCTGAGGCAGCATCCAGGCCACCGGGCCTGCCAGGGGAAGGCACAAGAGCCTGGCAGAGTCACCTCTGCAATGGCAACTCCAGCTCACATGCAGCAGGCTGCCGTCCCAACCATGGGAGAAGCAGAGACAGGCGTGGGGGGTGGGTGCTGGGGCTGTTGCTCTCCCCCTGCACTGGCTGGCATGGGCCATGACCCTCCAGCCCCTCAGTGCCCAGCCCAGTGCCGCCACCAGTTCTCAGCTAATGATGTAGGTACAGAGCCATCGGACTCCACAGGGCTGCACGAACAGGTGTCACCTGATTCAGGTCCCTCACTGGGGATGTCAGCAGTCATAGCAGCATGCTGGACAGAGCCCCTGAGCAAGTGTCCCCAGATTCCAGGGGCCCTGGCACCTGCTCCAGCCTGGTGGAAGAGGCCTGTGGGGCGGGGGGCCCTGTGGCCAGTATAGGTGCTGGCGTGCTGGGCGTCTCCTGTCCTGCCACACAGCACGGGCCCTGCTCTTTGGTCAACTTTCTGGATTTCCTGCAAAACCAGAAGTCCATAAGAATTAGCCTCTGCTGACCCAGTCTCATTCCCTACCAGAGGGCTAGGGGTGACAGCTACTTTATCACAATCAGTGTCCCCTGAGATTCGCTAAGCTCAAGGCTCTCTTAATGCAAATTTAAAAAGCATTTAATGTATGTTAAATAAATAACAGCTACTTGTCAGAGCTGTGGTTACCAAGGATTAATTTTATAGCTGTTCCATTCCTGACCAACAGTTACTTATAATTAGCCCCTATAAGTGTTTCTAAATAATCAGATAATATTTGAATAGCTTAAATAAACTCAGTAACTGTCTTATTATGTCTATCAGGAAATCACATTGAAGCAGCCAGAGAGTCAGGGTTCAAAGACGCAGGTGTGAGCACCCAGCTGGTGGACACGTGGGGGTGGCTGATGCCCAGCTGTTGCCCTGAAGACAGAGGCAGAAGTGGGCAGATACCCTTCATGCTATGGCGGATTACTTCAGAATACCCCCGAATAGCTGAGAATGTGCACGCTCTGAAGGGTCCCCCAGGCTCGCACTGCGGACTTCAGCTGTGGCAGCTGTGCCCAGCCGCCTACCCAGCACTGGCACTGCCTTGTGGCTCTCTGTGGGTCTGAAGGAGGAGGCCACACACTGCTCTCATCCCCCAGCACAGGGTCTCTCAGCCTGGCCCCCAGGGGCCTGGGGGCAGCAGGGTCTCTGCAGACACAAAGGCGGGCTTGGCCAGGGGCTCCTCCTGTCCCTGCTGGCTCCTCTCGCGTCCTCTCCCCCAGCTGCTCACAGGCATCCCTGTCATGGGTTGTTTCCATGTCCATGTGAGTTTCCCAGGGCAACTCTAGCTTTATCACTTATGGGTGGCTTCAGGCCACACATGTTTACCTCCTAGCAGCTGTGGAGGCCGGAAAGCTGAAGTCAGCTCTGCCCGGGCACTGCCAGGCTCCCTGGAAGGACCTGTCTCCTGCCTTCCCCACTCCAAGGGTGCCAGTGTCCTTGGCTTCCCAGGCCCTCATTGCTGAGGCTGCCCCAGAACAGCTTCCAAACTAACCACTCACCTTTGGTGGTCGTGTCCTGTGTTATCGGAGCTCCCTTCCTCCCTCCCCGGACAGTCACGATGGCTTCTGGGACGCTCTGAGAGCCCGGGATAATCTCCTAGTCCCAAGACTGTTAACTAAGTCACATCTGCAAATACTTTTTTATCATGGAGGGTGACAGTCACGGGCCCCAAGATTGGCATCGGATGCCTCTGGTGGCCATGGGCTGCTGGTCACAGTGCCCAACAGAGAGCTGTGCAGCTCACAATCCTGTGACCATGCAGGGGGTGCAGGGAAGGAGCTGCTTGCTGAGCGTGACTGAGTTCTGGGTGACCGGGGCTTTGCTGGAGTCCCGTCAGCAGCAGGGCTGGAGGGTGAAGGGAGGGGAGAGAGCAGGGCTGCAGCCTGCAGGGGCCAGTGCTTTGCCTCCCTGGCATGGCCCCCTGCCTCAGTCCCTTCTGTCTCCTCAACAAGGAAGTCAGTGGAAAACAACAATCATAGTGCTCTGGCTGGGAGCCAGGAGCACCCAGCAACCCTGGGAGAGGTGAGGTGCATGCCCAGGAAAGCAAGTGGGAAGCCCAGAGCATCCCCAACTCCCTCATGGGGGAGGCCCAGTACCGTCATCTTCACCATCCCTGAGGTATTTATCAAGAAATGCCTTTTTCTGCAGATTTTTGCTCTAAAGGAAAACTTACTGATGGGGAAAAAAGCAGCCCTCTCTATTGGAACAGAGCACAAATGGGAATCTACACCTGTGTTTGGCACCAGCCACTTCTAGCTAATCAGCCCTACGGTTCCGGGACACCTGCAAAGGACATGATGACCGAGGAAAGACGGAGGTCCATGGAAATGCCTCAGATGGCTGCCTGAGGGGCAGAGCCCCCCGAGAGGCTTCCTAAGCACGTAGCCTTGCCACCTCAGGGTGCATGGCGCTCCTCCCAGCCTCTGTGGCATTCGCAGGCTGATTCTAGCTCACAACTACTTGTCATAGGCCTGGCTCTGTCATGCAGGGGCAGCCGGGGAGGACAGGGTGGCCATGTTCATGCCGCCGATGCTTTGAGCTGGCTTACCTGGCCATTCTGCCTGGGCAAGGAAGCTTCTCCTGTCTCGTTTCCTACCCTCCTGCTCGTGCACCCCATGTGCCCACACTTGCCAGTGGCTAACTGCTCCCCTAAACACGAGCTGCCCTGTCTCAGGTAAGGGACAATGGCTCTGTTGTTGCATTGCAGTCATGTGCCGCAGGGCCCCTCGGGGTGGCCTGGATGCTTGGCTTCTTCTGCACACCTCCACGAGGCACTGGTGGGTACTTGGCATGCTCGGCACAGCCCATCCAAGTTGGCAATTAATGGTGCCGTGGAGAGAGGCAGCCAGAAAGCCTGTCCAAACCAATTTCCCCGGGCTTGGTTATTTGAAAGTCTAAAATTCCCTAATACCGCGAGGCAGGCAGTATTTAAATTTAAGTTTGGTTCCCAAATGAGATCTTTTAGTTCAACTGTTCAACTTTATTTGGAAATATGAAACAGTAACTTGATTACATGTTAAGGTGGCTCTGGCTAGCATTACAGCCGAAATCTCTCTTCTGCTGAGTTCATCCTCCCGTGGGAGGATGGAGCCCATCCAAATTAGAAACTGGGTTCTGGGGCCTTGAGCAGAGAGGGGGCCGGGTAGGAGGCACTGCTGATCCCAGATGCGGCTGCCTGGAGCCCACTGACCTTAGCTATTCGTGGTGTCTGTGGCCAGGGTGCCCGAGCTCTCTGCTGAACCACGAGGGAAGACCCTTCTGGAGGAAACTTTCAGGTGTGCTTCTCAGCCTCTTGCCGAATCCCTAAGTCATTAAACTGTCAAACCTGAAAGCTTAAGAAAAGCTTCCCTTGCAGAGGGTGTGCAGCCTCAAATGCCCAAAGCTGAACGAACACCCAGAACCGGGGAAGGCAGGCTCCTAAACCAGCACTGCACCTGAGCGTCCAGCGCGACCCGCTCCATCAGTCTGTGTCCTGGCGGGACCGTGGATGCACTGGCCGAGGGCTGAGAGGAGCAGACCCTCTGTGCAGTTATTAGCCTGCGTCTCTTCCCAGGGAGTAGCCCCTGTGCGGCTCTGCTGGCCCAGAGAGACTGGTGCCCTTGGAACAGGAGGTGAGAGGGGGTGGACGTCAGGCTGTGGACCTCAGTCAGGTGCAGAAAACAGCAGCCTACACGACGCCTAGCCTGCAGCCACAGTGCGGAGGACGGGGGTAGAGACAGTGCGTCTGGGGCCACTTCCCAGGATGGTTCTGTCCCATCCTGAGAAACCAGGAAGTGGCAATTCCAGAGCCGGAGAGGAAACAGAGACTGAGGCAGGGGGCCATGCCAGGGAGGCAAAGCACTGGCCCCTGCAGGCTGCGGCCCTGCTCTCTCCCCTCCCTTCACCCTCCAGCCCTGCTGCTGACGGGACTCCAGCAAAGCCCTGGTCACCCAGAACTCAGTCACGCTCAGCAAGCAGCTCCTTCCCGAGCCCAGGCCTGCGGTCCTCTCCCTGCTGTGTCCTGCTCCAGTGCCCTCTCTGTCCCCTCCCCAGGGGTGCATTCAGCTCTGGCACAGCACACTTCATGCCCGTGGGCAATCTCTGAGGGTGAGAACAGCTGCTGAAGCAGGCACAGCATCCAGGGCACAGAAGGGCACCATGCCCAGCCCAGACACTCCTGTCCAGCAAAGAGACACCATCCACAAGCACAGCAAGGAGAGGGCAGCCTGCCCAGGGTGCCGGGCCCTGCTCCACCTCAGAGTCATGGGGGCACCCCTGACCTTCTACACAGCAGAGCACGTTTACAGCCCTTCTGGGGTGCAGTGAGTGTGAGCAAGGGTGGGCAAAAATCACCCCAGCCTTCTGGAAAGCAATTTGTGGTAAATATGAAAAACTAAAAAGTATAACTTTTCTTTCTCAGAAATTGCTGGCTATGCAGCCAAATGCCCCAAAACCAGCCCAGTCACCATGAGCACCAGGACATTCATGACAGTGTCCTCAAGGGATGGAGCTCTGAAGGATATGGGGCTCGAGGGAAGGGGAAGGACGGAGATCTCTAGGGCCTTCACCCTGGCACTGTTCACATGTGGCACGTGGGCTCTGTGGCTTGGTAGGAAAGGTCATGGCTTTATGAAAGATTCTCACACATGTGACTGAATTCTGTGCAACAAACTATTCTATAGGGTCCAGGGGCTGGGGTCTCCTAGAAGCAGAGTGACCTCAGGCCTCCCAGACACAAGAGCTGGTTGCTGCATCCTATCTGGATGTGAGGGTCTCCCCCAGCTCTCCCACCTCTGGCTGTGCTATGCAGGAGCAGGATGGAAGGCCATGGAGTGTTCGTTTAGAGCTCTTTCGTGGGGTGTCCTGCCAAGGACAAAATCCTTCCTTCACAGGAGACACAGCAGAACATAAAAGATTCCTACATCCCGGACAGGTCTGAGTGTTTGTTACGTTGTTACTGGTACTGATTTGTGTGTACACGCAAATACCTCCCCCTGAAAGAGAAGTGTAAAAGAAAACGAGGTGAGAGGAGGGAGTGGGAGAGCCGTGCTGTTGAGGACAGGACATTGGCGGGCTGAGGGGTGGCGGCACGTCCCAGGCAGAGGGCACTGGTGGGGGAGACGACACCTCCTGAGCACAGAGAGAAGCAGCCCAACAACAAAGCCAAAAAGGGGTGCGCGCGGGGGGAGGCAACACTGTCAGGGAGGCCCCAGGCGAACAAAACAAGGCTGAAGGCGGGTCAGGCTGGATGAGGGGGACCCTGTGACCCCAGGCCATTTTAAGCAGCTCCCACTGACCCCAGGAGCACGTGGACCCCACAGGCAGGTCTCTGGCTTGAGTTTCTCTGGGGGCTGCAGGCTGCGCCCAGCCCCACACACGCACGCGCGCAGGCCTCCTCGCTCCCTCTCACCTGAGCACAGGGGCTTTGGGGCACCCTCCAGTGATTCAGGTGTGCAGCAAAATAGGGAGCCCGTGGCCCAGAGAGCACAGCCCCAATGCCTGGCAGCTGCAAGGTCACCCTCACTGCATGATGCAGACCCCGGCCAGGCTCCCTGCACACGCAGGCTCCTGCAGCTACGGGGTCCCGGTGGTTGGGACCAATGGTGTTCGGCAAGCAGGGTGCAGGCCCAAGGCAATGGCCGGAACCTCCTAGCGAGCACCAGGTCACCATGTGTGGAAGGATATCCCTGTGGGAAACCAAGTAGGGCCGAAGGAGCCACCAACCTCCACTCAGTGTTGTCGCTCATCTTGGAAAGCCAAGTCTCAGGATCCTGGATAAGACTTTCCCAGGCAGCAGCTTCCACCCCAGCTCCACAAGAAGAAAGCTTTTGTGGGCCGCAGACCACACACCTGTGTCTACCCCTGCCGCACTGTGCCGCGTTCTGGGGAAGGGACAGGGTGAAGGAGTACCAACAGTGGCTGGGTCCTCATCCCACAGCCTAGAGCGCTTCGGAGACTTCTGGAGAGAGGCACGTCAGCACCCCGTATCCGTGAAGATACTGGCACCCTCTCAGAGCCGAGACACCAAAGCCTCAGGCTGGAGCAGGCGCTCTCCTCTCCTGCGGAGCTTGCTGGGTGTGGAGCGCACACTGCCGTGCAGGAGGCAGACACAGGGTCGGGAGGCAGCACCCTGCTGCCCTGTGCACCAGGCGGGAGGAAGCAAGCTGCCATGAGCAACCGAGCGACCGTGAGGGGAAGAGGAAGCGGTCTCACGGGCATTAGAGAACCTAAGGTCTGTTCTGGACCTCCCCAGGGGGTGTGTGCGCGCGCTCGCGCCCCATCAGTGCTGGAGGCGGATTCTGGGGCGCGGGATGAAGGAGAAAATCTTGGTCCCAGCAGAGACCACAGGCTAGGTGCTCGGCAGCAGCGCCACTCAGGCCGTCGTGCCGGGGCACCGCGCCGGGCGTCATCAAACCTGCTGTCATGCCCAAGCGAGCGCAGCGCGGCACGGTGGGTGAGGACGGTGAGCGCTGTCGCCTCCAGGCGCCTCCCTGCTGTGCTCATGCGCGCAGCAGAGGAGCGCGGCCGCCCAGAACCACAGCTCCGTTTTCGAGAGAGCGGATCTTTTTTTAGCTGCCAAGAAGCCCTCTAATAATGGGTTGCTAAGAAACTGCTGCAGTGGATGATTGTAGAGCTTCTCGCTCGGTCCCTGATCTGCGAGTGTGCGTGCCTGGGAACCCCGCCCACCCCACTCGCAGGCAGAGCTGGTGGGGACCTGGGAGGGCTGGGAGGCCAGGGCAGCCCCTTGGCGTCAGCACCTTGCTCTGGGGAGCAGGGCATTGATGTGGAGGGGCTGCGTGCGTCCCAGGGAGCTCCACAGCCCCCGGCCGGGCCCCCCAGACCTGGCCAGCTGGCTTCTCTGGGTGTCTGGGCCTACCGTGGTGGGTGTTGGAGAGGGTACCTAAGCCAGGGACTTTGCTCCCAGCATCTGGTAACAAAGCAGCTGGGTACCTATGGATCTAAATGTGAAGCAACTGGAATCAAAGTCATGGAATTCAGAAACCTGACATCTCCTCCTGGCTGGGGGATTGCAGCCCCCTGACCCCACCAGGGTACGGCAGGTCCTTCCACGTGGGGGGAGGGCGGCTCTAGGCAAGGCTTCCACACTGCCAGGACTTGTGTGAAGCCACCAAATGGTGAAGACCAAACGGCGTTTGGTAAAACAAACACAATAGGACAGGCGAGCTGAGCAATTACAGGCGGCTCTCAGGCTCCAGCAGTGTGAGGGGGCACACGGGCACGGAGGACACTGTGTGAGGGTGCCTGGCCAGCTGGGGATCCCGAAACACGGGAGCGGGAAGCACAAGCCCTGCTCTGCGTGAGGATACATCAGCCGGGACGGCCGGGACGCCCGCGATGTCATCTGACCTTGCACTGGACAGCATCGGCTCAGCGGTAGGCCGTGGGCACAGCCGGGGCAGCACAGGCGCAGTGCAACCGGGGCAGGGCTCCTTAGGCTGGGCGCTGCCTCTGGAAGCCGCCCACAAGGCACCGCGCCTGACCTGGACACACACTGAGCCACAGGAGTAAGCTGGAGGCCGCCGTGCGCAGCTCGGGCGCTGCCTAGTGCACCGTGCACTGGTCACCCTTGTGTGGGGACGAGGCCTGTGCTTTGGCTGCAGGCTGCAGTGTGTAGAAACCCTACCCTGGCAAAGGGACAGGCCTAAAGACAAGGTCAGGACAGTGACGGCTCTCACCCCAGCCCCGAGTCCAAGCAGGCTGTGTCTCAGTACATCGCCAAGGGGTCCTCACTTTCAAAGTCTGACTTTGATTCCAATCCTATTAGAGAAATCTGTTATCTCAGACTTGCTTCCAGCGTCGCCGCAGTGGAAGCTGCAGCAGCCGTAACTGGGCCTCCCTGCAAAGGCACAGTGTAACACCAGCGCTGCTGTCAGGAGAAGGGGACCCACACTTGGATCTCATTCTGAGTCTGTGGGCACGTTAGGAGCAAACCGTGATCTTAACGATGTGCAGGCTTTCTCCCAGCCCCAGCCTGGCCCCTCTTCAGTCTTGCTATGATTCAGAACATTAGGGGGCATATGCAAAGTTCGTCTTAATGCGGTCTGCCCTTCACCTCAGAGCAGCTCCTGCACGATCACCTCTCCCTCCTCACAGTGTAGGCCTGCCGTTGCCTTTCAGCTGTGTGGCCTGTGACGTCTTGCTCACACCCCTGTCTGCATCAGCTCACCTCAAGGGTCAAGCTGGAGCAGGGTGCATTCCTCCACACCCACCCTCCACCTTGAGTTGGGGACCAGGCTTACTACTGACGGCCTGATAGTAGATGATGTTGAAATCAACTGTTTTTAACTAACTGGGTTTATAGCAAAAGGACATTTTATGCAACCATTGTTCAGTACAGCATCCCATTATTAGGTATGGAGAGAATTCCTTGTTATAAATACAGTAGTGTGAGGCCCATCAGGGAGACGTCTGGAAATGCCACTGCCAGTAGGCATAGTGGTAGGGGTCCCGCGGGCTTGAGGTCCTGAATTTGGAATTAACTTAAGTATGAGCTGGTTTGGTAGAGTTTATATGTAGGTGTTTCCCAAGAGCCTCGTGCGCTCTTAGGTGGGGCTACAGGAAAGTGACTGACTCTGGGTGCATGGCAGCTGACTCACTAGGGCTTGGCCGAGAGGAGGGTTACCGGGCATGAGGCTTGGAAGGGTGCATCTCCCTCCTCAGCTCCTGCACCTGCTCTCCGCTTCCTGTCCTCTGCCACCCTCCTCTGCCCGGGAGCTTCCGCCGCGCCCTTCCTGCCTTGCACCTGGCCAGCTATGCACTAAAAACATGAGCCCAAAAATCTCTTCTCCATTAAGTTGCAAATTTGGGGTATTTTGTCCCTTTGACTAAAACAGACTTTGGCGCCAGGAGTGAGATCTTGCCGGTTCCCAGGATGCCCTCAAACATTCTTCCTGTTGTTCTATTGTAAAGCACCTGACTTCATTTTAATTCTAGTCTTTTCAGCACCCAAGTTTTCCTCTGATTCAGCTTTACAAGGCCCAACTTTACAGGAGATTTCTTTCTTTTCTTTTCTTTTTCTTTTTTTTTTTTTTTTTTTTTTTGGTGAGACAGGGTCTTGCTATGCAGTTCAGAATGGGCTTGAGCTCATTTTGTAGCCCAGGCTGGTCTCAAACTCACAGTGATCCTCCTGCCTCAGTCTCCCAAGTGGTGGCATTACAGACACGTACCCACCACACCTGGTTTGGGAGATTCCCTTATGGTAAAACTCAAAAATTTTAAAATCACTGAGCTGTGTCATTTTCTTGATTCTCAATCTAGAGCTGGCTAAAAGTCCCCTGACAGTACTCACACCACCACCTGAATATTGGGCCGCCTTGAAACTTCCTCCATCAGATTAATTAGTTGCCATCCATCCTTAATCACAGCTCTACAGAACTTCTCAGGACATGAGCGAACTGTAGACACATCTCAGCGTAATAGACACGGCCTGGAGTCCAGCTGGCAGTGAAACCCTTGTCCCCAGCTGAAGCCTCCCGAGCCTACTCACTCCTCATTTTATCAGAATTCTGATCTCTCGAGCTTCAGAACCTCTCAGCATGCTTGGCTTACAGCATTCTAGGCTGCTTCTCTAGCTGGTATCTCCAAGCCCGTCCAAATGCCTCCCACAAAGACTTCTGAACCACACGGCCAGGTGGGGCCACAACAATGACCTCCGTTCTCTGGGACCAACCAACACCTGCTTTCACATCAAGGCAATGGGAAAGATGCCTTGTAGGCATCCTGGGAACCAGTAATGACCCACCCTTCAAAGATATAAAATTGCAAAAGTAGAAGATTGCTTTGAAGAGAGCCCCGACTGCCATGCTCCAGAAAAGCTAACTAGGGAGTGTGTTCATAGTCCTCAGCCATCAAGGCACTTCGAGATCTCTGCAACCAAGATGCAAGGGAGCCCAGCTACGACCCAAGCTGAGGGCAGACCTTGGCACTGCCCACAGGTCCTGGTTTTACAGGCACACGATGCAAGTGTTGTGAGGTCAGAGAGGCGCCTACTCAGACGTCAGAAGAAAGCCTGAGGGCCAGGCCAGGGAGTGGTGCAATTTAGCAACCCCTGGGCATCACCACTCTGCTCTTCCAACTCTGTGCCTGCCCCGGTGTAGGAGCCAACCAGCTGAGGGAGCAGGAAGAGGCCCAATCACCCTGCCCACCTTTCGTGTCAGCCAGCGAGTGCCCTGGCTGTCCATGCTGGTGCCTAGAGTCTCTGGGGCCTAAAAGACCCAGCATCCAGGGCCACCCAAACCTTCCAGAGTCTGTATCTCCCCGCAGTGTACCCCGAGTGCTGGACACAGAGCTCCAGCATTCAATGCTTTTCCTGTTGGGTTTTGATCTTGCCTTCGTCCCAGTGGTTTCTACCTCGTCTTCCTCCCTTTTGGAATGGGAATGTTTGTTCCGTGCCATTGTGTGTTGGTAGTGTTGAACTTCTTTTTGATATTACAAGGGCTCATAGCTGACAGTTTGCTTTAGGTCTCAAAGGAGACTTTGGACTTCAACTTTCCAGTAATGCTGGAACTATTCAAACATTGGCAACTCTTAGAGACAGCAGACTAAACACATCTTGCACGTGAGTCTTTCGGGGGCCAGGGAAGAATATGAATGTTTACACATAGAGAGACACTCCCCAGAAGTCTCGTGCTTTCTCGGGTGGGGATTTGGGAAGGTGAATGGATTATGGCTGCATTACGGTGGGCTTGCTGCTAGGAGGGAGGTCTGGGTAGAGCGGGTGGGTGGCGGGCGTGTCTGGGAGGCATGTCTCCCTGTCCGTCTTCCCTTCACTCTTCCCTGCCGGTCCTCCATGGGGGGGAGCATCTCTCCTCTGTCCAGGGCCTTCCACCATGCTTTTATTGACTTGGAGCCAGCCACCTACGGACTAAAAGGTGGGAGCTAGAAATGAAGCCCTTCCTTTTGCATTGTAGGTGTTAGGCGTTTTGTTCCCTTGATGAAGACAGTGAATAAGACAAGTTTCCTCCACCAGGGTAGCACTTCTCCCTTCTGAGACTCTTCAGATGTGTTTCCAGAAGTCGTGTTCACTCAGCTAACCCTGGTTGGTCCAGGATGGGTAGGATTCATTCTAATTAATCCGTGGTATTAAGTGCTGTGGCAAATTGCAGATCACACCGGGAAGACAAGCTTACCTGTTATCTGCCGTTTACATAACTAAAACCAATTCCCAATTCAGGAAAACCTGCAAACAAGTGACACTTTGTAAAGATCAAAGTCCCAGGATGCCAGATGATTAAGTGTAATTATAGCTGTGTGTATGTGACACCAGGACTCATTAGTGTCTGCGCTTGGAAGGAGGAACGAGAACCCGAGCTCGCAGGGCTGTGGCTGGGATCCAGCTCAAGATCTGTCTGTTCCCGGGACGGCAAGTGTGGGAGGCCAAGGAGACCAGAGCTGGGAGTAGGGGGTTTTGGCATCGCAAGGAGGTTTGCTGAGAAGCAGGCATTTTCCACCCAGGTGGTGGTTTCCATTTGAGGAGACCAAAATCTTGGGTGCTTGCATGCAAGTGTTATAACCCATGAGCACCCAAGACAGGACGGATGTCCGGGAGGAAGAGCAAGGTGCAGCAGGCGCAGGCAGAGCCTCAGGACCAAGGGAGGCATGAGAGCCTCTTTCTGGCTGGGCAGGGGCTAGTGGAGGGCTTAGACAGGGCAGGGAGCTGTCCTGGGAAGTGCTTTCAGAGCTTACTGGAGGGTTATGTTTTGCTCCAGCAGCCCACAGACCTTGATGGCGGCCAGCAGCTAGCACTCGCCACTAAACACGTCGGGATGAGCCTGGCACAGCGATCTGCATGCTCCTGGCTGGGTGAGCTTGAGCCCCCAGTCCTCTCAGCTAAGGCAGAGACACGCTGAGACCAAGGCTGCCCCTGCTGAGGTCCCACTGTCAGCCCCGGAGGAGGAGGACCCGTCATTGGTGTGTGCTTGTAGATAGGGGAGGGGTCGGGCTTCGCCAAGGCCTGGTGTACTGTGAGGGGACTCGGGAGAATGGGGCATGCTGAGGCTATCGTTGATGCCCCCCTAACAGCTTCCTCCTGCAGGTCATGGCCACTCTTCATCCAGCACTGTCCAGGGTGTAGTCCTGAACAGGTTTCCCAGGCCCATACCCAAATTTTGACTCCCCACTTATGGCAAAGAGGAAGGAGTGTTTGTCAAAAATCATAGCAAACAAAGCCCCACAGGAGACCCCCACAAAGCACAGGCAGGGTCTCTGTGTCCTCTTCTTCCTCCCCACCCTACCCCACCCCAATTCCCCATCTGCCACCACCTCACCCCTTAACAAACCAGCAACGGCCCCAGAGGGTAGAAAAATGCATCTAATTTTGGAAGCAATTCTCTACAGCCAGGAAGGGGTGCTGCATTCCCAGGTTCTGCGACACCGACATCACCTCTCAGATCTCAGCTTCTCAGTGAGCCGCAGCCTCCTCCCCCAGCCCAGCCTGTCTAGGATGTGTGGGCACCAACAAATCCTGGTGTTGCCCTGCCTGGCCCGGATGCTGCCCTTGCAGCAGAGTCTAGAAGGGACCAATCACGTGCACTCAGGGCCTTCATGCCCTGCGAGTCTAGTGGCCCCGCCCTGACAGCTGGCTGACCCACAGCCCCGTTCTGCCTGCCGGGCAAGCTGCTCTGGCAGTGCACAACAGAAATCGTATTTTTAAAAACACAAACATCCCCAAACTCAAGGAAAAAAAAACTGCAGTCTCTACTGAGGATATGACCCAGGTGGAAGTGCAGCGTTGCTGGGGGAGAAGGAACGGCCCGGGCTCGGACATGGGCTCTCCCTGCAGCAGGGCGTCTTGAGCCCTCCATGCCCCTTCGTGTTGGCGCAGGCAGCCCTGAAGGCAGTGCAGCGGCTCACATGTGACGGACATGGAGCTTCCGGGCAGCTGAGGCGAGGAAAGAAGAATAAGCATTCAGCTGCGGTGCCTCCTGCACGGCTGCAGGGCAGTGCTCAGAGCTGATGAATCTGCCAGGGGAGGTGCAAAACCAGGCGGAGAAGGGGTTGTTCTGTAGGCCAGTGGGCTCCAGGGGCCCCGGCAGCCCGCCTCACCAGCGCTGCTGCGTGAAAGCAGTCATCCGGCCCCGTGAGTACATCAGCCACCGCCACCTGGGCTCTGTCCCTAAGCAGCAGCTGCTCTGAGGTCGCCTGTCCTTAGGACTTACAATTTGGGCTGCACGTGGAGCCCTGGGGGCGCCCACACCCCCACCTCAGTGTGCTCCGTCTCCTCCTCTGGGGACCACATGTGTGCCTCAGTTCTCCTCCTTCCAACACGGCTGCCTCAGGCTTCTGATGGTCTTTCGGCCACTGAGCTGGGACTGGAAGTAGGTGCATGCTGCTCGTGAGAGACAGGACAGGGCAGGAGGCAGGGCCAGGCCAGGGCCCGCCAGGAGCTGGGGGTGCAGCCTGCCTCGATGCACAGCTCAGCCACCAGGGGGCAGCACTCCCTGCCATAGCAGCGTTGCAGGGGGTGGCTTCTTCCCAGGCAGGGTCCTTTGCAGAGAGGCTGGAGATTAGGACTGGGATGTGTGCACCTTCTGTAATTTGAATTTGTGGGACACACATGCAGCTTCCTCTGCCCCACTCCCACTGTGCCCCACGCATGCCAGGGGAGTGACTGCTCTGAACAGCTGCTCCGCTCCCCGCCCGGGCCACCCAGGAGGGGTTCAGGTGAGCAGCTCAGTGCGCTGGCAGACCGGTCGGGAAGAGCTGCAGCTGCCGGTAAGGCTCGGGCCCGAATGCTCCGACCCAAATGATGCCCCGCGAGGGAGTGGCTAGCCTGAGGCCCTGGGCCACCGGGACCCCTGGCCGCTGAGGACCGGACGTCAGCGTGCTGGGTGGAAGCCAACGAGGACGCACATCTTGTTGCTTCCTCTTTAAGGAGCGCAAGGTCTTGAATTATTACTGCCACGGATTTCAAACAGAATTCCTAAAGTCCTTGGCAAACCCCTTTAGTTCTGAGAATTAGCAGTGTAAACAAGATTCCAGGGGGTGTTTACCGTGCGCTGCGGCTCCCTCCAGCTCTGCAGAGCCCCGAGCTTCCTCCCGGCGCTGCTAATGAGCCACCGTTCTCCCCCTGTCCGCCCAGCTGGCTGGCGCCTGCCGAGGCACAGCATTCCTCACTCCCTGCAGGGGTCTGTTGGTAATAACAAGGCCTCTTGGGGGGCACAAAGAGGCCAAGCACTCTAATCCCAACCCCCCTCACCTCTCCCTGCTCTTGTGCCTGGCACATGCTGGCATTAGGAAAGCTGGGATGAGAGGAGCATCTCTGGAGGCTCCTGCGGTGAGGGAACTGGGCTCAGAGGTGCGGCCACTCACCCAGCGTCCCACGGCCTGAGCCCCGTGAAGCCCTGCATGAGACTTGCATCTCCAGGAGCTGGGCCAGGGGCAGCCCAGCTGCCGGCAGGCTCCGTGCTCTGAGCACTCAGGCAGGGTTTAGATCCCCCGCCCCTTTTCTTCTTGTTCTGAGTCTTGTGCTGTGACTCTTCCTCACAGAGCTTGCACCTGGCTGCCTGGCCCACGGCGTCCTGGGCTCCTCTCCCCCGACAAGCTGGCCCGTGCCAGCCCTGGAGACCCAGCACAGAGGTGTGGTTGGGGGTGGGCCCTGTGGGCCCCAGAACCTGCAAGGCTCCCTGGGGCCCCCCAGCCTGGCCCGCAGGTAGGTCCTTGTGAGTGCCAACTGCAAGGATGGCTCCTGGGCTGTGCCTTCCCCAGAGTGAAGCCCAGAGTGCCAGGATCCACCAGAGCCCTGCATGCAAATCTAGGTGGGAAGGCGGAGGTCCAGCAGCAGCAGTGCCAAGAGGCCGCAGGCCCCACCCCATGCTGGGCCTTGCCCAGAGGAACCACCACCACCCCCAGCGTGGCAAAGGCCCCGCTTGGAGCGAGGGCTCAGCTCCCAGCTGGGTGGCAACCCGAAAGCCCCCATCTGTGCAGCGGAGGCAGCAGCAGACCGCTTCCTAGACAGCGAGAGGACCGCCGCCCGGGAGGTCCCAGCCTTACCTCTGTGTTGCACATGGCCACCCACTCTGGAGAGAGCAACTCGATGCAGCGACAAACCCCGTGGCCTATGCCACACACAAGGGTGCAGTCCGGGCCCAGCAGCCCCAGCAGTGCAGGAACCCCAGGCCCCAGACCCTTCAGGGCCCGCCCAGGGGCCCAGCCCGGCCCCTCCCCGCTGGCCCTCCCTCTGCACAGCGCCCACGCACCCCATGTGAGAGGCTCTCAGAACACCCCGCAGAGAGTTCGATGGTGCATGAGAGGACGTCTGCAGCTCGCACTCAATTCCTGCTTTGCAGGGACGTGAACACAAGCTGTTGGAAGGATGTACCCACTAAACACACATTCAAGATGCTGAGTATTTGTAATTGCCACCCTCATCGATTGCTGATCCTGCACGCGGTGCCAAGCAGCTGATGAGCCAGGAGCTTGGACGCCCTCCCTGCCAGGCCGTGCTGTCGAGTGAGCTTTACGGGGCATTTCCCAGGTCTTCTTGGGGAAGGCTCCTTCCACACCCTGTCAGGGAGCAGGAATCCCGTGCTCCTTGTGCTGTGAAGCTCCAGGCTGTGCGGGCACCGGTGCGGATGCAGGGGAGCGGCAGCCCCGCTCGTGGATTCTTCCAATCCCTTTGGCAGGATCCCCTGCCTGGTTTTGCTGCAGCCCAGGGCCTCTGAAAGTGTTGGATTGGATGCAGGAAAATTCTGCATCCTGCGTGAACAGTGTTGCTTTAGTGTGTCAAGTATTTTATGACCAGGAAGATGCAGGGTCGGGAAGGATGGGTAGAAAGGGCTCTGGACGTCCTTTCCAACCAGGCACTGTGACTCCAGACCTGACACAGCCAGCCAGCAAAAGCAATAACTGCCCCCATGCCCCACTTGGGCCACTGTCTGGGAGGTCACAGGGCTGCTCATAAATCTTGTGACCATTAAGTACTTGTCCAGGCTCAGTGACAGCCCCCTCAGACATTCCACCAGTGCCAATGAGCTTCGAGAGCAGCCCATTGATCTTCTCTGTAACAATGTCCACTCCTGACCTGGACTTGACCCTTAAGCACATTCCTTCCTGGGAGGCTCCAACAGATGACAGGAAAATGCAGTCCCCTCCTTGGACCACGGGCTGAAGGTTGCCTGAGGAAAGTCTCCAAAGCAGCAACCCTTCGCTGGAACGCCACCGTCAGCAAGGGGACCGCAGCCTTGTGCAGGCTGGGAGATTATGTCCCCACAGCCCCAGAGGCCACAGCGTGAGAACTCCAAGCTGGAATTAAAGTAAGCCACAGGAAAACTGGTTCTCTGATTTTAAATCTTTAAAACTGTTAATCCTAGATTATCAAATGCAAAATATGCCCCCACTGGAAATGAAAAGCTCTGGACAGCTGAGGTTTGGGACACGGATTGCGGTGACTGTCCTTCCTGTCCTGGCTCCTTCATCAGCAATGCTCCTACTTACTTGCTAAGCCTTCCACTTCTTTCATTTACAAAAGAAGGTTTAAGGAAGCAATTTCCCCTGGCCTCCGCATGGTTTAAAGTTACAGAAAACCTGGAGACGCTCAGAGCCTCAGCTTCAGGAGCAGAGAGAAGTGCTGACCCCACGCGGCTCCCTGCAGAGCACCTTAGGTGCTGGGTGAATAGCAAGGAAAGGCCAGTTGGGGAAGCCCTGAGTTTGTGACCAGGAGTTTTTCCCCATCAGCCTCGGGAAGAAAGGGTCAGAAGAAGGGGAAAAGGGAGGTCACATCTTGGAGGAGCGGTGCAAACGCCATGTAGCGTTTTCAGTTCTTGTCCTCTGCCTAATGATACTTTCCCTCATGTTCACAAGGAACAAAATGTACAGGAAGACAAAAGGGTTCCCTAAATTGCTCCCTGATTTTCTAAACAAAAAAGCACCAGATCCAGGGGCAGAGTTCAGCCCAGGTTGTCAGGGAAAAGGCGATGCGAAATTCTATTTTTCGCTTCCTTAAACACAAACCCCCTTTCATGGTAACAGAAGCCATATGTTTGCCAACTGACGCTGTCGACAGCAGCTCCCTATCACAGATCGAAGCCATTCAGCTCCGCTGTTGGGTTCCTGTGGCTGCTGCAGCTGGAACGTGACAGTGTCTCAGGCAAAGAAGGGAGACCCAGCCCAAGGCAGGCGGGAATGGGGGAGGGGCCCCGTGCTGACACTGAAGGAGGCGGCCTCGCTGGGGCCTGGGGCAGACGTCCTGGTGGGTCACTGCATCCCCTGCCAGTCCAGCGGCGTCCAAGCCCCATCAGACCCAGGTAGAGGCCAGTGAGGATTTTTAGACCATTCGCATTTGTCCCATCCTGTTTGTGTTACTCATCCCCACAAGCCCC
>NW_004524770.1:2244077-2255902 GCF_000260255.1 Octodon degus | reverse complement strand
CCCCACAAGCCCCATCAGACCCAGGTAGAGGCCAGTGAGGACTTTTAGGCCATTCGCATTTGTCCCATCCTGTTTGTGTTACTCATCCCCACAAGTTAGTTTCATGTCACAGCAGCAGCGTGGACAGGAAAGGTGCCGGAGGGACCGATGGCCAGCTGGGCTCAGCAAAGAGGTCTAGCCCACCTCTCCTTGGTTAAAACACAGGGCTCACTCACAGGGGACACGGGGGCTTCTTCCTCCTGCGTGACTTCCGCTTTGCCCACCACCATCGGCGCTCCACGCCATGCCCTTTTGCCCTCATGAGGCCCTGGGCCAACCTGAGAACCGGGAGCTCGTCTGCACCTGGAAGCCAGTGGTCACAGAGGCTTAGGCAGGAGCAGAGTTGTTAAGAAAGGAAGAGCCATGTGCGCAGAACAAGCTGGCGAGCTTCCTGGAGGGAGGGCTTCAGAGGTGTCAAGTTTGGGTCAAAAAAGAGCAAAGCCACAAATACAGAAATGGTGGCAGAGGCCCCACCCACGTGGCCATGCCTTGCTCTGTGGGGCAGGCACGGGCCTGAGCGCAGTTCACAGGTTCTCCCTGTAACCCCACAGGCTGGCTCAGAAAGGCTGAGTGTGGGCTCCAGGTCACACAGCAGAGGGCAGAGGACAGGCAGCCCGATGCCTGAGTCCAGAACCAAGTCACACGGTCATGTACATTCTCGGGGACCAGGACCAACACCCCAAAACAGTGCCCAGCAGTGTACACCCGCCACTTCTTTTGGCCCAGGCCTGTCCTGGCCCAGCCTCACCACCCTGGGGGTGCACAAGTGCTCCCATCTCTGGGCAAAGCCACTCCCTCTGGCTGGGCTCACCTTCATGGTGCTGAGGGTATGCAGGGAGCACCCCCAGTGCGCCCCTCCCTGGCTCGCTTCTCCATGCACCTCTGAACCTACGCAGCTTCCCACTTCCTGACCTGCTCATCCTCAGCCTTGCCCCTGCCTGGACACAGAGATGGGCTTATCAGGGACTGGACAAGATTAGAGGCTGGAGGGTAGTGATGCCCCACATCTCTCCCTGACCGCAGGGAGCCAGTGAGGGCCACAAGACCCCCGAGGGCTCAGCCAGACTCCTTCACCACCAGGAATCCGGAGCTGTGAGCCTGCTGGGTCACACAGAGCAAGGTGGTTTGCCCAACACCAGGCTGGACTGCAGGCTTCAAGTCATCACCCTCTCCTGCGAGCCACACCCAGCCCCACACTGCCTTCTCCTCCGCCACCTTTCCAGTGCAAGTTCCCAAAGTCTTCCAGCATGGCCAGCCAGGAGGGGTTCAGATTGCCAGGGACCCATGATAATGGGGGACAAGGTGCAACTTGGTCACCTTTGTTCACCTCCACCCCTGATGCACTTCCTCCTAACTAGTGACATGAATCAGCAGTAGGCTCCTTCCTCCTGTTCTTTCCAGTCCTGGCCTTCAGGGCGAGCAGAGACCCTGGGGCTGCCAGGGCTCTAGGAGGCTGCTGTGAGGGCCGGAGCCTTGCAGCTGAGCCGATGTCCCCAGTTGCACTCAGCAGATGGAAGATCCTATCCTGCTGTCCCAGCCCAATCCCAGGGCCTGGCATCTCATCTTGTGTCCCAGTCAGATCCCCTTGGACAGCATCTGAACCAGGCCCAGTAGGGACCCAGATGAGGCGACAGGAAGGAACCCCAAAATGCGCCCTCTTGGGAAAAGGAGAAACTGGAGCCAGAGAACAGGAACACTTAGAGGCTCCGTTGCTGCGGCTTTCCGGCGTGTTCAAGGCCCGTCGCTCACTTCCTTAAAGGACGTTTATGCTGCAGCCTCCCTTAACTCAGTAATTTATCATGTGTCCCCACACCCGTCATTAAGATCATCATATGCATTTATGAAGCTGGCTGGCTGGAACCCGACGCTCACTTCAGGGTGGCGTGTGTGTGTGTGTGTGTGTGTGTGTGTGTGCGCGCGCGCACACAGCAGTGTTTGGACATGATTTAGTGCTGTATACCTCCATTAGGAGAAAGTATCTCTTTTGATATCCTTGTGGGGTTTTCTCCCTCCGCTGCTGATTGATATAATTTATATGAAGGCTCCAAGCCCCCCGCCAGGCTGGAATCGCTTGTGATACGCATAATTATAAACCCTTCTTCCAGCTTTGTGTGCTACGTGGAGAAAAGACGTCTTTAGAGGAGCTATTTTCGTTCTGCTGATGAGATACATATTCATGGGACGTACTCAGCTAGGTAGCTGCTCCTGCACAACAGGCCTGGACAGCCAGACCAGCCACGGGGGACACAGGAGGCTAGGGAACAGGCTACTGATTGGACTGTGACCTTGAGCTCTATGCAGACCGGCCTGCAGCAGGCCTTGGGCCTGCTCCCCGCCTCAGCCACTAACCAGCAGCACTGGGCCGGGCCGGGGTGTGACCAGGACGGGGGAGGGCATGCGTCCGGGATCCTCCTCTACTTGGAGAAGCAAGACACCCAGGTGAGACTTTTTGTTTCCCTGGCTGATGGGGTCCAAGCTGCCCCTGAACATGCCCTCTAATTCTAGGATGTGCGGGGGGGCAGGCACTGCTGTGAAATAAATAGGCTAAAAGAAGGCGACGCAGACATCTCCCTGTGCCCTTCCTGCCCTCCTCCCTGCCAGCTCCCTGGTGCAGCCAGGAGGCTGTGGGCAGGCTGAGCCCAACGACGCAGGTCGCCTCCGTGACCCATGGCTTGGCCCATGCCCACGCGGCCTGATGGGTCCTCGGGTATGTCCCTTTACATTTCAGGATGGTTTTGCTCCTCAGGAAGGAGCCAGGGGAGAAAAGATCCGACAATCGCCTTGCAGAGCCGCCCGCCTGACCCGGGCCAAAGCCCCCAGGGAGGCCAGGATACAAACATGGCTGGGACGTGCACAGGAGGTCACAAATCACCTAGGCACACAAATGGGGTACAAGCAGCCACGGTGTCCCCCTCAGGGACGTCACGCCAAGCGCAGTGGCCCGTGGGAATGTGAACTTCCAACACAACCCAGCTCTTTCTATGAGGGGTGAAGAGAGGTAGGGGCAGCAGGCACGCGGCGCATAACGTCCCCTCCTAGCTGTGCTGAGGTGGCAGTAAGTGTATTTCCGCTACTGAGTGCTGTCACCCGTCTCTGGAGCCCTCTGTCTGCCTGCACTGAACCCCCCTGCTGGACTTCCCCAGCCCCCGCAGCCTCGTGGACAGGACTGCGCTTCTCAGGCCCCTGTGCTGGGGCTCAGGTGGGGGCCCCTCCCTTAAAGCTGGCCCACTCCCTCACACAGAGGGCTTAGACCTGTGGGTGCACCTCCTGCTGCTGTGCGTCCTGCCCCTTCCAGCGCGCCTCGTGCAGCTCTGTCACGTTGAAAATGCTCAGTGGCCACAGGACTTGTGCTCATGGGAGGGGGGAGTCACGGGGTCCGCAAAGGGAAAAGGGGCTGTGATGGACTGAGGAATGGGGACCAAGGCCTGAACCCCGTGGCCAGCCATGCCCACAGGGGACGCAGGGCGCACCATGGCCTCGTTGTTCAGCAAGGACTCAGTCACCCTTGCCTAAGGGAAGGCTAAAAGGGCAAGAGCAGCCCTGGGGATAGGTACCTGGGACAGCAAGCATTCACCGCGGGGCGGCACTGGGGCTGGGGCTGGGGCTGGGGCTGCACTCAGGGCCCCCAGCTTCAGCATGGGAGCAGAGCCGAGCAGTGCTGGTCTCCCTGGACAATCGCTACACTTGGCCACAGGCCCAGAAGCCCCTGCCTGTGGGCCCTGTCCACAAGAGCCCAAGTAGAGCTGCCCCCAGCCCCATGTGGAGGAGGAGAAAGGAAGACAGGTGCCTCGGTGCCCCTGGCACTTGTGGGAGGGCGACCCACTGCAAGGGTTCTCTATGTAATAGTTCTCAGGTTTTATACGTGGAGATAAAAGAAGAAAATTGTTTCTAATCCCATTCAGATGACTGCTGCTGACCTTTTTGCTTCATGCATGCATGGGAGCATGCAGGATGGGGGGCAGGGGGCTTCCAGAGATCTGTAGAGTAACAGAACGTGAGGCTGAAGCCTGGCTGGGAACACTCATGTGCACTTGCTTGTCACCTTGTCTGACTACAAAGGCGGTGCAGCCAGGCTCACACTCGCTGTCCTCGCAGCTCCCTTGACCTGCGTGTGCACGGGACCTGAGGTCCTCCTGGAGTCAGGAGGCGCCCTGCGTGGCCAGGATAGACGTGAGTACTATTTTGGCCCTGATAGCAAGTAGATGTCTGCTTTTCCTTGCTTCGGGAGGAAGGGGGTCTTGGCACCCTGATGTTTAGATGCCATCTCCTTCGTGATGGCCTGGCTTGCCGCAGCTTCCCTTTCAGACCTGGTATGACACAATGACCAGCTCGCCTCGCGCTGGGCACACCATGTCCACCAAGCCCCTGATGGCAGCAACAATGTGTGCGGCAGCTGTTTTCACGCAGCAGAGTTATCACCATGCGTACATTATCGGCATTTTTTTTTTCTTTTTGAGAGAAGGGAAAAGCAGCAGATAGACTTGGCTTCCCAGGGCTGTGGAGGCAGGACCACAGTGCGCCAGCCTCAGGGCCACCAGGCACTGAAGTAGGCAGTGGGGCCTTATCCATTGAGGGAGGGTGCCAAGCACCAGCCCCCCAGAGGGTGGGGTTGGGTAGTGGAGCAAACTCAGGACACCACCTCCGCCTCAGCAGGCGGCCCAGGCCTGCAGGAGTCAGCTTTCATCAAGTGTGACCCGTAAAGGCCACCTGGTTGTCAAAACGGCCAGCTGCCCAGTCTCCTCCCTGACTGGTGAAGCCCTCCTGGCCCACGTCACATTCCGGACACAGAAGAATCCTCCCGCCAGCGTCTTTGAAGACAAAACTGCCCCAGCAGGTTGAAGGTCAGCATGTCCATCTCCAGCACCATGGAGAGAGGCAGCGCAGGGCCTGGGACCCCAGACACCTGCAGCAGATGGAAGCTCACAGAGCAGCGGGCTCACGGGCAGGGCAGCTCCACTGCAGACCCAGAGGACCACAGCCCACGCGGGAGAGCGGACGAGGCCTGCAGTGTCATCACGGGCAGTCTGCGCCACAGCGGTTCGCTGAGTTAGATGGTACTCCTACCCCAAAACAGCCACGCAGGGAAGGATGTGTGACCAGGAGCCTGGGTACCCTAAGAGGCCACACAAATCCCACCAGCACGGGCAGGGATCAGAGTCCAGAACCCCAGAAACCTGCCTGGTCCTTCCCCAGTCACCATCCCATTGCTCTGGAAGGCTGTGTCACTCAAACTCTCTCCAGCTCCACAGGGTTCTGTGGTCTAAATGCACACAAGAGTTTGGCTGACACTGGGCTCTTGGTCATTGTGAAAACAGAGTGTCTCCCAGACTGGCTTGATGAAGGTGTAGAGTGCAGAAGGAAGTGGGAGCCCCACCCTGTGCAGAGCTGCCGGGCTTCGAGCTTAGCTCACTCTGCACAAACTCAGCACAAGTGAAAGCATTCCCAAAAAGCTGAGGGAGTTGGAAGTGCTGGGACAGGGTGATGAGGGAAACAGAAACCAGGCCACCAATGAAGATATTTGTGGATGCAGAAGGGCCAGCCCAGGTCACCAGCAGCCGGTGCCCTGTCGGATAGGCTATATGAGGAGGGAGGGCGAGCGGACAAGGTGAGCCTGTCTGCAGGAGGGAAGGGCTGTCCCTGGAGGCAGCCTGTCTGTCCAAGCCAGAATGAGCCAGACAGACAGGCCACCCCTTGTCAGGATGCTGTCCAGCGCTGTGCATGCCAGGCAGGAGGTCAGGAGTGCCTGGCGCCTTTCTGAGCTCTGAGCTGGTCCATGCCTCCCTGTTTGAGGCTCAGCTCCACCACAGGCTGAGAACTCACAGGGGCCCTGCCTGACCCATTTGTCCAGACTTGACCTGGAGTCCAGAGGCTCTGAGAGCCACGGTGGTGGGCAGCTGAGGGCCACATGGGAGCTGCACCAACCCTCAGCCGCCGGTTCAGGCAGCCGGTGCAGCAAGTCCAGTGTGGTCCTGCAGGACCAGCTTCCCCAGCATGAGCCTGCCACGTGCAGGCAGTGACAGCAGGGACTGAGGAGGCTGGGGCTCTGTGGTTCAGTTTCCAGTTCCTGATGGCAGGCTTGGTGTGGATGCCGGCAGGGGGTAGGGAATGTGCAAACTGGGGAGCAGGCACCTCACTGACAGGCCCAGCTGCCTTTGCACCCCAGGTTGTTGTGGTAGGCCCCGTGGGACTGGAGGTCCCAGTTTCTCAAGAGGAACCAGAAACCCAAGTTCTCGTGTGAGATACAGTCTGCGAATGCTGGCGACCAGATGCAAACCAACCTCAGGGGTGTGAGGAACAGTGCAGAGGAGCCTTCTGAGGTGCCACCGCTCGGAGGAACTGCCGCCGTGCCCGGCAGGGCCACACTCAACCCCGATCCTCACCCCCAATAGGGAAGTGAAGGGCAGCAAGTTGAGGGGCTTTGCCTGGGTCCCCAGAGAGTGGGCAGCAGAAGGGAATCCGGCTCTTGGCCCTCCTGCAGGGCCTCCTGCTGTCCGTGAGGAGACCTTCATGGTGTCAGCAAGAAGAGATGCCAGGCTTGAGTCCTGGCACTGCTGGCCACGTCCACTACACATGTCCCTCTTGGTTACCTAGCACAGGTCACTGCCAGGCACTCAGGTGACAAGATGCTACCAAATGAGGCAAATTTTCATAAGTGACAAGTATGTTGGGCATGGACATTCATGACCTCAGCCACGACTGTAGCCTTAACAAGCTCCAAGTCCCAAGCTATAAAAAATATTGAGGTACACAGTGATATTGCCTCCCAAGTCCTCTTGGGTATGCCCTTCATGGGGTTCATGCATTTTTGCAGCATGGTGGCACTGGTACTGGTGGTAGACATGATGAAGATGAGCTGGTGGCCCGGGAACGAGGGTGGCACGGGTGGTAGTGCCAGCCAAGACACAGACAGAGATGCTGGCAATGACTGGTGGTTATAACGGTGAGGTAGCAGAACGTCCCAGAGACTGGAGTTCTCAGGGACTTTAGTAGTGCACCAACCCAGCCACTAGAAGTGCTCAAAACCAGGCTGGGTCCCACACCAAGGAAAGCGCAGTTAATGGCTTGTGACATCAAGCCAGCAGAGAAACAGAAGTGAAGCAAAGGCAGGCAGTCCCCCCAGCAGGGAGCCCTTCTTTCCTTGAAAGAAACACGCCCCGGGCGTCTCAGGGTGTTAAGACACTGGGGAGCGGGGAGCGTGCTCAGAGCCCCATTTGCTGGTTTTGTCAGTGTCGGTGCCTGAATTGCCCCCTGCAGGAGGAGGCTCCCACAGAGAACTGCAGTGAAGTGTGTCAGTAACTACAAGGGAGCTAGTCCACCTTGCTGAGGGAGGGCTGGCTGAGGAGTTGCTTGCCTGAGCTGGGAACATTTTATGGAAGGAGAAAGAGGCTAAGTTTCTCTCTGTTCTGCCTTATTGATGGTGAATGGTGGTGGGCATGGTACTGGTAGTGGCGGTGCTAGTAATGATGGTGGTGGGCATGGTGGTGGTGGGTGTGGGTGGTGGTTGTGGTGGTGGACATGGTGGTGGTGGTGGTGTTGGGCACAGTGGTGGATGTGGTGGTAGTGGTGGGTGTGGTGCTGGTGCTGGTGGTGCTAGTGATGGTGGCGGTGGTCATGTGGTGGTGGTGGGCGTGGCAGTGGTGGATGTGGTGGTGGTGGTGCTATGAAGGTAAATGATGACAGGATAGCGATGAGGGCGATAATGATGGTAGCTGAAGAGAAGGAAGCTATAGCCGACTCCTCCTGAGCACTAAGTGAGTCTTCTAGGTCATAAACGCCTGTGTCTTAATCCTTGACAATTCTTATGGAGTAGTATTATCTCTACTGTATCTCTATAGACGAAGAGACTAAAAATTAGGCTGAACCTTGTGCAAAGGTGCACTAATAGATGGAGACCTGAATCCAGAGTCGTTTGCATCCTGAGCTCTTGCCTGCGGCTGCAGGGCTGCACCTTCACCGCGGATCTGTGTTCGCAGGGCGCGGACGAGTGCTGAATGCTTTGGTGCCCGCTGGCATATGTGGCAGCATGAGGCTGCGTGTGTGCAGAGGGTTTACGTCGCCGATTCATGTGCATTCTTTAGAAAATAAGACGTGCTGTTCTCTGCTAAGGAAATTTTATACCAAGGAATGACTCATCAACAAATACTAGGCTGTAAAGCCATGTGTTGGGGTGGCTTTCTCTGTGTGTAAGAGGCATGTTTTATTGAGGAAGCTGGAAGAGATGACATCTTTAGGATAGGTAAGGAATTACAGAAGGAAGCGGAGTCACTAAGGACCATTATTTTGTTTGCCACCATTAAACCTGTCAGCCTGTTTTCTTTTCGTACTGTAATTTTCCGCCAGATGTCGGGAGCAACAGGTTCCCTGGGAAAACACCTTCCCTGTCTTCAGCTTTACGATGCTGGCTCCGGGCTGGGCCGGCTGTCCCCAGGACAGTATCACGCCATCCTGTGTTGTCCTTCCCGCGGGCTAGCCTGCCCCGCGCAGATGGCTGGTGGGGCAGGGTTCGTGGGAGGCTGACGGAATTGTCTCCAGATGCACCCGGGCTCTTAAATCTTAAGACGATGGCTAAGAAAGCAAAAAGATGCCCCCCTGCCCCCCGCATGCACCACGGGCATGGGAGAGAGGCGGGTAGCAATCACACACGGGTCATTAGGGCTGCACTTCCTGCCCAAGGAAGCCAATTCCCCGCGTCTTTATTCCTGGGCTGAGCAGCCTACCTGGCAGGAGGGTTCACATGTGCACCAGCTCCCACTTCTAATCCTGGCCTCATTAACTTATTTGGGATTAACCAGCAGGATAACTTGGAAGAAAAGAGTCTTGATAAAAAGAAATCCTAAACCGGCAACAAACAAAACATCCAGGTCACATATAATCCAATTGCAGTGATGGGGGGTGGAGGGGTCCTTTAATTTGAAGGTGTTTTTCTTCCATAGCCTCCTCCCTCTTTGCTGGTTGAGGAGCTGTGCGGTAGCCCTGGGCCCTGTGAGCGCAGCCTTGTCCCTCCTGAGATTTCAGGACGAAGCCGGAAGTGCCGCGTGTGGGCGGCTGATGTGGAGTGTGTCAGGCCAGGTCTGTCCTGGGCCATCCCTCTTGCCAACCGACGGCCACTCCCTTCATCTGTGGCCTGGGGCAGGGGGCTGTGAGAGTCACACATTTGATATCGACGTTTATGACCACGTGGGACTCCTCTTGCGTGAACTTCAGATTGCAGCTGGGGGTTACACCTTTTGCCTCCTCAATGCTTCACCTCCTGACGTCAAACTCACCCTGGATAATGACACTGAAATCCAGAATGAGGAGTCTCTGCTCTGCCCCTGCCCCAGGGCCACGTGCAAGAGCTGCGCTTGCCCTGACCATCAGCCAGGGCTTCTCTGAGCGCTGCATATGACGGGTCTCATGGAGCACTCACCCAGTTTGGTGTGTGTTTCACCAGTGCATACGCTGGGGCAACAAGGAAGAGGACATTAGTAACTTGCCGCCCGCCACCACAGGTAAGGAGATAGCAGACGCAAGATTTGAACTCTGAACCCAGGACCAAGTGCTGCCCACTGTGTGCTGAGCCTACTTGATTCCCATTGTCCATCTGAGCAGCCTGCACTTACCATGGGCTTCCCCAAAGTTAGCAGCAGCCCTCTGCCTGCATGACCCGATGTCCTTCTGCGTGCCTCTCGCCGCTCTGATCCTTCATCCAACCCATCTCCAGATCTTGGGACCACGGCAGCAGAATAGCTCTAGAGTAGCCCGCTGCTCCACACTCCCGGGCCGTCACCCGTCACCTCTGTCACCTCCACAGCCTGCCTTCCTGCCTCTGCCCAGGCCTCTCCTGCAGCCCGTGCTCATGGCTGGAGCGGTCCTGCTAGAACACAGGGACTCTGCTCAGGCCTCCCCAGCGGTGTCGTCCTGGGAAGAGCTTCCCCACCGCTGCATGGCGTGGCCTCCCAAGTGCCCTGAACTCCTCGCTCTGATTCCTCCCCTGACTCCTACCGTGCTGGTCACCTTGCCCGACTGCTAAGCCCCTCGCTCTCACCTCTGCCGGCCTGGCCTTCCTTGGATGCCTCCTGCTGTCTCCTTGCTGTCTGGCTCTCAGCTCCCCGGGCGCCTTAGCAGACAAGCCTTCGATGGTGCTATTATTGAAATTCAGGTCTGCAAGGTCGGCAGCGCCTGCCCTGAATGCTGAGGGGAGCACATATGAGACAGAGTGAGGCGGGGTGGTCTGGAGAAGGCATCCCGGGTGGAAACCTTACGTGCACCGGCCAGCGGCCCAGCGCCGTAGCTGACTCCCCGGAATCCTGCTCTCAGTTGAACCATTGCAAACACCGCCATCCGCGCCCTTCGCTGCGTCCAAGCCCCACAGGCGTCCTTGCCTGTGGAAGCCATGTTGATGATCTGCGCGGGGCCCTCTCCGCCTAAGCCACCGCTCTTGCCCGCCCGAGTGACACAGTGGCCTCCCACGTCTCCCCTCCCCGCTGTTGGCCCAGCTGTTGCAGTTCAGAGATGTCAGAGGACAAATCTTAATCCAAGGCTTGAAGTTTGAAAAGCAAAGGGGAGAAAAAGGAGCACAGCTCTGACCATTTGTCAGAGAAAGACAGGGGTGGTCTCTCTCTCTGTTTCCACAGACAAGTAAACAAACACCTCCTGTGGCAGAAGCAGGCCCTGGACAGAGGGCCTGCTACAGACGCTGAGCCCCACTGAACATGCCTTGCTAGCTTGGCTTGGGAAGGTATTTTACCAAGTTATTTTCAAAATTACCTTTACCAAAGCAAGCCCTGAAAAGGAAAAGCAAAACAGAATCAATAAATCTATCAAGTTGGGGATGTTACTACACAGGTGGGAATTCATTTAAGTGGCTTAAAAACCTAAAGACATAATTTTAGTGTATATCCCTGGTGGCGCATACTCTGAGACCAAAAGGGAAAAATTTAATCTGCTTTCAGCAACCATGTTGTTCACAATAGCATTGGCATTGTCTTTTGAGGCAGTTTTCATGCATATGTCTTACGGTATAAAATAAAGCAAATAAGTAAGTATTGAGGACTGGATATTGGTTTGGGAGAAGAGAGGCACAGCTGTAAAATCGGCTAGGTGAAAACTCTGTAGTCTTCTGTTGGCTTGGCATGTTGGTGTGAGTTCCTGGGACAGCAGGTCTTCTTAAAAAATGTTTCTCAGGGTTCACCAGATAGCTTAGCAGATTAAAGTGTCTGCTTAGGCATACATAGGGACTGGGGTTCGATCCCTGGCTTGCTATGCCACTCCTGCCCCTGGGGTGTGCTGAGACGGCAATTGAGACTGGGCATGGTGGCACACACCTGTAATCCCCACGCTTGGGAAGCTGAAAACAGGAGGGTCACTACAAGTCTGATCCTATAGTAAGACCCTGTAGACCCTGTACTAAATACATAAAAAAAGAATTAAAACATTTCTCTTTTTTTTCCCTCTGGTACCAAGAATCGAACTCAGGACCTTGGGCTTGCCAGACAGGCACTGTGCCGGTGAGCCATGTCCAGGCTTTAAAAGTGTGGCTTAAAGCTCTGTCCACTCCAAAGAATTAATGGACCAGTCCAGCAGGGCAGAACACCCCACCCCTAGACCGCGGTCTCGAAAGAGCAGGCAGGGTCCCTCGGAGAAATTCTAATCACAGGGCCGCAGCAGGAACTGTACAAGATGTACAAGATGAAACGTAGCTGTCTTCAAGCCAAGGAGACAACAAGCAGCGTAAGCGCCTGCCTGGCAAGTGCAGGTCCTGAGTTTGATCCTGGTACAAGAAAGAAGGAAGGAAGGAAAGGAGG
>NW_004524770.1:2236208-2243977 GCF_000260255.1 Octodon degus | reverse complement strand
AGAAGGAAGGAAGGAAAGGAGGGACGGAGGGGGGGGGGGGGGAAGGGGGGAGGGAGGGAGGGAGGGAGGAAACAAACTAAGAAAAAAAAGAAGAGAAGTGTTTCTATTTTCTGAAGTCTGATGGAATAGCAGACCCAGACAACGATTCTCAGTGGCTGCTGACCCCATAAAGTCAGCAAATAACAGGAGTCAAGAGAAGCCAGCCTGTGCCCACTGCTGCTGGTGTAGCCCCTCCTGCCTCTGGTGAAGCATCTGCCTCCCCCAGCACACCAGAGCCTGACCCGGCCCCAAAATCTCACCTCCACTTCAACAGCACAGAAGAGAGGGATCAGGTCCGATGCACCCCGGGAAGAGCCCACAGGACCCACGCCTGGGAGAAGCCAGGAACAAGGATCCAGTTTCTTTCTTTCTTTCTTTCTTTCTTTCTTTCTTTCTTATTTATTTATTTATTTGGTACAAGACCTCACTACACAGCTCAAACTCATAGTGATCCCCCTGTCTCAGCCTCCCCAGGGCTGGGATTATAGCCGTGTGCCACCATGCCTGTTCTTGGTAGCCAGTTCATTGTACCCTGGGGGCAGGCCTGGCACATGGCATGCAGTACTGGGGATTGAACCTGAGGCCTTGGACTTGCCAGGCAGGCGCTTAGACTTCTGAGCTATCTCCCTGACCCAGAATCCAGTTTCTTTAGCAAATAAATCATGATGAAACAGAAAGCAAGAGGGATGTCCAGACCCAAGGTGCGCTGAGGGATGATCCAACCCCTTGCTCAGCGTGCCCAGAGGGAGGTAGAGGCAGATGCCCCTGGCCAGGGTTTCTCTTTGCTGATGGCCCTGTGGGAAGCCTGAGCAGCCGGCCCCCGGCAGGCGGGCAGTGAGGGCTCCTACCAGGGACCTACGCGGGGTCAGGCACGGGTCTGTTTCATGCTCGGCTCCTACGAGGGACCTACGCGGGGTCAGGCACGGGCCTGTTTCATGCTCGGCTCCTACCAGGGACCTACGCGGGGTCAGGCACGGGCCTGTTTCATGCTTGTCTGCTGGCGTATGGCTCTCAGCGTGGCAGTCAGCATAGCGTCACTGCCCCCGCAGTCCAGGAAGCTGCTCCTGAAGCCTGGCACATGCCCCACAGACAGCAGTGCCCTGGGAGGTCCTGGTGCCGTCGCTTTAAGCCCTCCCAGCAGGCAGTCTGGGCTTGGCCAGAGCACGGTCTTTGCTCTCAATGGCTTTGGGGCCGCAGGAACACAGCCACAGCAGCCTGTACGGACAGGAGCCCTCCCCAGGCAGGGCAGTGCCAGCTCCCCTAGAGCCGGGCTCCTGAGCCATGCCAGCCACCTCCCTGGCAACAGCTCAAATCCTCCCTGAACCACAAAATCATCTCACCAAAACTGAGACCACAGATAAAGAAGGAGAAAGAACCATGAGAGGAGCCAGTGGCTGCCAGGAGACGTGTTGCTGGAGCCACCCCACATGGCCACAGGGAAGGCTTCCTGGATGGCCACACACATGGCCAGGGCGCAGGCTCCCTTTCAGCCCCCAGTTTCCTGAGAACAGTGGCCAGGCAGCCCGCATGGCTGAGTTCTACTATGGTTGCGCCATTGTTCTGGGTGGGGGCGAAAAGGACAATTTGGGAAGTCCTAGTCAAGCTGAGAATGGGGCCTTGGGCAGCTGCTGCCCACACCGATGCTGTGGCTGCCGGGGACCCTGCCAGCGAAGGAAGGCCCCATCCTCCTCTCCGGGCTGCACCGGGGCTGGGCAGGGTGGGGTGCGGTGCAGGAGTGCTAACAGGCTCCTCTGCCAACAGCGATTCTGCACCCGCGTCCTGGCCACGTTGGAGACAGACTGTCTGTGGCAGCTGGCCATGTGGTGCCACTGGCACCTGGTAGGCAGAGTCCAGAGCAGCCACTAAGCCTCCAACAGTGCCCGGGAGACCGTGCAGGGAATGGCCCAGTGCGGAACGGCAGTAGCACTGAGGCTGAGGGACTCTTGCAATCGGCCTTCGTAAGGTGCTCGGGGCTGCCCCCGGGCAAAGACACACAGGTTTCTTCTTGCCTTGAGTCTGGAGTTGGAGGCTTGTGTCTCAGACCCAGGAAGGAAAGGTCCCTAGCCAGAGTTGGTGGGGCTGAGAAGCGGGAGCAGCTGCACTGAGGGGCCCGCAGCATGTCTGCGGCGGTAGACGCTCCTGGGGCACCGACTGTGCGCTGGGTTGATTTGCGCACAGCTGCGGCCTGGCGTGCAGAGCCCGGGGTCCACGGACTAGAGATCTGGGCCGCGCCAGGTCTGAGCAGGTGCAGTGTCAGGAGCGGCCCAGGCCACAGCCAGTGCTCAGCACCCGTGGTCGCGGGCGGGCCCAGGGCAGCTGTCCCTGTAGCCCAGCCTGTCCAGAAGTCCCCAGAGTTATGCGTGGATTAGGAGTCTGCTGATAATGGTCTCTGTGGGCCACCCTTTTCTTCCTTATTATTGTGATAAAATATGTCCGACTTAAAATTCATCCTTAGGGATACTTAGCGCATTCGCTGCATGCTGCAGCCATTGCTTCTGTCTAGTTCAGAACATTTTCACAACCCCCAAAGGAAGCCCTGGACCCTTAAGCAATCAGACCTTCTCCCCCGCCCCGAGCCCCTGGAAGCCGTTCGTCTGCGCTCGGTCTCTGCGGTTCTGCCCGCTCTGGGTATATCCCGTAAATGCAGGCATAGACTATGTGGGTGCCTCGTCTGGCTTCGCCTCAGCATGCTTTGGGGCTGATCCCGTGGTAATGTCAGTGCTTCATTCCTTTCTATGGGCAAGCGATATGCCACAGTGGGGTGGACCTCGTCTCGTGCTTTCATGTAGCTGGCGAACACTTGACAGATCTTTCGGGCTCACATGAGCAGCTCCGCTGTGACCTTCTTCGCACAAGTGTGGTGGATAATCGTGTCGCTCGCTCTTGGGGGCCTGTGCTAAGGGCAAACCGCCAAACACACTGCGGCCCTGTGGTCACCTTCCTGCAGAAACTGCAGGCGACAGGGGGTGACCTCGGGGCTCTCTGCCGCAACAGCCTCCACACTGGAAAGATTTGGGGCAGAGGCTCCACCCCTCAGGGCCTGACTGCTCATTCCCTGTCCTCTGGGACTTGGGACAACATCCCTCTCGGTGGCCTCCCTCCGCCCTCTGTCCTGCACAGCCAAGGGTCTGCACGACCTCTGTGAGGTGCACCCGCCAAAGCTCCTTGAAACGCCGTGGAACCCACCGAGGTCCTTTTCCTCCACTGCCTATCCCACCCCTGCACCTGGCCAGAGAATCCACACCCCGCTCATGACTGTGACCTGGTCCTTCAGGCCCCACTCCAGGAGCAGGGGAGCTTGCCCCCTCCTCGCCTGGCTCCCTCCTAGACAGCAGCTCCAGGGCAGGCGGCACCACGTCCTCACCCGCCGCATCCTCCCCTGCAGCGGTAGCAACGAAGCTCCAGGCTCAGCACCCTGAAAGCCACAGCCACCACACCCCCGGGCTCCAGCCTGCAGTCAGGGAGAGCACCTGAGGTGAACAGGGACCTTCCGCAGAGCCAGTGTGCCAGGACTGGGTTTCAAGACTTAGTTCGAGAGCAGAGTCCTCATCAGTGGTGCTCAGATGGCTCTGCAGCACTGAGGCAGCCCAGGAAGCATGCAGAGCTGGTGGCCCTGGCCCTGAATGCTGGCACTGGCCCTCAGAGCTCAGTCCCCTGGGGCCTCCCTGGACCTCTGTGTCCTCCTTCGAAGCAGGAGCTAGAAGACACACCTTGCTGTGCTCGGAGCAGCTGGAGAGCAGTGCGAGGAGGAGTGGACCGGAGGGTGACGGCTCCCCGGGACAGGTGCCTGCCGGGGAAGCCGAAGGTCGGGGTCTCAAGGAGGCTGGAGTGGCTACCCCTCTGCTCAGGGCCTGGGGTTGGTTGAGTGACTCTAAGTCTTGGTTCCAAAGGAGACAGCCATGCTGGGCACCAGGGGTGCCCCTGGGGAGTGGGCAGGACAACTGGCCACACACTCCAGGGGGTGCCTCGCCCTGCCAGGAGGTAGCTTCCGGAGGAGCTGGCTGAGTGCTGGGAGCAGGAAGGGGCCTGGGGATGCCAGGGCCTCATGCTGCTGCCCTCGGCTTTTCAGGGCCACTCTGTGCCACTCACATCTGGCCTGCAACCTGCCGCTCTGCCCACAGGTCCCTGAGCAGCCTGTCACCACCTCCCTTCTCTGGGCCACAGTAGCCCCAGGGTCTCACCCACACAAAACCCAGCAGCTGTGGACAAACAGTGAAGGAAACTTCAATTAAAAAGGTAATTCATGGGGACAGGGTCCTCACAGCAGTGGGCAGCAGAGACCTGGCCTCGCGGTACAGCACAATTCCACTTAAGAAGCTGCTATGTCTAAGAATGTTGGCTGTTCCAACCCGGAAGGCAGTAAAATTTGAGGGAGACTCCCAGGCCTCGGTCGTCCTGCCTTTGCTCACCATATATGGGACCAGGCTGGGCCTGCTTTCCTGGAAGGCAACAGCTGCCTGGCTCTAGGGCCCACAGACAGGACAGCCAGAGGCAGCCAACAGGATGATGGGGCCAGCTCCCAGGTCTCCTTTAATATCAGCTTTTATTCGGTCTACCTGTCTGGTCCAATGTCTACCATGGCCACTGGCATGGGGACCAGGGGGACCTGGCATGCTCCACCCAGGACACTGGAGGACGCTGTTAGGAGCGGTCACTTCCCACAGTGGTGAGGGTAGGGTCAGGGGCCTTGGGGAGGTGCCTGGGGCTCTGATCCCAGCTCAAGTCCTTGTGTGCTATGTGACCTTAGGCCAGTGATTCAAGGACCTTAGGCCAGTGATTCAACCACTTCATGCCTCAGTTTCTGCATCTGTAACACTGGAAAATCCATGGGTTAATGCCGTGTAGTGTTGTGGTTGTGAGTGGATGGGCTTAGGCGTATAACATGCCTAAGACTCCGTGCAATGCTTGCATTGAGTGCTAGTTGCTAAGTATCCATTGTCCCTACCTCTGTCCCTGCCACTGCCACTGTCCTGTATCACTATCACACTACTGGGGTTGCTTTGCTGCTAGGGTGAAACCATGGAAGTGGGAGGGACAGAGAATGGGAGGCGGCTGTGCATTTGAGAGCTGGCGGAACCTCAACAGCCAAACCTGCAGCCCACGCCCTCCTGGACAGGAGCCGGCCTGAGTGGGTTCGCTGACACTCGGGGGTCCAGAGTCCAAATGCGCTTCGAACTCTGTTCATTAAGTCCCCTTTGTCTGTGGCCCGGGGCTGCCAGCCACACCTGATGTTTCAGGACCCTCTTGGCCCTGTCCTCCCTGGGTCACAGAACACTCTCCACATGGCCTCCATGCTGCTGGGCTCCCCAGGGGAGCCTCAGACAGAGATCTCAGCTCGAGCCTGCGAGACGGCACTCAGCCCCATCCTGGCGGTGCCTCACTATGTCCCACCCCGTAGGCTTCACCCTCAGCCCTCACCACTGACAAAGCTGAGGACGCAGGCACTGGCACCGTCAGCAGCAAGGCCCAGTGTTTAATACCAAATGCTCCAAAGCAGTCAGTACCTAGCGCTCACTGGGGACACTGGGCCCTGGTCACTAAACCTCATCCCCTTCCTGAACTGGACCTTGTGAGCAGCCGCAGCAGCCATCTCTTGAGACTGCAGTTACCCCACAAGGTGGCTATAAGAATCCCATTTCCAGGTCAGGACACTAAACTGAGCTTCTCGGGGTGAAGAGCCAGTGAGGAGGTGAGCCGTCTCTTCCTGTGGCCCTCTCGGGAACTACAAGCCCACCAGAGAGGGAGACTCGTGTTCTGCCAGGATTCTCTCCCATTAGCCAGTCATAGTGTGTGAGGGGCTGTGTGCTCACTGGCCGCTTCGTGGTCACCTGCCCTTTCTCCAGCCAATCGCAGGATGTGGGGAAGCTGCCCTCTGCGCTGCCCATCTGCAGTCAGGTGACTTCCTGGAGCCTGTGGCAAGGTCCCACAGCGAGGACTGGTAAATCCAAACAGGAGCCCAGTGGACCTTGGCAACAAGAAAAAGCTGGTCCCTGCCCCCCCTCCATGCCTTGACCTGCTCCAGCCCCTGCCTTCCTCCCGGCCTCTGAGTGCCCCCAGCCCTCCTGGCCACTCACAGTTTGAACTCTCTCTCCCTCGCGTGGGTCCCACTCCACCACTGACCACCACCTTTACTACTGGAACTTAGATTCCTCTGTCCTTTGGCCTTGTCTGAGCCCTGCCTCAGCCTCGTCTATGCTGCCAAGGCCTCCTGCACCTCTGCCCCTAACCCCTAGCTCCTAGCAGGAGTCAGGGCCAGTCTCTACCCCAAATCTGTCTTGACTCAAGGGCCATGTTTTAAAGAGAAGCCGATTGTCCCTTGTGGCTCACAGACCTGCCTGTTGGCTGGGGGAGAGCTGGGCACCTTGACTGTCCCCGCAAAACCACTCCCAGGGAGAGATGATGACCCACCCATGGAAGGAAGTTAATCCAGTGCACCCAGGGCGGCCAAGCATAGATGTAGCTGTCCAGATGTCCCCGTTTCCAACAATAAAGGCTGCTGTAATCCCACACCAAAAATTAAGCACGGCCTCTGCTGGTTAATTTGCTACAACCTGAAGGGCATGTTTGAGGAGGAACTAATTCACCATTCCCCACCAGGCAAATTTTGTGAGAACACAGTCGTGGCTCTCATTAGTATTCATATGACTTTGAGGGGTTTTTATGATTTATAAAACTCAAAGTAATTGTGAACAGTAACGCATGGTAGTGTCAATGGCACACAACAAATGCCTTTTCAGATCACATTCTAGGTTTTTCTGCTCATTACAAGAACCTAATTGAAAATAATTGAAGGCTAAATTTCATCATACATGGAAAATATTTCATAAAGCGCAAGAAATGCAGACCTCTTCAAGCCTCTTCAAGTAATGTTCAAGAATCAAGGAAGAGCTGGGAGTGAGAACGCGTGTGCAGTCCCGAGTCAGTCTGCTGAAGGCTGTGAGAACAGAGTTAACGTCACAGAATCTTTCTGCTTGCCCAGCACCGCACCTGGCAAGGGCTTCGCGGTGAAGGGTTGTGGCAAGCTCCCAGCGTCCCACACGGATGCGGCGACAGCGTCGTGCTTGCCTCCCCGGGCCATGAAGGCAAAGCTCTACCTAGATACGTAGGTCGAGTCACAGCAAGTAAAACATGGGGCTCACCCAGCACCTGCATACCCCAGAGTCATATTTAGGGCTGGCTGGACTGCGACGGCCAGGGTTCGGGTCTCTGCTGGAGAGCTGAGAGGCCCTGGAGACCCTGAGCCTGACTCCACTTCCTGTGTGATCTGCAGATGCGGCCTCCTTTCTGCCTTCAAGGGTGCCGGAGGAGGCAGGATGAGGTTCGCAGCTCCTGGACCCGAAGCAGGAGACAGCTCTGACCCTCATTCTTTGCGACATCTTTGACCTGTGTCTTGCCCCGGTGTCTATCTGCACAAGGGCTGGACGGAGCAGTCAGGTGGGCTGGCGCTCTGGGGCTTCTTCTTCAATGGTCCCTGAGGAATTCTGGGATGGGTTGGGGCGGAGGCCCTCGGCCCTCTCCAGAGTGGCCCTCTCTCTACTGGTATCAGAGTAAATGGACCAGCTCCTGAGACCTGGGAGAGGCCCAGTAGCCCAGGGAGCCAGGATTCTGCAACAGGGCCCAAGACAGATGTAGAAAAGCAGGATGAGGGTTGGCCTGTGTTCTGGGCAGTAGCTGGACCCCTGCCATAGGCCTCCCCCTCTTCCTCCTCCTCCTCCTCCCCCTCCTCCTCC
>NW_004524770.1:2211610-2236084 GCF_000260255.1 Octodon degus | reverse complement strand
TCCTCCTCCTCCCCCTCTTCCTCCTACCCCTCCTCCTCCTCCTGCTCCTTCTCCTTCTCCCTGAGCTCTGGCCATCTGCTGGGAGCAAGGCATGTGGGCGCCTTGTCTCTCTTCTTCCTTCCCTTTGCCTTGGCCTGTTTCTTCTGTCCCTCCTAGGATGACCACTCAGAGAGCTTCCTGATGTCCCAGCACACCGGGGGCTCCAGTGGGGTAGATCCTTCTCTCTTCACCTCCCCACTGCTCCATCTGCTGATTCTCGTCCTTCTGGGCTCAGAGTGACTAATACCCTCCAGCTAGCTTTCCTCAGGGCTCTCGAAGCTGTGGCTTCCCCACAGCAATGGTGGTGACTCGGGCCATGTGCTCACCCAGCTATTGCTGGGCACCGACTGGGCGCACCATGCCAGGCAAGGATGTGTCACTGCTGGAGATGACCATCCATTGTGATCCCAGGGTCCAGAGAACATCGCAGTGTTCCAGGGCGTGGGACATCGCCAGTCCTCAAAAAAGACGGTGGGGCAATCCGTGCAGAACAGGAGAAGCACAGAAGCCCAGCCGAGTCCTAGTTTCCTGTCAGCACCAGAAGAGAGAGATTCAAGCGCCGAGATCCGTCCTCAGAGCTGGAAGGGCCCCTGGACGCTGCCAGTGCATTTAGCTGAAATCGCACTCTTACCTCTGTGCTCCGGTAACCGTCAGGTTTTAAAAGAAAATCACTTCTCTAGGCCTGCTGCAGTCACAGCCAAGTGTAAATCTGCTGCCAGAGCCTGGCGCGGAGGCCCAGGGGGGACTCGCGAGGCGTCACGACTCAGAGCTTTCCAGTGGATAGAGAAATGGGAGCTGCTACGGGCAGTGCAAAACTCCCAACAGGTACTGCAGGCGAGCGTGTGCAATCTGTTTTTCTGTGAAAATCCTGGGTTTAATATGGTACAAGGGGAAGATGCTGAAGCACTTCACTCAAGAGTTACATCCTGGCTAAAAGAAAAGGAGAAAATTACATCCTGGTAGAAGAACTTGATCCTGAGGATTTCAAACGCGTCTTTCTCAATGCCAGGACAGGCCCCAGGGGAAGCTTATTCCTGGCAAAGCCGCTGCCTGCAGCACCACGGGCTCCTGCTGGAAGCTGGTGCAGAAGGGAGGTGGGTGGGCGTGCGCCTGGGTTTGTGTGTGTCTATGGAACGTGTGTCTCTGAATTGTACTTGTGCATATGTGTGTGCATATTTGTAAACACTTGTGTGTGGGAGGTGGGGTGTGTGTGTGTGTGTGTGTGTGTGTGTACAGGAACCATGCAAAGCCATGAGTGCAAACAAGCCTGCTTTGGACCTGACTACCTGGAAGCTGATCCCTACCCCACGAACCCCATCCTGGGGACCCTCACAGACCCCCTTGTCCCTACAGTCCCATGCCGTGCATCCCTTGAGGAGACAGCAGATGATGGCCCAGGCTGGGCTGAGTCCTCTGCTGCCCCTCCTGACCCAATATCAGGTGTGGCACACCGGGCACGAACTGGCAGAGGCACTGCTGGCCGCCTGAGGACCCAGGGACGCGGGCTGGGGTCGGTCTGGGCTGGGTCTCTCCCTTCCCTGAAGTCAGTCTCGGCCAGGCGCTTCCTCCCCGCAGCCCCTCCCCGCTCAGGCCGGAGCTGGCCTTGCAGGCTGGTGCCAGGCACACCATTGCCAGCCGCCGTGAGTTACTTTAATGTAGACTTCACTTTAAACTAGCCTTTTACCGTCTGTTCCGTCCTTTAATAACAAATGCAAAACAGCATGATTCTCCGCGGCACCGCAGAGCTAGGAGCCTGACGGAAACGGCTGTCCGTGCTCTTTATTCTCGGCCCAGCCCTGCACTTCTGCGAAGTCGCTCTCATTTTCCGGGCGCAAGTCAAGGCGCGAGCTGCTCCCCCTCGATCCGGCGACTCACTCGCGCTGTACTTCTTCAGGCGCGAGCTGGGGGAGCCCCCGCAGCAGCCCGCCGCCCGCCCTATTTCAGAAGGACCCGTCAAACGGCCCTGAAGGATTAAGCAAATGCGGCCCCGTGGTCAAAACCTAATGAGGTTTCTTTGAGAAAAAAAAAAAAAAAAAAAGTAGAAGTTATCTTTGCAAAAAAAGAAGAGTTATCTTCGAGTACGCAGCGGGCACTCTTCAGTAGTGCTGTAATTAATTCCCCTTGGAAGTCGGGCAGCGTGGCCTGAGGGGGCCCGACCTGCCACGCCACCAGCCGCAGGACACTCCCGGCCCAGTGGGTCCTGCGGCCCCGTGTGGCTGGGAAGCCCCGCCGCGCACGCCACGGGCCTGTCCTGCCTGCGGCCGGCACGCTTCCGGTGCGCCGGCCCTCCTCACGGCGCTGCTGAGGCCCTCGCCCCACACGCTCTGGCTCTTCTCCCTGCACAGGTGGCCAGGAGGGCCCGCGCCCTCTAGTCTAGACATCACCCCCTGTACCTCGTCACCAAGCCCTGGTGAAACTCCCCAGGGATGGAGGAGAGTCTCGCCCACCAAAGGACACCAGGGAGAGCGTCTGCCTCAGCCAGGTGGCACTGAGCTCAGTGGCCTCCCGTGGTGCAGGGGGAAATTCGGACTCCACCGGAGACTTTTCCTGCAACTCCTGGCACTGCCACCACCAAGCCCAGATGGTCCCCACCACCCTAAGAGGGAGGAGTGGGTTTGGAGGTGGACGGAGCAAAGCACAATGTCCCAGCGCCCCCGGGCCAGGCCCGCCTGCCCTCCTTGGTCTTACTCAGTACGTACTCTGAAACCCTGTCTGCTGCATGCTGCTCGGGGTGAGTGCAGAGCCTGCCCAATCCTGGAGAATACGGAGGGCCCAGAAGCAAGACAGCCCTGAAGACTGCGTGTGCTCACAAGTGTGGCCTGTGTGCAAGCGTGCGAGCGTGCGTGCACAGCACGGGTGCATGCACCTGCAGTCCTGCCTGCTTCCCCTCCCAGGCCCCAGGTTGCCACCGACCTGTGCTGTGCCAGCCTCACCTCCTCCTCACGGGCAGGTAGGGGACTTCCATTGCCTGTAACCACAACAGGACGTGCTTCCCAGGGCAGGAGCGGCCGGCTGCTGACCACCCTGCTCATGACCCTAGCGTGAGCAGCGCTGGTGCCACCTCAGCAAACGCTGGATTACAAAAGATGCTCCCTCGAAGGCTGAGTCTTCTAAGAATTGGGGTCTTCTGGGGCATGACTTGTGGATTGGGGTATAAATTAACCCGGAAAGGATACTCATCATCAATTCCTTCCGATCCTCCACCAACACTCTTCTACTCCTTACTGTGCTATAGAAATAAGTCACCCAGCAAGAAGCCCTTCAGTCAGGGGGCCGGGGAGATGGCTCAGTGGAATAAGCACTTCCCTGGCAAGCGCAAGGGCCCAAGTTCAATCCCCGGTTCAAACAATTCTGGCATAAGCCCTGCACGAACATATGGGCTTCCGCACACGCTGCAGCGCTCCCTGCTGTCAGCAGGCCCAGCCACCCGCCACGTCACGCTGCAGCTACAGGTCGCAGGCAACCACGCAGGCCACTTTGCGGCTGCCCTCTGCTCTAGGAGAGCTTCGGGTCAGGCCCTGGCAGGCTACAGCCCCGGCTCAGGTCAGGGGAACTTCTCCGCCCCACCCTTTTTTCTGCTCAAAGTTTATATTTTCTCAAACCATAATCAGTTTAACTGAAAAGGTTTTTTTCAACACAGTTGAGCTCAACAAAAAAAAATAGGATGTGAGAAAAGTGTTATTTTTTTTCCCTCGGGTTTACCAAAAGCGCAGGTGTTTTCTTGAGGATGCGCCTCCCATTATAGCTCTCGAATCTCTTGGGGAGCTGCGGTTCTGCTGTCATCCTCAGACGTGGCCACGCCGCCGTCCTGGCTGCCGGTCGCCGGCGGCCTCGAGCTCCCTCCCCGGGCTGAGCACTCCTTCCTCACCGGCTGGAGATCTGTTGAGCACGTCAGAGCCGGAGCATTTTCTGGGGAGCAAGCTCAGGCTTCACCAGCAGGCTCACTCATCATTACTTCTCTGAGTATAACAAGTGGTTTTAAATAGCCTCTAAAAGCGGTTTCGATTCCTATTTGGCCCAATGCTTAGTTTAGAACCTTTTAAAAATTTCTAAAGGTGCTTTAAACATTTTTATTGGGGCTGGGGAGATGGCTCAGGGGAATAAGCACTTCCCTGGCAAGCACCAGGGCCTGGGCTCAATCCCCGGTTCCACAAAAAAAAAGCATTTTTATCATTCGATTTTAATTTTAATGTTTCATAGAAGGTCTTGGTCCGGTTTGCTCTGTGGAGCTCCTGTAGAGAGTTTTCGCCAGGCCACAGTATATTTGCCATCTTTTTGGGGTGGGGACAAGCCCTGGCGTACACAACCTACAGGAGGAAAGGGCTCACTGTGGCTCACGCCTGCAGGGGCTCCAGTCCACGGCCCACGGGCTCAAGGCAGAACATCACAGCAGAAGGCACAGGAGGCCGCTCTGCATACGGCAGCCAGGAATCAGAGATGGGGCAGAGCCAGAAAGAAAGGGGCCAGACGCCCCAGCCCCCCAGACGCCCCCACAAGAGTGGTTCACTAATCTCCGCCGTGTCTCTACAGGCAGTCAAGGTGACAGTCAGGATCCATCACATCAACTTCATGGGCCTCTGAGCCTTGAGGTGTTTTTAAGAAGTCAGATTTTCTAAAGATGTGGTCAAAATTGAATGCAAATCTGTAGGCTCCACCTTCCCAGTTGCTGCTCTCTGTTCTCCATGGCCTTCCTCCCCCTTCCTGAGGGAGCCCACGCCCTGAGGGAAACATCCTCTCCCTCTGAGGGTCAGGCTGCATTTCAAAATGTGTTGGCTGTGTTTCTCTCAGCGTCCCTTTCTTGTCACAAGATGTTTTGCTGTGACTAGCGAAAGACGTGCGTTGTGTTCTTAACTCTACTGTTATCCTTCTGGTTTCCCAAACACTTCTGTTTAGCTAACATCTGGGCAGAAAACACAGTGGTCCCACCCAGATGGAATGCACGCTCTGCGCCCCAGCATGCACTTTCCCACGTCTTCCCTGGCCCTGAGTCTCAGCCCACTTACCTGATTTGAGGCCACTGTGCAATCGTTTCTCAGTACTGTACAGCCTCTCTCTCTCTCTCTCTCTCTCTCTCTCTCTTTTTCTCTCGGAAGTCCCTTCACATGTGCATGTAGCTCTACTGACCAAGATGTTCCTACACCCTAGTGCCAGTCATCTTCTGTCAATGCCCGGAGCCTGAGGTCCTGCTATGTCCCACCTCGCAGCACCTCTGTCAAAGAGGCATGGAGACAGCCGTGCTCTCCATTTGCATCTGGAGGTCTCTGTGCCTTCACAACAGGGTGCACCCTGGCAGGTGACCTCGACCCTCAGAACTGGTCTCTGCCCCAATTTGATGGCAGAGGGTTAAGAGTGTTTCTGTCGCCCTTGGCCAATCTGAGCCATCCCTCCGTCCTTTCCAGCTGTGTTGTGTATCTCTGCCAGGCATCCCATGCTCGCTACATCGGCGCTGAACTTGATGTATGGTATCTTGTACCTTTTGGTGACCCAGGGGGCCACTGGACATGTCACTGGTGGCACTTGGGAAACACCTGAGTGCCAATCGCCCTTCTAGTTGCCAGGGTGGATGGATTAGCTGTGGTCCCTAAAGGACCCTAAAAACAGATTCATGAGCTACTTGGAGGGAGGGCTGGGCATGTCGGCCTCACCCACTGCAGGCACACTTCCCACGTCTCTCCCTCCTTCCTTTCAGATCCGGTCTGACAAAGACAACGACATCCCCATCCGGTACAGCATCACAGGCGTGGGCGCTGACCAGCCACCCATGGAGGTCTTCAGCATTGACTCCATGTCCGGGCGCATGTACGTCACGCGGCCCATGGACCGGGAAGAGCGAGCCTCTTACCACGTGAGTATCCACAACTGAGGGCGGGGAGAGCGGGTGGTGTGGACCTCGGCGAGCCTCTCCCCACCTCAGCCCTTTCCTGCCACGTGAAGATTCAACAACAGTAGCTGCCCCCTCCCGCCCCAAGCGGCTGCTCTGAGGACAGGGGTGGGTTAATGTGTGGACAAGAATGGTGTGTGTGCCTCGGGTTGATGTTGTGATGGTGCCCGTCTAGCTCCTCCTACTTTGGCCACAAAGCTGGGCTGTGCAGCTTCTGCCCCTGCTGTCCCATGAATTGCTCTGACTTCACTTGCTCCAGCCCAGGGTGCCAATCAAAGCCTGACCAGCTGTTCCTCCTCTGTGCTGGTCATTCGTTTGAAATTTACTGTCCATCTCCCACCAGAAGGAGGCTCTGTGTCCATGGGGAGTGGTCAGGCTTGTCCACACTGCACCCGGCCCCAGAGGCAGCGCCTGGCCCTGGAGGTGCTCACTGTGCTGCAGAAGGGAGGGCCGTAAGGGCAGGAGCTTGATTCTGCTTCAGCCACATGACCTCCCCCACTGACCCCTGCACCATCGGATGCTTGGCTGAGTGGACTCCAGGGAGCCCACCTCGGGCTCGCTACTTCCTTCAGAGCCCCAAGATCTCCTGCGTACCCCAGCTGCCCACGCCCCAGGGAGCCTCAGTCTCTAGTTGACAGACCAAAAGCTGCCATGTGCTTTGTAGCTTCTGCCAGTGAGCAAAGCCAGGTGTGAGGAGAGTCAGGCCTACAGCACCTGGCATCTGCTCTCCAGTCCCTGGACTTAGACACCCTCCTACAGGACAGGGCAGCCTTGCCCAACCTCCAGGTTCTTCTCCTTACCTACTTCACTATCCCTTATGTATGCATACATCCGTACAGACATACAGACATAATGTGCCTGTTCACTTCTCCGTCCACCTACCCCCCATCCACTCATCCTCCTGTCCATTTATCTAGCTACGCAGCTGTCCAGCCATCCCCTCATCCATTTGCCCACCCACCAGACACGCATTCACAGGCCCATCCCATTGGCCAAGTATTTAACCCCATCCTCACCTAGCCCTCTTCCACCACCCTCCATCCATCCGTCATCTTGGCAGTGCACTGGGCCCAGTGGTAGACGCCCCAAAGGTGGAGGTGAGCAGAGTCCACGTGGTCCCTCTTTAGGGAGCTTGCACATGCCGGGATGAGAAGGCACCACGTCCCCTGAGCAGGCTGCTTCCCTGCCCTGCAGCAGCAGTGTCACGAAGTCTCCGCACCCCCAGGAGGCACCATCTGAGCCGCTCCTTGGCTCTGCGTCTGATGGTGGAGGCCAGGGTCAGGAAGAGGAGGTGGGGAAGCAGGCTGTCTTGTTAGCTGTGGAGAGAGGTTTCCCCCGGGAACCTGAGCATCTGCAGAAAAGTCACTGTGTCCTTCTGGAGCCAGAATGGTGGCTTTGCCCGTGGGCTGAGGGATGTGAGGGACAGTGTCTGGACGCACAGGCCTCATTGTTAGGGAGGCAAGTTGTTTGAGGCCAAGGCGGAGGCACGGAGGCACAGCGGAGGCTCAGAGGGGCTTGACTTCTCTCTCAGCCCATGCTGTGACGCCCAGGTCGCCCTTGAAAAAGAGGGTCCACCGGTCTTTTGGCCACCCTCACACACATACTTGCAAGGCCTGCGGGCTTCTGGGCCACACGGCCACTCCCCGGGCCTGCCCCTCCCTCGCTCCCCTCCCCTTCCTCCCTGCACATGCACCATCTCCTCCAGAAAGCATTCGTCAGGGCCTCAGTGCTGAGTCCAGCTGGGCGCTCAGCCAGCCACCGGGCCAACTGACCACTGACAGAAGGGATGAGGCAAGGGAGGGTGGGGTGAGGCAGGTGAGCCTCCCCCTGTGCCCGCGGCCCCTGGCCCTGCCGGCCCCACCGGGCCTGCTAGTGGGCCTCCTGTCCTGCTGACTCCCTCCTGAGCAGGGCTCAGCTTGAGCCTGCTCCTTCACGGACACTTTGCCTCTGTACGGGCCACACAAGGAGCCCACTTTCTGATTAAATTCACCTCTTCAAGATTAGACAGATTAATTTTTAATTATTTCGGTCTCCTGAAGGAAGCTCCTCGGCCATGGGGTCCTTGCTTTCGCCTTCTCTGCTCCCAGCGGCCTCGGCTCTGGGGCCAGGATCTCGCTGCTATGATTGCCTGCTGCAGGGTTGCTCCACTCAGCCAGCTGCCTCTGGGCCTCTCCAAAGTGACTTCTGTCTCTTCTGGGAGGGGGCAGCTCTTGCAGGGCCTCCAGCAAGCAGGTGACCAGCTGCAGCGGGGCCTTCTCAGGCTCATTTCTCCTAATCTTCCAGTCTGGCTAAAAGGAAGTTGGCTTCATAAGCACGAGGCCAGGCTCAGAAACTCGAGCAGGGTGGTGGGGCCTGCTCTAGCCAAGCTCCGGAGTCACTCTACACATCTGGGACAGACAGAGAGCTCCAAGTCCTGGTGCAAAGGAGACCGCAGGGCCCCTCCTCCGAAACGAATTTCCAGAGGGAAAGGTCAGAACTCACAAATGAGGTTGCACTCGGGCCCTTCTGAGCAGAGCGCGGGATCTTGCCAGTCAGGCCAGCGTGCTCTGGGGCCACCTGTGGGCCCGTACTGTGGCCCTGTCATCCACCAAGTGTGAAATTCTGACCGACCCAAAAGACCCCACCTTCCTCCCAGGCTAGGCCCTGACTGGGGGCTCACCCCATCTCCATGGCCCTAGGGGCCTCGCTGGCTGGGCCCTCCCTCTGCACCTCCACTGCTCTGCTCTGGGCCTCGGCACCCTGAATCCCTGCCAGCCTCTGTCTCACCCGAGAGCCCCCCATGCCCCACCCCGGAGCCCTCAGGCCTGGGAAGGGGGCTGCAGGTAGTGCGGGGGAGATCTGGCCACAGCGGCTTGGGGCCATACACACTGCTGGCAGTCTCAGCCCCCCATCAGCGGCCTTGCCTTTCCATGGAGAGAACCGAGGAGGCAGTAGCAGGGTCAGAGGCTGGGATGGCCACTCGAGGGGCAAAGCCCTCCTCTCATCCACAGGCAACATTTACAACCCTCTCACTTCCAGGATGGCATTGTGCGAAGGCCCCACTTCCTCTGCCCCAGTTCTCCTTGCACGTTTACCTCCACTTGCTCTGGATTTTGGCTGACCAAGCTCCAAAGCCCCTCAGCACCACACGCTGCCTGGGTCCTAAATTGCATATCTGGGAACGCTGTGGCCACAGGCTACCAGGGAGAGAAGGCACACTTTCAAAGTCCTGAGGGGGGGCAGATCAGGCCTGCCTGGATGGACACCCTGCCTTAAGGTCCCTGTGTCCAGCAGCGCCCTGCACCCCGGCACAGGGCTTCTGATTGTGTTCCCAGGTGGAGCCATCTGGAACTCTCTACCCTCCTGGTGCCTTTGAACCCCATCCCATTTTTCACTGGTGGGGGGGTCAGGCCAGACCCCCATCCTGAGGTCGCCGTGGCCACAGGACAGTTGTGGACATCTGTCACCTTAGGAAATCAGCAAGTAGACATTCAAACGATTGTCCTGCAAGATGACATGCTGACAGATTCTTCTAAGGATACAGTAAGGAATCCCACCACACTCTGTCAGCTGGGCAAGTTCCCTAATCTTCTAGGCCTTGGCTTCCCTGTCTGCAAAGCAGAAATGGAGTCTCACAGACCCCAGTGAAGGCACTGTCAGGGTGCCGCCCAGCCCGGGTCATGAATGCTGGGGCCACTGATGAGGAAAATCTCTATAGCACGCCCCCAGGACAATTTGCAAGGCCTGGGTGGACCACAGAGGGCCCTGTGGCCCCGGGGGAACCTCTGACACATAAGTGAGAAGTCAAGGGCAGGCAACCAAAAGAGGGAGAACTGGATTCCACCTGCAGCAGCCAGGCGCTCGCAGCCCGCTCTCCTCCCATGCACATCACCAGCCCAAATGCCAGGCCCACGCTCTCATGCCTGCTTCTGGCCTCTCCCAGCATAATGACAGAGAACCAGGCGGATTCATAACACTGCTGGAAGTTCACTCTGCGAGCGATACTCGAAAGGACAAGTTGTAGAAAGCTGGGTAACTCCTCCATTGGCATTTGTATTCCCCTCTGGCAAGGCAGTACCAGTGCAAGCCTCAGCGGGTGAGCCCAGCCTGATAGATGTGGGGAGAAGGCTTGCTCAGAGATCCCCAACAGAAGCCTGAAATGTAATGAAAACTTCTGGGGGGGATAGCACAGCTCCCCACCCTGGCAGCGCTCCATGTCTGGCCTGGGCATTCCCACTGCTGAAGGCAGCGCCCAAGCTAGAGTGTAGCTCTGGTTAGAAGGAGGTGACCTTCATCCCCGCTCAGCATCGCGGACTCAAGGGCTCCTGACCTTTGGTCTGCACTTTGTTGCGTGGCTGCGTCTGATGAGATGAAGGTGCCAGCCTCCACGAGAAGCCCCCAGCTGGCTGCAGTGCTGACCATGACAAGGATCAGCTGGTGACCGGTGGGCATCCGTGAGCAGCAGAAATGTCCCAAGATGTTTAAACGCAGTACTTCAAACTGGCGCAAGGCACACACATACCATCGCTTCCTGTGCTCGCAGCGTCCCCAGGAATCAGTCCTAATTTCTCCATACACTGATGCTCTTGCCTCGTCAGGAAAGCCAGGCTTGAGGTTCCCCTTAACACACAGTTTAGTCGCAGAATTCCACTCCTGGCTGTCAGAAGACCCACCGAAGCACAGGCTCCTGCGCAGACCTGGCTGGCTCGGCGTTGCCCTCTGGCGGGCGGGCAGGCAATGCGCCTCCCCACGCAGCCTCGCGGCTCAGGTAGCCCCGAGCACCACTCCTCTTGGCACCCGTGGAGGCGCTGCAGAGAAAAGTGAGCCAAGGACACCAGGTGACAGTCGTGGCTTTGGTGTAGGGAGACCTGGGGCCCCGAGGTCTGATTTCTCCCTAAAATCCCAGGTCCCAAGGACCACGCCCCCTCCCTCTCTCCGGCCCAAGAGCTCAGCCACCCTGTCCTCATCCCTGTTCTGCCCTTGAGGTCTCAGACTGTCCCCTCCGACAGGCCTCCGTCCCTGACCTCTTGTGACCTGGGCTGCTGTCATTCTACCCATGACAGGACCATCTTGTCCTGCCTCACTCCATTTCCCTCCTGGTGAGAAGTGCCGCGGCCAGTCACTTGCTTATTACAGGATGATCTGAGATGTGGCCCAGCACGTGGCATTGCAGCACGTGGCATTACAGGATAATCTGAGATGTGGCCCAGCACGTGGCATTGCAGGTCCTTGATAGGCACTGAATGAATGAATGAGTGAATGAATGAATGAAGGAATGAATGAAAAATTAAGTCTGAGCAGTCTCTCTGAGATCTTCCAGCCCAAGTTCAGGGTGTGTCCCCATTTTTACTTGAAGTTCTCTGGAGTCTCCTCCCCTGGCAGGGGCAGGAGGGTCTTCCCAGCCCTCTCTGGCCACCCCTTCCCCAGAGGGCCAGGCCAGCAGATGCCATAGCCTACGCTCAATGTGAGCCCTGCTCCCGGTGCAAGCTCGGGCCTCTCTGGGCACCCCTATGTGTCTCCTCTCTGGGTCTCCTGCAGGCACAGCCATTAATGCCAGGGTGCTGCTGGGCATAGATGTCCTTTCTGCAGCCACCTTGAGCAGGGTGATGCTCATGGAAGTGTGGACATCTGTCCTGCCCCAGACAGTGGAGAACTGTCTCAGCAGACCTAGAGGCCTTGGTGGCCTTGGCCAGCGGGAACTCAGAGGACAGAGAGCTGAAGCTGAGAGAAGTTCTTGGCCATAACCAGAGCCCCACTGGCCCCACCCAGGCTGCCTCTGCTGTCTCGGGGCCTGGGATACTGCCTTCAGCAGAGTCAGGGCCACCAAGGGGGCTGCCAGCCCTGACCTGTTATGTTGTCCCCAGCTCCGAGCCCATGCTGTGGACATGAATGGCAACAAGGTGGAGAACCCCATTGACCTGTACATCTATGTCATTGACATGAACGACAACCGCCCTGAGTTCATCAACCAGGTCTACAATGGCTCTGTGGATGAGGGCTCCAAGCCAGGTGAGCACGGACTACTTGGGACACCTTGATGTGTGTTTGCTGGGGACCACAAGCCACTACTGGGCCAGGGCAGGCAGGGTCCAGTGCCTCAGGACTTGGTCCTCAGCACACCCTGTTCTTGGGGACCTCAAGGCCCAGGGGTACAAACGAGAGCTGCAATAATCTCAGTGGATTACAATGACCCAGGCCAGAGGAAACTGACTTCTCTGAGAGTGGTGGGGACACAGTCGGCTGTGGAAGACCCTCTGTGGAGGTGACTTGAAGTCTGGGGACTGGCACAGGACAGAGCAGCACAGAGAGGGGCTAGGGCCTGGGGTCACTGCATGTGCTGCAAGGAGCCCCAAGGGGAGGGAGCACGGGCCCAGAACCTGGGGCAGGAGGCTGGGCAGAGACTGAGCCTTGCTGAGCGAGGTCTCATGGGCTACACTTTGGATCTGGTCCCAAGCACAGTAGGAAATGAGGCCAGCCTTCACCAGGCCCATGAAGTAAGCCACATCTGAGGCCTCTGTCCCTCACCTGCAGGGTGGCCTAAGAACCTGCCCCCAACACAGACTTCTGTGTAGCACAAACTATGACAGCCACATCATTGCATGCAGGGGCCCTTGGGAAGCAAGTGCCATGTCTTGGGTGTCTACATCCTGTCACTGGCAGGAAGCAAGCATGCCTCCCCCCACCCTTAGCAGTGTGGAGACTCCAGCCAAGACAGCATGGCCCACTGCAAATGTGGCGCGTGACCCACCGCAGCACGTGGGAACGTGCAGTCTAACCAGCCCCAGACCTGCAGTTCCCGCTGCAGTGGCCCCCACTAGACCCTGTGATTCTGTGCCTACGAGCTCCCCACCCGCAGCCTCCTGCATCCAGGGAGGGGAAGGTCCTTCTCATGGGGTGGGGCCAAGGTCAGGGAGGAGGCCTCTGCTGGGGCTGCCAGAGGAAGCCACCCAAAACCCAGGACCCCAGTGGACCATGCTCACACCTGAGTGTGCCCCCAAGGAGCCCCGGGGCCCTGCCCATATGTACATGGCATCCTTCGTTCATCTGAATCGCATTCAACTGCAGGTCCTGTTTGGTTTGGGGTTTTTTGGTTGGTTGGCTGGATGGTTGATTGTGTGTGTGTGTGTGTGTGTGTGTGTGTGTGTGTGTATTGTTTTTTGGCAATGAGGATTGAATGCAGGACCCTCACCCTGAACTACATACCCAGTCTTTTTATTTTTGTATTTGTTTAAATTTTGAGACAGGGACTTACTAAGTCACTAAAGTCCCAGCTGGGATTGAACTTGTGCTTTGCTTCGGCCTCACAGAGTGCTGGGATTACAGGCATGCACCACCCCACACGGCTGGGTCCCACATTTTATCAGGCAGCCCCACCCTGGCGCTCTGCCTCAAACCCAGAGCCCGTGGAGCCTGGGGCAGTCTGTCCTGCGCACTCGAGGGGCCAAGGAGGGTGCGCCCTCCGGCCACGCAGTGGTGAACACCTTTCATCACCATTGTCGTTATTCCCTAGATTGGCTTTTGGAGTGGTAAGGAGCAGGGATACCAGGGTGACCAGAGGGAAAAGCGAGTGGCGGTATTTCTGCAAAACCATGGGCAGCTGTCCCCACAGCCCCTGAAGGGGCAGGGCAGTCCCGTGGGTGGGCAGATCAGCTACAAGCAGCCAAGGGTACCTCTTGGACAGGCTGGGAAAGGTGGGAGCGCAGCTGGGCGTGCTCCCATTCAGGATCGGGCAGGCCTTCCTCCTGGTCAAGGACCTACTTCAAGGTGCTAGAACTCTAGGTCTTCCTACCCCAAATCAGATTTTCCTCATCTTAGCTTCTTGTTGTAAAAAAAATCGATAATGAAAGTCTTTCTAAATGTGTAGCTGGTTTTACTCATTAGGGTAACAAAAGCCACAAATTGCTGCATCTTGCTCGCTAGGAAATCCCCTTAAGCCTTTAAGCCCTAGACCCCCCTGGCTGGTGGTTGGCACTGCTCACCATCTGGGCTGGCCTGGGGGGGCGGCAGCCACCGTGAACCCCGAGCCCTGTTCTGCTTCTCTGCACTCACTCCAAGCTTTGCCAGGACTCGGCCTGAGTATGAGGGACGTGTCGGCTGTCAGCACCCCAGGGTCTGGCGCCCCCTGCTCCCCTCTCGAGGTCCAGAAGAAGAGGTGACCTCTGCATAAAGCATGGCAGGTGGGTGTTCCCAGCAGCACTGTCCCCAGGACCTGGAGTCCTCCACAGTCCACTCTCCCATCAGGAAATTCCATAATGGAAGGGTTTTACTCCGGCCTTTGTGGGAAAAGCTACCACCAGGAATGAGTCATTCCTCTCTGGACTGATGGGCTAATGAAAGGCTTCGGATGTGCAGTCTAACAGAAAACAAACGCAAGGAAGACTAAATATTGACTAAGCAAGAGAGGAACTTTCGAGGGTTGGGGTTCGCTTGGGGACATCAGTGGGCAGCAGGCATGGAGTCCCCACTTCGTTGACTGGCCCGTCTCCCCCCGGCTTTGTGGCCCTCTTTGGTACCACTCCCTGCTCCTGCGGTCCTGGGATGTGGGGCTCAGAGCCGTGGTGCCCCTCTGGCTGAGAGGTGTGCCCCATGGCTCCAGGTCCCCACATTGGGCCTCTTCGGCACAATCTTCCTGTGCCTCCTGCCTGGTCCAGTGGTTAGCAGCAGTGCAGCCCTCCGTCCAGGGCCCGCAGCAGCTTTGGGACCGAGTTCTTGGTCTGGAGTTCTTCAGAGTGTCACTCTCGGCTTTCCTGACCCTTGGTGATCGGCGCCGAGAAAGTTCCCGCGGCCATGCTGGCCTTGGCAGTAGCTGTCGCATTTCCGAGCAGGAGGACAGCCTGGGAAGGCACGCTCCTGCCACAGACCCAAGGCAGGTTCCTGGGGTTGTGTCACCCTCCTGGTCCCCACATGCACCCAGCACGCTGCACACATGGGGCCTGAGTTCCCTGCTGCCCCCAGCCGAAGGCCCATGAGGTATAGTCACTGCCTAGCAAAGCATGCCGGGCAAGGCCCTCCTCCCTGGGCCTGAAGCTGGCCCTGGGCTCCAGAGCCCCGCAGGAAGGGGCCCAGCCGAGGCTTCCTCGCTGGCTGACCTGTGATACAAGCCTCCCGCCGGCCCCACCAGTCGGGAGCTGAGCCTTTGGAGGGCACCCTGCTCCCAGCTCTGGCATATGATCAGCCAGAGAGCAGCCCGGTAAGGAGCTGCCTGTGCTGCCACCAGAGAGCTGGTGCCTCTGCACCCAGGGCTGTCACTGTTGGCGTCAGCCGTGGAGGAGCACACAGCGACATCTGTCTTGCTGAGATCCAATGTTCGTTTCGCTACCGAGTCTCTGCCACTTCCGTGTCCTCTGCCGTGGACCCGCTCGCGTCTGCAGTCCTCTTGCTACTGGGACTGTTTATAGAGTCTGAGGATCCTGTACGCATGCTGGATGTGCGTCTTGTCCCGTGTGTGGTTCCAGGTATTTCTCCCCTCCTGGAGCGCTTCTTTCCCCGTCGCAGGCCTTTCACAAGCAGATGGTTACAGTAATGAACTCTGGCTTCGGGCCAGGAACGTTTCGTCCAGCCCTCCGTCCTGAAAATGCTCTCCCAGACTTTCCTCTAGACGTTCAGGGACTTTGCGCCTCATACTGTGCCCAGGTTTCCTTTTGCGCTGCGTTTCAGTGCCCAGTTTTCCTTTCCTTGTTTTCCCATTTCTGACTGCTGCTCCGCATCCCTTGCCGCAGCGCTGTCGCCCTCTGTCGCTGGGCCTCTGTGCTACTCTGGGGTCTTTGCTTCTGTCTTCCTGCAGCACCACACTGTCGTGAGTGCTGGTCAGGATGGTCACATCCCTGTGCCGGCCCTGCCCTGGGCACCTTCCCCGGCAGGAACCATGCGTGGAGCCCCACGTGCTCAGCACCTTCTCAGCTCTCGGGCCTCCTACCCAGGCCGGGTCTGCACCGTATGGCCGAGTGTGACAGGGGCATGGCCCCAGCCAAGCTGCCTTCAACCCACAGTAAAATCGAAATAATCATAGGCTCACCTGCTGGAGCCAGAAGGGGTAGGTGAGGGCATTCATCAGCGCCTGTATTAATTACCATCAACAGGCAAGTATTAGAGTCACTATGAATCCAAGCTCAAAGCATGAGTTCATTTTCCTGACTCCACCAAGTTACTTTTTTTTGTGCTCCAAGTGCCTTCAGGGCAGGTTTGGCTGGCTTGAGTTGTAGGGGTCGAACCCCAGCAACCTGAGCCTGACTGCTTTGTTGAAGCAGGCATTTAAAGAACTGAGCTAAGGGGCGGGCCCCCTCCACCAAGTTACTTTTGCTAACTGAGCTTTTTGTTTTGTGTTAGTTTGATTTGGTTTGGAGGTTTGGTACCAGGGATTGAACTCAGAACCTTGGCTTCCAGGCAGGTGATTATGCTGCCGAGCTACACTGCCAGCCCTGAACTTCTCATACATGTAAGATTCAGGCCAGGTGTGCTGGTGTGGGCCTTTACCCTGCACCCAGGAGGCTGAGACAGGAGGACCCTGAATCCCCGTCCGTCCCAGCCTGGACACATAGCAACTTCAAGGCAAGCGTGGATTCCATAGGGAGCCGCTATGCCAACACCTATGACTCAGTCACTGGTTAGCCAGCCTTCTGCTGCGCACCTGGCCGGTGCCTCTGCTGGCCTACTACGAGGGCTCCGGTTCCCTGGCGACACTGGAGCTGCACTTGCAGTGTGGATTTTTCTGGATTCTTAAGGTTCCCAATCAGCTGAGTCCGGCGGGGGTGGGCTTGTCGCTGAGGACTGCTGATGCTGGGACGTGGCTGGGATGGAGCAGGCGGGCCTCATGACGACCTGGCTTGGCCTGCCCAGCATCCGGGCCACTGCACAGCATGCCCACCCCAGTGGTGTGTCTTGGCTATGACCCCTGGGTCCCCCTGCACCTGGCATCCTGAGGACAGTTCTCCCTGGGACAGGGGGCTGATGGAAACTGTGGCCCCTCAGACCACAGCTGCGGTGTCTGACCAGCAGAAGCATCCACAGGGCTCCTGGGCCGGGTGGGATCTGCGCAGGTGCAAGGCGAGGGGACCGCTCAGGCAGCTGGTGGGTGCTGGACCTGCACGGCCACCTACGTCAGCTGCTCCCAGGTGCTGGGCAGCACCCAGCTTTCTTGTCTGTCACTCGAGGCCTCAGATTCCAGGCTCACCCAGGCAACCTGGAGTACCTGGGTGCCCCTTCCCTGGCCCCGGCCATGTGCTACTTCTCCCTCCTCCTGTCCAGCGTACCCCAGCATGGGCAGTCCTGGGCGGACCCAGCGTGTGTCCAGCTACTAAGAAAAGATGCCTCCCAATTGCCTCTTTTAGCCACGAGGGTCCTGATTAAAATTCACTGCACTCCCTGACCCTTGTAGTGGTGTGGAGACTCACATTATGAATCTTGAAATGAATGTCATTTGAAAATATTAAATAGCAGAGAAATCTACGTGCTGCAAATGAAGTCAAAGAAACCTTCATCTATACAAGGCAGAGTTTTTGCTTAAATAGATTATTCTATTAGTGGGCCCTGTGTATTTATTTATTTTATTTCTGTGCCGGTGGAAGTCCCCCTGAGATTAATGCCACGGACTAACGCACAGATGGCACCAGATACTTGAAAGTCATCTGAATATTAAGAATTTAAATCTTTAGCCTCAGTGATTTGAGCAGAAAGCCAATTATGGGGCTGAATTAGTTTTCAAATTAAACTGCAATTTAAGGCTTGTGAAATTAATCCTTTAAGGCGTGTGGCAGCGTTGTACACGCATTCCAAGGCAGAGCCGAGCGGGGAGTTCTCTGCTTTCTCCGCCACCTGCCAGCATAATTAATAAAGAGATGTCCTGATCTCCAGGTGAGAGGCAGGCCGCACCTCCGCCGGGCCAGGAGGGGAAGGCAGTCCCTGCTCACCGCTCTGTTTGTGAGGGAAAAGCTGAGTCTTGTAGGAGAAGGAGGGGCCTGAGGCAGCCTCCGGAGAGAGCCGTGGTCGGACGACTTCTAGATCTCTGCTGAGCGCCCCAGGTCAGCCCAGATGCCGCAGCGGCCACGTGTTTGTGCCCACGGCCCTGCTGCTGCAGTTTATAAACACCATGGTGTGGGAGGCTGGGAGCGTGGAGCTGGGTCTCAGATCCTGCCTGCAACGAGCGAGGCGTCTGGAGAGGACATGGACGGAGATCCCTACTCCCCCCAACACTCCAGACCAGGAGGATGGCCGTGCATGCCGGCCCTACTGTACTGTACTGTCCACTGGGCCCCAAGCCCAGCCCATGCCCTGCAGACCCCAAAAGACACAGCGACTTCCCGCTCCCAGGAAAGGAACCAGGGCTCCAAGAGGCAAAGTCGCTGTGAAGAGCTGAGTGCCTGAGGCTGCAGCCAGGACCAGGCCTGGGGCAAGGACTCCCCCCCACCCCGAGCATCAAGCCCCGCCTGGCAGCAGATGCCCCAAGACTGTCATCGGAAAGCTCAGCATCCTCTTGTGCCTCAACAGGACAGTGAGGGCTCCTGGGTACCACCACCTGAGCCACAGCCTAATTGGCATGGGCAGCGCAGTGATAGCCCCTCAAAGCTCGTATCTACCCGGAACCTCAGAATGTGACCTTATTTCAAAGTGGGGTCTGTGCAGACAGAATGGGTCAAGATGAAGCCAGCAGGGTAAGCGCCATGCCCTCACAAGAAGAGGAAAGACACCCAGCGAGTTGCCAGGCGAGAACAAAGGCAGGGTGCCAAGGAACCCTGGGCCTGAAGAGCCAAAGCCCCGAGGGGTGTGCTCCCCACCCGTCCTCCGACGTGGGCGGTGGTCCCCAGGCCAAGAGAGAATAAACACAGTTGTTTAAGCCATGCGGGCTGTGACACTTAGCTGCTGCAGCTCTGGAGACCAGTACAGGCCAATCTGGGGGAAGTTCTGGGCTCCTCGTCGTCCAGAAACTTCCCAATAACAGCCAAGGCGGAGGCCACCAGACATCCCTGGGCATCACCAGCTGTGCTTTGTGTACTCTAAGGCTTGGGCAACAAACCCCTGAGTCCTCCAGCTACTGGGCCCCAGCCACCCAGGCCACCTACAAGCCTGAGAGGGTGAGGAGGGGACCAGTCGGGCCAGCAGGATCTCAACCCAAGGGCTGGGGGTACGGACCAGCAGCACAGAGCTTCCCCAGCCCTGCCTTGTGGCTCTCATCTGACCTGCTGGGCTTGCTGAGGAAACTGCACACAAAGAAAAGAGTGTTTCAGAGCTGAGGAGACAGCTCAGCAGTCTAAGCACCTGCCTGGCAAGTGCAAGGACCTGAGTTCGATCCCCAGTACCACATGCTATGCCGGCATGCCATGCCAGCCACTGAAACCATGTGTGGTGGCACACGCCTGTAATTGCAGCACTTGGGAGGCTAAGACAGGAGGATCATTGTGAGTCTGAGCTGCAGAGCAAGACAAGACCCTTGTACCAAATAAAAGATTTAAAGAAAAGAAAAAAGACATCAGTGCAGGGCTGGTGCCCAGTGTCCACAGATGTCTGGGTGCCAGGCTGACCCCCTATACCTCCCTGGAGAGAGGGGACAGAACGTGGGCATGAGTGAGGATTGCAGGACCCTGGCTGGGTGTGGGGACCTCTCCCCTGCCCCAGCCCCTGGCAACTAGCTGTGCCTGGTCTACACAGCCTGCTTTCCTCCTCAGGCTCCATGCAACCCACTCAGCATGGGGTCCCAGGTGAAGGCAGACAGCTGTGGGTTGCAGCCTGGGTCCCCAGGGAGCAGTGTCTGGAGAAAATGTGCCTAGCCCGTGCATGTCCCCAGGTCCCTGGCAGTGGCTGTAGTTCAGGAAGCAGCCTCGGAACACATGCCAGCCTGCATGTCTGTCTGTTGGGATCAAGGGTCCTGCACAGCAATAAATCCTTCCACGTCCCTGCCAGAAGCAATCAATCCAGCCCACCCAACGTTCTGCAATTTGGTCATTGTCAAGAATTCAGCACGCTCCAACGAACCCGGGGCTGGGACAGTGGTGATGAACCAGGCTGTTAAAGAGCCGCACTTCATGGCCACCGTCCTGGAGTCTGTGGGTGTGGGCCGTGGCTCCAGGGACAGCAGGGCTCAACCATGGTGCAGTACCAGAGGTGCAGCACCCAAAGCCAAATCCTCTTCAGTAAAACTGCCATCCTAGGGCTTCCCTGTGGGGTAGCCGTGCAGATGGGGTCGCTGCCGCTAGAGCCTCCGGCTGCCTCTGGGTGCCTCTGGGCACCTCTGGGCACTTCTAGGAGACTGGACAGTGTGTTTACAAGTCAACCCTGTTTTCAAAGCCTTGGAAGGTGACATTTGAGCCCATTTTCCTATTGTTGAAATATTCCTTTCCTAACACTAGGGACAGCACTGAACTTAGACTTGTGAAGTACGCTGGAAACTCCTTGCCCTGGTTGAGCTGTGTACGTCCAGCCCTTTCCGAGGAGAGGAGGTCTCCATCCCTGGCTCCTGCAGCCACTGGCCAGCCTGTGCTGGGCTCGCTCCATCTGCCCGTCTCTCCCGGCCACCCACAGCCTGGCGGGGTGGAAAGCCACCCTGAATGCGCCTGGGCCCTTCTGTGTTCTTGAGGCACCCACATCCTTCCCCTTGGCCTCCCTGGCCATGCCGCCCATGGTCCCCACTGAGACTTCCTGCGCTCCTGACTGGGTCCTGACCCAGCCTGACAGCCCTGCTCAGGGAGGCCGCGGCAGCGCCCTCTCTGGTGTACCCTCTTCCTGCCCCTGCCTCCCCAGTGGGGCTGACAGTCTGTCCGTCCTCCATGACCCAAACCACAGGTCTCAGAGCCAGGCCAGCGTGGACAGGACGCAAGGCTGAGCAAGCTGTCACATGAGGGAAGCACAGCCTGCACCCTCCTTGGCAGACTCACTGGTGACCAGGAGACAGCGGGACAGGGACTGTAGCTGAGTCAGGCCTAGCCCCCCTCAGAGCCTACCTGCCTGCCCCGCTCCACCCCGGCCTCCAGCCAGCCCACCAAAGCCTCCACAAAGCAGGGTTGGCCCTCCTCTCCCTCAGCACAGAGCGGTGATTTCTCCCAGAAACACCAAAGCCCTGAGAGCCGCAGCCTCCTCCAGCCCCTGTCTGGCAAGGTCCCCTTCAACTCACCGCCTCCCTCGCCCACTGTGCTCTCTCTGAACCCACTGCCAGAGCAGCCCTGAGGAGCGACTTGGAAATGTCCCGAGCACCCTGTGACCTTTGGCCCTTGCCCTTTCCTCTTCCCGGGCTCCAAGAAGGCTGCTCCATCCCTCCTCCATCCGTCCTCCCTGCCAGGCCCCTCACAGTCCTCTCGGATGCTCTGCTCAGTGCAACCTCAGAGGCCAGCGGCAGTCAGCTCCTCCCTCACCAGCATATAGAGGCTCCAGCACAGCCAGTGCCTTTTTCCCTCCTGTGAGCAAGCGATCCCACGCCCTCCCTGTGCCCCCTGCCGCCCCACAGCTTTGTCTGGTGTCCCCAGCAAGTCCTGTACCCTCTGTGCTGGTGGCTGCCAGCCCTGGCCATTTCAGTGCCTGGGAGAAACCACGGCCCCTGCCATAGCCTGTCCTCCTCCCATAGCTGGGAGGGGCCCTGCCCCAGCTCCGGGACCACAGATGCAGAACAGGGGGAGCACCCACCACTTGAGGTGAGCACGGCTGGACATAGGGAAAGAGAGGGCCCCGCAGGGTGACCACCCACACTCTGGGGATCACAAGTTTAAAGCCAGCCTGGGCAACTTGTGATCTAGTGAGACTCTGTCTCAATTTAAAAAAAAAAAAAAAAAGCCTGGTGATGTAGCTCGGTGTGCTGGCCCTGGGGTCGATCCCAAGCTGTACCCGTCCTGCTTACTAAAGAAACAGATGTTATGCAAAATGTACAAATGCATAAGAGTTCACAAGACCAGCCCACAGTAGCCGCATGCAGAATCAGCTGTGGAGAGTGTGACAGGGCTGTCATCACCTGGAACTCGGGGCAGTGTCCCACACAGGTCTAAGCCAGGAGGCAGAGCGTCTGTGCTGGGAGCCAGGAGAAGACGGATGTCCAGTGGGAAGGCAGAGACGGGGCTCCGCAAGGCAGGAGAGGCGTGCTGCCCTGTCCTGCTCCTTTCTACCATGCGGGATGAGTGGCCCTACGGCAGGTCATCTGTCTTCAGTGACCTCCCCCCCCCAGCCACATCCAAAAGTGTGCTGACTCAGCGCAGCCAGGCTTACTCAGGTTGACACGATCAGCTAATTATCACAGCAGGACAGAGAGGGATTGGGACAGGGACAGAGACAGAGACAGGAGAGCCAGGGCCGAGGGCTGAGAGAGGAGGGTTCTGTTGGGGCCCCCTGCCCTCTAGTGCGGCAGTGGGCAGAGGCAGGATGCTGCCTGGGACAGCCTTCCCTCAGGCCAGTAGATGTCCCCAAGAGCCAGCTGGGCAGATGGTACGAGGACCAGCAGGGTCTGGATATCCCTGGACACACATCAGAGCTGCCTCGCCCTGACGGCAGCAGCATGGCTTCTCCCTGCCTCTCCCCCTGGGAATGAAACAGGACTAGCTGAGCCCTTGCTCTGCTCCAGGTCTGGGAAGACTGGGGTCATGTCCATGGCAACCCATCCCCGGGCTGCTTTCTCCTTTGGCTGAGTCCTCAAGCCCTGAGCTCTGTCACCTGATTCTAAGAGCTGGCCCTGCAGACAGCGCCAGGTCCTTCCTTCCTTCCTTCCTTCCTTCCTTTTTTTTTTTTTTTTTAAGGAAACCAAATTGTAATTTAGAACCCTCCCAAAAAAAAACCAAAAAAAAAAAAAAAACCCTGCTTTTCATCAGTAACCTTCCTATGATATTGATGGGTCTGTGCTTGTGCAACAATCCACTGGGTCATTGTGGCAGCAAGCCAACACAGCGTGACGCAGCATGGGGACCCAGCAATGGGCACCCTAGACTGACTTCTGTTGTCCCCCCCCCCCGCCTCTGTTTACCTCCGACTTCCTCTTGTTTGTCCCGCATGCGGTCCGAGCCTTCCCCAACCTGCGCCTGTTATACCACGGGGCGAGCACCACCCCCAGTCCATCCCCATCCATTCCGTCTGCCTGCCTCCTCCCCGAGGGTCCTCGCCTCTCTTTAGCAGCCCTCCCACGCCGAACAATAAAGGTCTTCTTTACTTCTCTCCCACACAAATATCTTTCTCTCTGTTTCTGTCTCTCTCTCTCTCTCTCTCTCTCTCTCTCTCTCTCTCTGTCTATCTCTCTTGTCTGTCTGTCTGTCTCTCTCTCTCCCCCCGCCTCTGTCTGCCACATTTTATTTTCTGATGCCCAAGTGATGCCTTTGGAAGAAAACTTGGGAGACACAGAAATTCACAAAGAAAATCAAACTTTCGCATCTCATCTCAGCCCTCTGAGGTTGTTGATTTCATTGTCATTTATCTTTCTGGCCTTTATTCTTTGCATAAATGCATTTTTATTTTAAAGATTGGATTCATACTGAAAACAGTTCGGAAACTTGATTACTTTCCATTTCACCGTATACCATGAAAATCTCAAGTGTCAGAAGGTATTTTTTCACAACATCTTAATGCTCTGAACGGCTCCATCACAGGAACATACCCACGTTTATGTAACCAGCACCTGCTATTTGTCACCTAATGCAATTTACGTACTGACTGTGCTCATTCTTTGTCTCCCTCCCTGGATGTGAGCATCGCAGCTCTGGGATTTTTTGTTTGTTTCTTTGTTTTGAGACAGGTTCTTGCTATGTAGCCCAGGCTGGCCAAACCCACTGCAGTCTTCCTGCCTCGGCTTGCAGGTGCTGGGACGGCAGCCACGCGCCACCATTCACAGCCCTGATTCCGCTTTCTATTGTAAGACAATTGAAGATCCACTCACAGAACACAAGACAAGAGGTGTGTGCCCCTGCCCAGCACCCTCCAGCAGCACCATAGAAACACACTCAGGCCCACCGGCAGCAAGCGGCGTGGCAGCCTCCCTCACATCCCCAGGGCAGGAGTGGGCCCCGCGCCACCTTGACAGCAGGCCAGCGGAGGAGGTGGTGTGCTGCGGCGTGCCAGGCAACCTGTGGGGCTGGTCCTGAGAGAGAAGAGGACGCAAAGAACCGGGAGCAGTCCGGTGGCCCTCCCCTGGCCTTTTGAGCCACTTGGCAGCGCAGCTCCTGCTTCACTTCCCGGACTGTTATAGACACACAGTCTGACTTCCTGTGGGACTCAGAGGCAGCCGGCCAGCCTCCCAGTGCACCCAACTTCCTGGTATATTTGAGTGGTGGCTGTTAAGAGTAGCTGGCTTCTCACGCTGGTCAACATAGAGAATGGGTGGTTTCTTAGGCTGTTACTGTGGACAGCGGCCGGTTCCCTGCGCTGCTTCGTGTGGACAGCAGGCTGTTCCCTGTGCCGGTGAGCGTAAATCACAGGTCACGTTCTTGGGCTGGCTTCTGTAGCTGGCAGCTTGCTTTGCCGGGTGGATTGGTGTGGAAGACAGTTTGGACTCCAGGGTGGCTTCTTCCGACAGCAGGTCACATCTGACGCTCACCTCCTTGGCTTGCCTGGCTGCGCTGGGAGAAGGGCATTGCATGCAGTGGCACAGGGGACAGGACGGGCCTGCCCTGGGCCCTCCCCCC
>NW_004524770.1:2209471-2211275 GCF_000260255.1 Octodon degus | reverse complement strand
GCTCCGTGGTGCCTGTGTGAGCTTCGCTCTTCTCTGTGTGTGGCCTCGTCTGTGCCCTGCTCACATCCAGGGTCCTTGTAACGTGCAGCGACTCTTGGGACAACTGCTCACCCAGGATGCTGACCCTGGTTCAGTCGGGACCGAGCACTTCTATCCTCAGCTAGTCCTTGCTGTCACTCGCGGCGGCTGTGCTGCCCTCCGGGGATTTGTTCCCCCTTCTGCTCCTTGACAGTCCAAGTCCCGGAATCAGTTCTCGGCCATCGCGGGTCCTCAGAACCCTCACTGAGACCCCTCTGTATTGAAGAGCTGTCAGCATGGACAGCCTGTGGCTTGCGTGTCTCTGACGTTTCCTTAGGATCAACTCTAGAGGTGGATTTGGGGAATGAACATAGCTTAAGGGAATCTGAGAATGACCAGCCAGACTGCCGCCTGGAGCCACAGGCCCTGTGCTGCCCTGGGCCTGGGGGGCCACTAGGTGCCATTGCTGCTGCTGTAAAATGGCCCCTGCCCATTTGCATGGGTTCACTCTTTATTCTATTTATTTGATTGGTAATAAAGTTAATTTTTTAAAAAGAAGGAAGAAGAACAAAGAGCTGACCTATAGGAAAAAGAAACTTTGAGCGCTGGAGGCCGAAGGCTGCAGTTGCTCCGTGGGGCAGGGGAGGGTGGGAGTCCATTTTCCAGTGAGCATGTGCCAGCTCCTGAAATGTGCTTGGCTTTGGGAAATGGGACAGAACGATGAGAAATGTGTCATTGGTGTTAAAAAGCAGATTCCTGGCTTAGCCTAAGAAGGGGGTGGGGAGGGGTTAGGCTGAAGATGCGTGTATCATTAGCCAGGGGCTTGGGAGCAATGTTCTTCACCGGTAAATGGGACCTTGAGCTACCCCACGGGCCCCGACTGTGCCCTCCCCGGATTCTGCCCATTCTCGGACAGCAGCCGTGAGGAGCCCGCAGGAGGGAGCTCTGTGGAGGCCACGCCTTGGGGCCTCCACACCCTGCGGCCTCTGGCACTCTCTCATGGTACACCCATCTGGCTGGACTCTGTGAGTGTTAAAGCGCTGATGCCTCACTTGACCTTAAATGTGCATCCGCTGATTGGCCAGGCAGGAGCCATGCTGGAAGGAGGGGTCTCCGTTAAGGAGCGAGGGTAGAATTCAGCCCCGGGAACACCGCAGCCTCTGGGGAGCAGCCCCGTCCTCCCCCTCCCTCCTCCTCCAGTGCTGCTGCTGCTACACCCAGGGAGACAGGGAGCACCAAGTGCACCATTGTCAACGGGAGACTGAGCACAAGGCTGCGTGTGGTGTCGCTGTCCCAGCCTAAGGAGAAAGGGCCACAGCGAGACGCTGCCACGCATGGGCTCCCCGTGGCAAAGGAGACCGAGTCGGAGCAGCACAGGGGGCGGAATGCACCGGCTGAGGGTGACCGAGCTCTGACACCCTCAGAGCTCGCTGGCACTCCTCAGGGAGAGTGACACTGGGTCTTTATGCTGCCAGAAGCACCACACAGGATGGGTTGCGTCACTCACATGCAACCTGAGGGACACAAGTAGTTTTACCCAAAAATGCAGTGACCTCGGAGCCCTGATCAGTATCTGATTAGTGCCTGGTTAACGCAGATGGACTCTGGAATGAAGGACCAGCGCCCAGCTGTCAGATGTCTGACTGATTCTGGTAAAGTGCGGTCCCAGCCCGGGCCGCCAGCTCATCCTTCCCTCCGAGCCCCTCCCAGAAGAGCCATCTCATGGCCCTGTGTGTTCACAGAACAGGGGTGCTGTCAGTGGGGGCACATTGGGTCGAATGGGACA
>NW_004524770.1:2202136-2208615 GCF_000260255.1 Octodon degus | reverse complement strand
CCCCACCTCCTGGGCCTCAGTTTCCCCATCTGTCAAGGAGGAGAGTGGGCAGCAAGAAGAATCCCAAGTTTCGGCCGGCCAGCCTGTGACTCCTGTTCAGGGGGCCCCAGTGGCCCTGTCAGGGTGGACCCTCCTCACCTCCACTTCTCAGCCTCACTTCCTCGGGGTCTCCAAGGCTCTGAAGGGGCTTTGCCTCATCTGCAGCACGAAGTAACCGCCACCCACAGGTGCCACCAAGGCCCTCCTGGCAGGCGCAGCCATGGTCAACAGAAGCCTTCAGGTATGCCTTAGCACACCCAGCGTCCTGCTCAGCGGCTGGCTCCCAGCTCCACCACGCTCTTCCTTCCTGAGTGCATGCTACCATGATGTGGCCGGGTCACCAAGCCCCGCAAGTGACCAGGGTCGGGGGCACCTTGCCTTTCTGCTAGCTTGATCTTTTGCTGACTCGATGGGCTAAGACAGGTACTAAAATGGAGCACACAGATCTCTGTGTTAGAGCAGATTCATCCCGAGGTCCCAGGAGCCCCAGGTCCCCTGGCCATCCTGCCAGGCCAGTCGGGCTGCGTGGAGAAAGTCACTGAGCCCAGAGCCTGAGCTCTATCCTCTCCGCCTATCTGCCATGATTCCATTCAAGCCCACCAGGTGCACTGGGCCACTGCAGGATGGCCCCAAGGTGGATGAGGCACGGCTCGAAAGGCAGCGGGCAGGCTGAGCAAGTGGGAGGGCTAGAGACAGGGCAGGGAGCGAGCGGCGAGGCATCTGGAGACTCCAGGTTCCTGCATGCGTTCCCAGCAGCCTCACCAACCCCAGCCAGCCCAGGGGCTCTGAGTCAGTCCCATAAGTGTGCCTGGGGACCGTGAGCGATTCCAGGGGCCTGGAGTACACACCAGCAAGTGCTCTACAGAGATGGGGCGCCCCCTGCCCAGGTCACCTCCCTCTTTGGGGACTTCCCCAGATCTGCCCTTAGTAGCAGCAGGAATTTCACGTAACGCCTGACAGGCCAACTGTGGTTTCCACCAACTGTGCTTGCTGCACAGCTGAGGGAGCCAGGACGATGCCTCGGCCAGGCCTGAGCGCACTTTGCAGTTGGAGTCCTGCAGGGCATTTGCTTGCTTGTTTGCTTGTTTGCTAGTTCGTTTGTTGTTTGTTTTGGTAAACCCCCACAAGAAATGCCTTTTGTCTTACACTATTTAGATGCACTCTTATACAATCCTTCATTCAAACAGTTGCATGTGTGCGTGTGTGTGCGTGGGTGTGGGTGTATGTGTCTGTATATGTGCGTGCCTGTGCATGTGTATACACACATGTGTGAGGGTCTGCATGTGTGTGTGCATGTGTGTGGTGTGTGCACATGTGGGGGTGTGTGCACGTATATGTGCGTGCCTGTGCATGTATATGTATGTGTGTGTGCGTGTGTATGCTCCCACGTGTGGGTGTGTGGGTGTGGGTGGGTGTGGCACCTCACACCCCTCTGCATTTCTGAGCTGTCCTCTGGGATCCTTTTCCTCCTGCCTGAAGCCCTTGGTGCTCCCTTTAGTGGGGGTCTCCAGGTGATAAATCGTCTCTGTTTTGAATGTCTAAGTGCCTTGATTTTGCTTTCAATGCAGAAAGTTTTTTAGCTGCGCGAAGAACTCCAGGCTGTCCGCTGTTTCCTTTTGTTGCTTCCGGTCACACCGCTGTCTTCCGGCTTCTGCCATTTCTTTGAGAAGTCAGCATTCAGCCTCATTATTGTTCCAGTAAAGATTCTATGCCTTTTTTAAGTCTCTAGTTTCTTTTAAAATTTTTGTCTTGATCTTCGGCTTTTGCCCACTTCCTGTGATGTGGCTGCCTATGATGTCTCTGATTTATCCTGCTTGGGGTTCCTAAGTCTGAAGCTTGATTCTTTTATTGGCTTTAGAAACACTTCACCCATGAGACCTTCCAGCACTGCGCCTGCCCGTCCTCCCCTCTGGCGCTTCTGGGTGCCAGTTACACATCTGATAAACCTCCAAGGTCTCCGTGTTTATTGCTTTCTGCGTTGCTTTGGTCTGGGCATTTTCTTTTGATAAATCTTCCAATTTATTACATTTTTCATCTGTTATAGTTAACCTGCTATTAAACCCATTCAATTTTTATGTCAGCTGGTTTTCAAATATAGGTTTCCCATTCTGCTTTATTAATTATTTCCAGTTCTTGATAAATTTATCTATTTTATCCTTTTAATTCTTTGAATGTGGTAAGCTATATCTGTTTTCTTAAGTTTGCATCTGATGGCTTTTTTTATGTATTTGGTTGTTGCAGGGTCTCGCCACACAGCTCTGACTTGTGCTGATCCTCCTGCTTCAGCCTCCCCAGGGCTGGGATTACAGGCGTGCGCCACCATGCTCAGACTGGCTGACTCAGCCAGCCCTGGAGGTGGGGCTGGCGTGGCACGTGGTGCTGGGCATCGAACCGCGGTCCCTACACTTACCTAAGCTTGCCTAAGCAGACTCTTTAGTCCACTGAGCTATCTCACTGGCCCTGCATCTGAGGTTTTTATTATCTGGATCTCTTCTGAATCTGTCTCTTTTATCTTTGTTTGTGACGAGGTTTTGTCTTCCTGTATGTCTAGTTATTAACTGCCTTTACATCGTGGATGAACATTGTAGCAATGATGTGCAACTACATATGCCAAAGCTGCTTTTCCACAGCGGACTTAGTCTTCATCCTTGTAAGGGGTGCTACAGCAGTCAACTTTCTTATCACTGGGGCAGGATACCTGACACCCAGACTTGAAGGGGGAGCGGCTTAACCTGGTTCACGGTTTGGGGATCCCGTCCATGCTCACTTGATTCCAAGGCAGAAGCAGCGTGGGGAAACCTGCTCCACACACAGCAGCCAGGAAGCAGAGAGGGGAGAAGCCAAGGACGAGAACGCACTTTCAGGGCAGGCTCCCAGAAGCCCACTCCCTCTGCCTAGGCCCTGCCTCCAGACATGGCACTGTGGGGCACTTTCTAAAGATCAAACTGCAGCGTCTTCCCCTGACTGCCAAAGACTCATATCCATCTCATTATGCAAAATGTGTTTAGTCCATCTCCCAGGCTTTGCTGAAAAGGGTGAGTCCAAAGTCTAAGACTCAAGGCAAACTCCAAGCTCTGTAAAAATTAAAAGCAAAGTTAAATATTTTCAATATACAATGTCACATGCTCCCATTCCAGAAGGGAGAAATAGAGGAACAGAAAGGATTAGGACCAAAGCAAAACGAGAATCCTGCAGGGCACAGATTCAATCTTGTACCTCTGTGCCCAAGGGCGGTTGTTGTGAGATATGACCTGTGAAGGACTTGGGCAGTCCCACCCCACATCACTGATGCTTGAAGCACACACAGCCTCTCTCTTGGCTGGCACTGTCTGCAGCTGTCCTTGGCAGATTCCGTGTCCTTGCCGTTTCTAATGTCCTGGGGTCTCCACTGTACCTTGAGCTTCAGTCTCAGAGTCATGCGTCACCCTCTCGGACGCAGAGTCTGACGTCCCAGGTCGGCCTTTGAATCTGGACGGAAGCCTCTGTGGCACACAGCCTTTGAATCCTACCTGGGGGAAAAAACAAAAACAGCATCGCCTAGAAGATGCCTGCATCCACCACAAGCGTGGGCAGTGGCAGGCAGAGCTGGATCATGGCTGCGGAGGTACGTAAGGTCCCGGCAGCCGAGCATGATGGCGTGAGTCTTGGAGAGCCAGCCTCTTTGAGCAAAGAGCCACGGGGCTCCCTTCTCGCGTGAAAGAGCCACGGGGCTCCCTTCTCGCATGAAATGTTTGTGCTTTTGCACCACTGAGGCTGAGGTTGGTGGAGCCTTGCTGAAATTCCTGAGGCATTCCCCCAGGGCCTTTTTCTTCCTTTCCCTGTACCAACTAATTGGTTCCTTTTTATAAATTCACATGTTGATTCCTCTGAATTAAATTCATAAAATTCTTCAGCAGCCAAACTTCTTTTGGCCCCAGTTTTATACGTGATTCAGTTGAATTTTTCTGCTCTGCTTCACCCCTAGCCATCACAATAAACCTGGCTAAAATCAACTAGCCATGCCACACCCTGGATGTCGGGCTATCTTGAAATTTATTCCACTGGGTTAATTAGTCCAATGCCCTTAATATAAATCTCTTGAAAAGTCTCAGAACATGGGGAAAATGTAGACTTTTTTTGGCCAGAGTGTAACACACATAGCCCCTTGTTCAACTGCCAATGGAGTCCTTGTTCCCATCTGAAACCTTCTGAGCCTTTACTGTTCACATTCCTTTCAGCATTCTTTTTTATTATTTCTCAAAGAGAATACAAAGTAATGATAATAATAATAATAATAATGAATATTAGAAACTATAGAATTTACTAATCAAAATGATACCAATTCAACATTATCCTTTCCATATCCTTGTCTTCTGAACTCTAATCAGAATCACCCAGGAGGTTCTACTCACTGCATGATAAGCCTTCTCTATCTCGCATCTCCAAGCCTTTGCAAACTCTACCTGCAAACCAGCTCCAAAGGCTCCTAAACCCCATGGTCAAATACAGTCACGGCCGCAGCACCGCTTCTCTAGTTCAAACTTTCTGTGGTAGTTAGCCTTCCCATTTCTGAGACAAAGCACCTGACACCCACTACTTAAAGTGAGGATTGATTTGGTTCAGAGTGTTGGGGAAGCTCAATCCGTGGTAAGTGGGCTTCTGTGTGCAACTTCCATGAGAGAAAGCATTAAAGAAAAAGCTGCTCACCTGGCAGCAGCCAGAAAGCAGAGAGAGGAGGGAGGAGCCGGGGGCAGAGATGCACACTCCGGCCACTCTGCCAGTGAACTGCCCCCCCAACCAGATGTACCCCCAAACATGAGGTTTTTGGGTGGGACCATATATCCAAACCACGACAGGTGCTAATAACCTCGATCTCCTTAACCTATGCTCCTTTAACCAGACCTGTCCTGAGCCTGGCCGTTACTGTCCACACTCCTTTTCAGCATTCCACTGATTTCTTTCTCTCCTAGAGTGCAACACTGCAAGGTTCAGCCAAAGACTGTTGGGTTTGCCAGGGCCGCTGCTTTTCAGCAAGCCTGTAGTTCAATGTTTAGCTCCCATACCCTTGAGACTACCAAAAGAACTGGGCAACTTTCCAGCCTGTTCTGAGCCAACTTCGGAATCAAAAGTGCCTTAAAGAAGAGAGTGCTCAGGTGTTGGATTCACTTTCCCACTGCTACCACAAATATTTGCAGATGGTGGTTCTCTAGAGCGTAAGACGGACTTGTTTTTGTTCTATTGCCCATGTTTTGTTTTGGTCCAGGGTTTCTAGTTTTCCTCCACAAATGGATCGATTTAGAGCAACATAGTCCTCCTTTGCTAAAGACAGAACTTTCTGGATTCATTTTAATTCCCAGTGCCTATGGAGAAATGCTATTGATAATTAAATTCATAAAACTTGTATTTACAAACAACTCTTTACATGAATTAGAGTCTATCTGTACAAAAATGCTTTTTCCTGGGGCTTCAAAACACACAAGTTCTCTACTGTCTTCCCTGGAAGACACTTTGTGGGAGTGTGCTGGATGAACAAGTAGGCATCCTACTGGGTGATCCCTGGCTACATCTTTGTCTTGGTTACTTTTCACTAGGTGCTGGGACAAAATACACAACACCCAAAATGAAGGAAGGAAATGTGTATTTAGCTCACAGTCAGCAGAGGTCTCAGTCCATGCGTGGCTGGCTCCAAGGCAGGGCGGCACATAGAAGAGGGTGGCAGTGAGTGGTGGTGGAGAACAGCAGGTGCAAAGGGAATCAGCAGCCACGGCACCCAGCGGGCCTCTCTTCCTCCCGAGCTGACTGTCCCAGGGCTACAGAGGGCCATGTGGGGCAGTGCCCTCACAGCAGAGCAGGCACCAGTGAGCACCCACTCTCAAATGGCAAGTGGGCACCTCAGACCAGGCACCCAGGAGAGGCAGAGCCTGAGTCAGGCAGGTGGAGAAGACAGCATGGAGCAGGGTGCGCAGGATCCTGGGTGGGTGTGGCAAGGACGGTCAGCTCCTGCAAAGGGGAATGGATGCCCTGTGGGGCCTGCAGGCCTCATGTGCACAGAAAGCCCAGGAGGCAGGTAGAAGCTCTGAGCAAGGGAAGCTGCCGTTTCACTCCTGTTCCGTCCCCAGGCTGGAGCTCAGCGCAGCAGAGTGACTTCCTCTGTCTCAGTTGCTCTTCTCTCATTGCTGGGACAAAATGCCCAACACCCAAAATGAAGGTAGGAAAGGTTTATTTAGCTCGCAGTGCCTGGAGGTTTCAGTCCATACTCAGCTGGCTCATCTCCAAGGCAGATGACACATGGCAGAGAGCAGCAGTTCATGGTGGAAACAAAGCAAAAGTAGTGGTGGCAACAGTGGCAGCAGAGAGCAAGCCTGTCTCCCTTGAGTTGCATCCAGGGTATCTGTCCCAGGCTGGGTGTGGCACTCACGCCCATACCCAGCAGCACTCACGCCCATACCCAGCAGCACTCA
>NW_004524770.1:2187080-2201361 GCF_000260255.1 Octodon degus | reverse complement strand
AGCAGCACTCACGTCCATAACCCCAGTGGATCAAGAGTTAATCATAAACTAGAAGTCCACCCATGACTGCAGGAGGCATTGAGGGAACAACTAGACACAAGCCGTAACATTCCTCAATGAGGGAAGGCTCTGACCGTGACCCACTGAAGCCTCTAGTGTCCCCAGGAGACCTCAAGGCCATCAATGTGAGCCATCTAGCATGTGCTACGCCCAGGCAGGACTCCCGGCAGTGTGGACACCTGGCCCAGCCCTGTCCCCCGCACCAGGGGACAGGCTGTGAGGAGCTGCACGGCTAGGGCCTCCTGCCAGCTACAGCGCAGGACACAGTAGGTGCTCGGCAGTGTTTGGTGAATGAGCCTCAGCCCACAGGAGCCATTTGTGCCTTGGCCATGCCTGTGCCCCATGCCTGGGCCAAGTGGCTCCAGAGAAGGGCTAGGTGTGGGGCTCTAGGCCTGTTCCGCTGTCCCGTGCTCTAGAGACATGGAGAAGGTCCCCGCCACCCCATTTCTACCCTGGCTGAAAAGGAGAAGCTCAGGGCAAAAACAGCCGGGGTGTGCTGAGCATAGGGAATCCCTCCGTGATTCCCTGGGGCTGGGTGTCAACAGGTTTGCTCCGGACACCCATGAAGGACAGGCAGGCCTGCAGCAACCAGCAGGGAGGCTGCAGCTGCACCAGGCATGTGGTGACCCCAGGCCATGCAGCGGGACAGAGCCATGTGTCAGGCGGCTTCACCTGCTGCTGTCTCCATTCCAGGAACCTATGTGATGACAGTCACAGCCAATGACGCTGATGACAGCACCACGGCCAACGGAATGGTACGGTACCGCATTGTGACCCAGACCCCACAGAGCCCGTCGCAGAACATGTTTACCATAAACAGTGAGACCGGGGACCTTGTGACAGTGGCGGCCGGCCTGGACCGCGAGGTAAGGACCTGGGGTGGGATGCGTGGGGAGGTAGGGCAGTGCACAACAGCTGCTCTGGGAAAGTCACCAAGCAGGCGTCATGCGAGGGGCCCAGCAGAGACCCCACTGGGGTGTACAACAGGTGGGGAAAACAGGTGTGAGCCTCCCGCCTATGGTTCTTGGGGTGCAGCCACCGCAGAGCTCCAGCGGAGCACCTGGGACCTGAGCACCTGCCTGGAGAGCTGCCCTGGCGGGCACCCTGCCCAGCAGCTGCACACCCTTGTGCCACATCCTGGGCACAGATGGGGCAGCCCTGGTCACTTCCCCAGGCAAGTTCTATGACCTCCCTGCCCTCCTACCACCCTGGGCGGCTGAGTAAGCCAGGCCCCTCCACCATTCTGTGGTCCCTACTGCCTGCCCCAGGGGAGTGGAGAGGAAAGGAGCCCAGCAAGAACAGGGCCTGCTCCAGGCTCCTGCCCCCTCCCCCCTGCTGGGCACATGCCAGGGGCCGGGAAGACCAGTGCCCACCCCAGCTCGCAGCACCCAGCCAGCAGGGAGAAGCAGTGCCACCTGCCTGTGCCTATCCTGAGCAGGTGGCTCCTGGCACCCAGGGGCTACTCACTGAGCTCGGAGCAAACAGGGTGCTGCCCTGCTGGGGACTCACCTGCAGAGGCTGCACCGTGGCCTCCTACCCCAGCCGCAGGCTGTCCTGGGCATCTCACCTGCGCCCCCTGCTTTGGAAGGCTCCACAACCCAATTCGGAGTCTATGCCCCCACACCATGGGCTGCAGCTGCCCAGGTAGCAGAGGGCCTACAATGTCACCTTGGGGGGCTGAGTCTGCGAGGAGGGGGAGGGCCCCCTAGAAGGCCCGCTCAGCCAGGGTCCTGGAAGATTTGAGAGCTGTGAGGCCCCCCCTAAGTCTCCACCTGGGCTCTGAGCCCCCTGGTGGGCCCAGCACACTGCTAGCACATCTGCCTTTCCAACCAATGCCGAGCTGCCACAAAAGCACACTGGGAAGGGCAAGAAGACCTTCATGATAATCTTAACTATAAAAGGTCGTGCATCAGGCCAGGAAGCAGCTCAGTGACCCCAGGGTCAGCGCAGGCCCAGGCAGACAGCTAAGCCACATCCTTCTCCAGCTGAGTGGTCACAGGCCAGGTGCACCCTTGAGGGTAACCGTGAGACATGTGCTCTCAGGAAGGATTTGGGGGCCTCTGTCTCAGGCACAAGATACCTATCACGTTCTTGGTGCTCACAGAGGCCTAGGCTGGCCCCTCCCCATCTACAGACCAGCAGACTGACCCATCGGGAGAGGATGCCCGAGGTCCAGCGTGAGCACCCAAGTGGGGCCCAGGCCCATGCGTGCTGGTGACCTGGGACCCACTGCTCTGACACAGAGGACAACAGGCCAGAAATAATCCTGTACCCATGTCCAACCACCAAGCAGGAAGTAGATTGCCGGGGCGGATTGTGGTGTTTTCTATTTTACATTTTATTGAAGAGTATCAGGTATCTCCCAAGCAAAAGAATAAGTAAGCTGTATCTGTAGGCTCCCTTTAAAGGTACAACTATGAAAGGCCCCCCAAAAGGAGTGGGGGTGCAAGTTCTGGGCATCGCCACTAGAAGGGAGCAAGAGATCCGCAGAGCCCGCAGGATCTTGGGGAACCGCCTCTGCCCTGGCCCCACAGGGACACCTCTCGGCCCTGTGCACAGCTCATCGCAGGTGTCCTCTGGGCAGGTCAGGGCCTGGAGCATGCCCCTGGAGGCACGGCACTGTCACCACGCTGTGAGGTGGGCCTGGCCAGAGCCGAGCAGGGGCTGGGCCACCCCGCCTGCTGAGTGGTTCACGCTGTCTGTCCAGGGCTTGCACGTGGCTGGCAAGATGCTCCCCAATAGCATACACTGAAAACCCATAAGAGATTCAGTGATCAGGTAGTGAGACGCGAGGAGGCGCCCCTGCCCGCACTGTCCCAGGGACTAAGCAGCCTGGAGGGAGCTGGGCCAGGGCCGATGCGGGGCCAGCGCTGCACCACCATCCTCCTTCCCGGGCCGCTGGGGACAAAGCTCAGGATTTGCTTCCTTCTGTAGTCCTGATGGCGCCTGCCCCTGATGTTCGATCTGAGGCAAGAGTCCCCTCCCTGTTTCTGTCCCGTGCCCATGAGACAGAGTGAGGCTGATGAAGGTGAAGCCTGTGACCCAAGGCCGAGTCACCGTGGGGCATGGCACAGTTCAAGCTTGGGGCTGGGCTTCAAGCCTTGACCCACTGAGTTCCTGGGGTGCCTGCCCTGTGTGACAGTATGTCTTGGGCAGAGAGGGACCCCACCAGCCTTCCACAGACCCGCAGAAGCCAGAGAAGCTGTTGTCAACCTAACAAGCCCATGCCACAGTGGCACACTGCAGGGACATCAGGGGTATTACGGCTTGGGAGCTGAAGAGGGGACAACATGGACACACGAGAGGCCACATCCAAGAGGACCACAGCGTTGACCCCACGGGCATAGAAGCTAAAACCCAAGAAGAGGCTGAGAAAGCCAAGCGTGCCCACAGCTGGCGTGCGGGACTCCTGCCCCTGCCGTGGCTGGGCAGCAGCTTGGGCCCCAGGGCCTCGTGAGCCGCCCGCAGACACTGCTGTCCATTCCCGGATCTCCTTCCTCCTGGTAGTGCTCTCAGCTTGAGGCTCCACTGGAGAAGCCGCCTTATGCTCCAAGGCTGTGTTCTCACCCAGGCGTGAGGTGAGGGTGTCCACTTGGAGATGTGGCATTTCAGCACATCAGAGTGGAACTGGGGGTGACTTTGTAAGGAGACACGGGTCTTGGCCCTGGGAATGTGGGCCAAGGCTGCTACAGGGGCCACGGGGCCTTGGGGTAAGGGCGACAGGAGGAGCTGCCGAAAGGGACAGCACCGTGGGGTTTGCTGGGGTGAGGTGCTATCGCCACAGCTTGGGGTGCATGCAGTGCTCCCAGCTCCTTGCTCTTCCCACTGGCCCTCCAGGGAAGAGCTGGAAGTGGGCCCTGTGACTGTCTTGAGCAGTTGGCAACCTGGCTGTGGTGATTTGGTGGCAAGCAGTACAACCACTGAGGGTTGAGAAAGCCCTTTCCAGGTCCAGGGAGCAGGGGAGGTCCATGGCCACAGCCAGGCCTTGGGGAGCCAAGAAGCCCATCTGTGTCCCAGCCAGAGCTCTGTCCCACCAGGCAGGGTCCCAGTGGGACTGCATCTGCCCACCCCCACGCCCCGCTTCAGCTGCACTGGAACAGCCCCTGGGAAAGGGCCTGGCAGCCGTTCCTCAGTTTCTTCTTTCCTTTTAAAAATGTGCATGCAGGGCTGGCCAAATAGCTCAGCAGATTAAAAGATCTGCAAGCAGGCGCAGGGACCAGGGGTTCAATCCCCTGAGACAGCAATTGAGACTGGGCATGGTGATGCGCACCTGTAGTCCCAGCTCTTGGGAGGCTGTAGACTGGCGGATCACTATGAGTCCGATCTAGTAGGGAAACCCTGAACAACCTACAGACCCTTCCCTAAAATATAAACATTTTTTAAAAAGATGTGTGCCCCAGCCTCTGTGCAGCAGGCAGGGTATTTGGGGACCACGCCACAGACGCGTCCCCCCACTTGCTGCTCCCCACTTGGCCAAGTGAGTTGTCATAAAGGGGAAAATCCACAGACATGACTGCCACTGCGTCTAATTAGGAGAGCTGTGTAAATCGCATGTTAACATGATGAACTGTCAGGAGGGAATGTGATGAGACGCAGCGGTTCAGGAGCTGCTCCTGCACGAGGCCTGCCGCTCGCTAATCCCATTCATCTTGGATGTTTCCTAATTAGAATAGTTATGGCCTAGTGAGAAGGTGAGTGAGCTGCTCCAGCCGCTCTGAAGGTGACAGCAGCTTTGCTCCCACGAGGCCCTGGGACCCGTGGTTAGCGCCAGGCACCTCGGGCTCCACACACCTCCCAGCCACGCGACTTGAGCTGGAGAAAGCTCGTCCCGCACTTGGTGACCTCCACGGCCTCACGTGTCTCCCAGGACCGCTGGCCAGATTCTCTACCATGGTCTAGAGAGATCTTAGGAAGCGAAACCAACACCGTCCTGCACTTCCTTAAGATCCGGCCTTGCCATAGATGGAGAACGTCCAGGCGAGGGACGGCACAGCTTCGAGCCACCACTGGAGGAGGTCGGGCAGCACCGCCAGCCTTGCTTGGTGCTCTCGCAGGACTCAGGAGGTAGAAAGGCTCTTTGGCCACCAGACCAGCATTTTGCCTTCAGTGCGAGAAGCAGCGGAGCCGGCCACACGAAGGTTCTGGAAACGTGTTTCCTTTGGGTCCTCGACAGAGGCCGCATCTGTGGAGATGGCCTAGGCATCCCCTGAAGGATGGCTCTGAGCCATTGTCACCACACCCTATTTCGGAGACAGTGATTCCAGCTTTGTGGTCTCAGGGGAAATATTAGCAACTGAGGTGAATTTACCCTTGACCCCCTATGACTTGAGTTTTTACCCTGAAGACTTGCAGATCTCTCCCTCGAGACAGACAGACAGAGACAGAGTCAGGCAGAGAAAGGAAGAAAGAAGAGCTCAGACAGAAAGGCACACAAAGACAGAGAGAGAGAAAGACAGACAGACACAGAAAGAGAGCTGGGGAGAGAAAGAAACCCGACTAAGTGAAGGTTCTGTCTCCTGGGCCTGGACGTCCCCTTGGACACAAGGACTGCCGTTTTGTTGTCCACAGAACACCCAAGTGAAGTGGGCATCATGTGGCACTGAGGGCTCACGCCCAGGTCACAGTGGCCCTGGCCTCACTCCCGTGGGCACCCCCAGGGCCCCGGGGCTGTGTCCCAGCCACCCCGAGGCTAGCTCCGCGTGGCTGCCGCCCCCGCCTCCAAGCCTGCGTGGGGGGCTGCTTTTCACTACAGCGGCACCTATTGATTTTTTTCTCGTCACACATTCACAGCAGAGAACACAAGCAAGCACAGGGGCAAGAGTGCAGCGCCCAGCTCGTGACATGCCTGGAGGGCGGGCGGTGCTGTGTGCCCACAGCCGCTCTGTGCCCCAGAGCGTCTGCCCACACACAGCTCCTGGGGCTGCCCTGGCCTCTCAGCACAAAGCCAGAGAGAGGCCCTTCTGTGTGTTACTTGGCTGTGCCACACTGGGCCTGTCCCCACCTGTTACAGACGCTCTCCGGGGACCTGCCGTGGCCTCTGCCTTGGTTGCCACCCAGAAGTAGTGGCTGCGTTTAGCCCACCCCACGGAAACACCACGGGACAAACAGGAAAGGACGTGCAGGTTTGCAGACAAGGACCCCCAGGCCACCGGCTCAGGGCTGGTCAACTCCGTGCTGTGGAGCCACCATCCAGGGCCTGGGTCCTCGGCTGTGCCCTCTGCCCTCCTGGAAGGGATGTGCCCCTGGCATCACACACAGTCAGCAGCACATGGAGACGGCTGTCCACCCAAGTGGTCTCCTGGGGGCAAGGAAGGACCCTCCCGGAAGGGCGCCCTGCAGAGCTCCTCCGTCATCCTCAGTCTGAGATGTGTCCCCTCCAAGCCGAGCCACGGGCTGGTGAGGGTGTTGCGGTGCAGACGGGCTCACCCCAGAGGGGCGCTGGGAAGTTGCCTTTCCTCACTCGAGCCAGCCACACATGTGCCAAAGGCCGGAGGCACACATGAGCCCGAGCCTGCTGCATGCAGAACTCCGGAGCCACGGTTCCCAAGGGCAGGAGAGCTCCAGGGAGGCAGAGGGAACGTCAGTGGGGGACAGTGAGGAAGAGGCTGAGACTGGGCTCCCAGTCCACATCTGCAGCTCCCTTGCCTCCTCCAGGACAGCAGCAGTGGAGCAAAGGCCCACGAGGCCCCGCTGTGTCCTGGGACATCCATCTCTTGCTCTCACAGGCTGCTGGTGGAGTCATTCCCACTGCAGGAGGCAGAATCTAGGAGGCACTCTGCCCACAGCCCAGATGCCACCTGGAGGAGCACCCAGCGGGGCCCAGGAGGGTGCCGCAGAGAAGGAAGGGATGGGGAGGCAGCAGTACCCAGCGTACCTCCTGGCAGCTGGCGAGGGCTGTCCTGTGTGTCAGTCATGGTGACAGCCACAGAGGGCTGGACTCGCCCCTTGACCAGGCGCAGCAGCCTCCTGGGAAGCCCTACAGCCATTTCGTTGGTTTTGCAGAAGTGAGGAAGCTCAGTGTGCAGAAAGGTGGGCAGGTGAGGGAGCCCTTGTCCACAGACCAGAGTCCTGGCAGGAACAGGCAAGGGATATTCGAGACGGGCAGGGGACAGCTACCATGCAGGGGTGAAAAGGGCAGGAAGGGTCTAAGGCCAGAAGCAAGAGGAAGTGGCAGTGAGGGCAGAGGGGATCTGGACATTAGGGACAACGAGCCTGGGCCTCGCTATCACTACAGTCTGCACAAGCACCCGTCATAAGACACTGGCTTTGTGTGCAGCTGGAAATGTCCCCAATGAAACCACAAGGCAGGGCCAAGGTGCTCTGGTCCCTCTCTCCTCCCTCCTCTCTGGTTTTTCTAGCACTGGGGATTCAACCCAGGTTCTTCTCACTGAGCTACATCCCCAAGTCTTTTCACTTTTGTATTTTCATTTTTTTTTTTTTTCTTTTTTGCAGAACCGGGGATTGAACTCAGGACCTTGCGCTTGCCAGGCAAGCGCTTATTCTACTGAGCCATCTCCCCAGCTCCATTACTTTTGTATTTTGAGACAGGGTCTCACAAAGTAGCCCAGGTTGGGCTCAAACCCTAAATCCTCTGCCTCTGCTTCCCAGAGTTGCCAGGATGGCAGGCCTATGCCGCCGCACCTCACTTCCACTTCACTCCTAGTGAAGACTGCGGCTGGCTCGTTCAGGTGTGGCCTCTCAGAGCCAGACAGATGAGAGGAGGCTGCTCGCTGAAATCCCTGCCTGCGGGTCCAGCCCCAGCCCTGCTGACTCAGAGCCGATCAGCAGGCCACGGCGGGCGAGCCCCACTCCCAGCCGCAGCCGTGTGCGTGGGCAGCGGCCATGCACTGACCACCCCCGCAGTGGCCAGCACAAGAGGCCAGCAGCTGTAAGATGCACTCTGATCCTGGCTGGCCAACGCGAGTCCCAAGTGCCCTGGAGTGTGGGAAGGACTCTGGCCATGCCTGCCCCCACCAGGGACACTGACCCTCCTTCTTGTCCTTCTTCCTGCCACCCGGCCTCTGACTGTACAATCTGTGACCAGCTCCCCTCCAGGGCCAAAAGCTAATGCTGGGCATGTGTGAGTGTGTGTGTGTGTGTGTGTGTGTGTGTGTGTGTGCCTGTGTGCCTGTGCGCTGCACATGTGTGTACACACCTCATTTCCCAGGGATGTGCAGACAGGATACTGGCTGGACCAGGATCAGTGGCCCTGACCACTGAGGAGCCCAGAGGAGGCACAACTGGGGAGGATACCAGGTGTCTGTTGGTGAAACTCTGTGGTATGCAGTGCCACTCTAGGGAGAGGCAGGGCACGGTGCTGCAGTGTTGGTGTCAGGGGTCTCAGATGTTGAAGTTCTGCTTTTCTAGAAAAGGTACAGAGATTTTTTTTGGGGGGGGGAAGGGTCTACAGGGTATTCAGGGTCTTACTACTAGATCGGACTCGTAGTGATCTGCCTGTTTACAGTCTCCCAAGAGCTGGGATTACAGGCGCATGCCACCACACCCAGTCTCAATTGCCATCTTAGAGCAGCAGGCCAGGGGATCAAACCCCTGGCCCCTGCACCTGCTTGCAGGCACTTTAATCCGCTGAGCTATTCGGCCAGCCCTGCAGATATCTTTAGAAAAAAAGCAGAGGCTCTACTTTCTGGCTACATTTCAAGGAGGGAGTGGGTGCTGCTCGGAGGTTCTGGAAGGACACAACTGAGGTGGGAGTGAGAAGCGTGTGGCCGTCCCTGAACACCAGGTGCGGGCTTCAGGGGAGACGCCACCTGGCTGGGAGGCAGCTGGGAGCACCCAGAGATGTTCAGACACCTCCAAAAAGCATCCGAAGAAGTTCAGGCACGTCCAGGATCATGTGACATATGACAACACTTCTGGACATAGGCCAGACTTCTCCACACGCCTCCAGAAACATTCAAAAATACTCAGCTGAGTCCAGAAGAAGAGACCCGGACACCACAGAAAGGCCTGCCCAGAAGCCCGCAGGCCTGTCCTCACGTCTGCAGTACGCAATGTCCGGAGACCAGCGACACAGCCTCGACCCTCACGCAGAGACGTGTGCTTTGAGAGCCTCCAGAGGTCCACCCCCGGGGCTTTCCGGGTGCCATCTTCCCTTACCTGTAGTGGCGTCACCGTGGGAGGGAAGGAAAGCAGGGCTCTGCGCGCCCCCCCCACCCCCCGCAGGTGAAGCGCAGACCCCAAGGCCCTGGCCACAGCCTTCTTTCTGGGTTCCTCCCAGCTCCATTGGATCACAGCAAACTCCCAGGGACTGGAGCAGTACCTGCCCTGACCTGCTCCACAACAGCCTCACTGGCGAATCATGGCCGGAGGCAGCGGTTCCCACCACACCCCATCCTTTGGGCCAGGGACCTGCATCTGCCCTGGCACCTCAGCCCAGGGAACCCCGGAGAGTCGGAGTCAGGCCAGGGCAGGGCACCTGGGAGGAGCGGGCTGGCCCCGGGCGGTCGGAACAGCGTCCACTCCTTGCTGGGCGCATTCGCCCTCGGCCGGCCTGCTCCCCTCCCGCGCTCCGCATCCACACCTGCCAGCCCCTCCGGGAGCCCCTGCTGCCTCCCTGCCCCTTCCCCTTATCCTCCGCTGGCCTCTCCCTCTACAGTCACTGGGAGGGCAGCAACACGGGGTCCCCAGCCCCCTTTCTAGTGTGAACTGCACTTTGCCCTGACAGCTGTTGGGGTCAAGGGCTCAGTGCTGGAGTGGGTAACTCGGTCAGGGCTTGGATAAATGTGGACAAAGCCGCCGGTGCACTATGCGAGGCCACCAGCAGGGCCAAGGAGAAGTCGGACGCGACTGCACAACCTTGATGCTCCGGTGAGGGGCCCAAGGGCATCTGCAGAGGTCGGTCCAGGCCAGGATCTCTCCTCGGGCTCCCAGCAGAGGCCAGGAGGACAAAAACACTGACTCTGGGGCTGACCAGCTATTTTGCAAACAAAATTTTATTTACACAGGCCCATCTGCACATGCGCCTCGGGCTTCAAGGCCTTTGTTGCAGATACGGGAGCCGTACTCAGCCGCAGAGACTTTGTTTCATTTGTTAATCTTTGAATTCAGCAACCTACGCAGGAGATCCTTGCACTCAAGCCCCGGTCTCTGGCGTCTCAGTGGGTTCTCGCAGGCCGCCTGCCCGCGCCCTGCCGTGTTCCTGGCATAGACAAATACAGAACACCTGCTAGTGGTAGTGGAAGAACGCAACACTCGCACGTCTCCGGCAGGCAGGGGCCAGCGTGCGTGCACTGGGGTCCCCACCCGCCACCCTGCTGCCCACCGCTCACCCCTACCCGCCCGCCTTGCGGTGTTGGGGTGGGGGGCTGCCGGGCTCCCGCCGCGGTCCTCCTCTGGTGGTGTGACCACTGCACATGCGCAGACGTCCGCTCGCCTCGGCGCGTCTGGCCACCCTCGCTGCCGCCACCCTCGCTGCCGCCACCCTCGCTGCGCGCCTTCCTGAGCTCACGCCGTGTTGCCCCTGGGCCTTTGCGCTGGCTTTTCACACCCAGAGCCAACTAACACCTCCACCCCTGCCACCCTCTGTCCCTCCTCCTGCTGCCTTTGTCACCACCTATTGTTTCTGCTTGTCTCCCGCCCTGAACACCGCTTCTCAGCCATGCCTGATGTGCCACTGGGCAACAGCTAGTGACTGTCACAGAAAGTGAGAGGCAGGGACAGAAAGGAAGAGAGAACGGGAGGGGAGTGGGCAGCGCTTCCCCCCCCCCCAGAGCAGATGTGCTGGCCCCTCACCTGGAAGCCGAGGCAGGAAATGCCTCTGAGAAATGGCGGTCTACCTGGTCGTACAGAGCGGGGGAAGCCAGGTGGTCCCAGTCCCCTTGGGTGTCCAAGGGCAATGTGACAGGCTCACAGAGACCTGCCTGTCTGACCCAGCAGCAGCATAACCACAGACTCCGCCCAGGGTTTCAGCTTTGTTCCAAGGGCAGGGCCAGCAGGTGGCGATTCATGGAGGCCCAAGGATGTCCCCAGCAGGGTGTCACCTCGCTGGGCTCTGCAGTGCTGCTTGGAGGGCCTCTGAGGACAGGGTCTCTTGCACCTTCACCTGCATTGGGGGCACCCCCTGGGGGCCCTGCAGGCCCTGCAGGGAGCCTGTGCTGCTAGCACCACGTGACCCTCGGCTTGGAGAGCCACACCAGGAGATGGTGGGCCCAGAGCTCCTCAGGACCCAAGGGCAGCGGGGACCTGAGAGGACACACATGCTCTATGACTACCTCGAGGCAGGAGTCACATGCCACTGCGCCCTCCCCACTTGACGTGTCCAGGGTGCCTGGCACGGGCCCGGCACGATACCTGCCACCTCCCCCAGCTCCTGGCATCTGCACTGGCAGATGCCCCACTGCCTTTGTGCTCGAAGTCCTCAGCCTGCCCGGGACACTCCCTGTTGATGTGCATACTCCAAACAGGTTTGGGGGCCCGCAGCTGCTGGGAGCAGGCTCCTGAGGGCAGTGCATGGGGCAGCGGGTGCCACACTGCACCGTGTGTGTGGCCCCACAGTGGCTCCCAGGCCCAGAGCCCAACCTGTGTGTGCAGCCCGTCGCTCTGGCTGCAGTGAGCATCGGTGGCAGCCTTTTCCAGGATGCCTGTTCTCAGCACTTTTGCACAGAGACCATGGTGAGGTGGCCGGGTCACGTGGCAACACGCCCTACTCCATAGCACCCTGCGCCGGGAGTCCTCCAGTCCTCTGCCCATAGCTCCTCAGGGTCACAGGGGATGGGCGTTCCAGTACTGCCTGCAGGGAGCGCCCAAGGGGACATGCGGGCCAGGACAGGGTCTCGGGACACAGGCTCAAGCATACTCGCCCTAGAGGAGCTCCTCAGGAGCAGAGCAGCTGCAGTATCTGCACTGGCCTGGGCCCTTAGGGGCAGAAGCGACGAGGGGGTCTGTCACTGGGCTCCCAGCCTCCGTTCACATCTCCTGCCCACTGCATGCTGGGCACCAGGCCCACTGTGCTGCAGCATAGCAGGCCCAGGCCCCCAGCACCGCTCTGAGTAGGCCAGGGTGCAAGCGTTGGTGGGCTCCTCGGAGCCAGGGTCCCAGGGAGCGAGGTGGGGGCCGCAGCTCCGCACCCCAGCTGGGCGTGGGGGGACAGTCCTGTGAGGCTGCGCTGGCTGCGGAGGCTTTGATCCTTTCCAGGGCAGGCTGCCCTGCATTATTGATGGATGTTCTGTGGAATTCACAAGCTGAGCCGTAGGGAGGCGAACTTGAGCCTCAGAAACAGCTGCTTGTGGTTTTTTTTCCTGCTCTCAAACTTGAAAATGGTCCGATCTGTTTTTAACAAATTCAGTACTGCTCTGCTGCTGACAGCAAGACCCACACCAGGGCCTCAGCCCAAATCTCTGTGCCCAGCGACAGCCCAAAGGACACCTAGGCACCAGGCTCGGCTGGCCACAGGGAGCCCCTGCAGGTGTCCAGCAGGTGACCGTGGACACACAGGTGACCACAGCCTACCCAGCCTCCTCCCCCCTACAGAGGGCTGATAACGGTTTGGGGCTGTGTAGGCCAGGCCCACAAGGCCCAGGAGATGGCCACTGACCTCCAGAATGCACCCTGGCCAGCCCCTGGCCTTGGAAGCCTGGGCCTTACGAGGACACAGCCCACCATCAGAGGTGGGCCAGGCCCAGACTAAGGCTCACATGCACACACAGCAATCTTGTCTCTAGGGTAAGGCAGGAGCACCCAGGAAACCAGGCCCCGCCCTGCCGGTCACTGCAGACTTACCTGCTTGGCCAAGGAGCGAAATGCACAGCAGGGCCAGGAGGAAAAGTCCTGCAGCAGCATCTTAAAATAAATGCAGCAAAACCTCCAGCCACGCCAGCCAGCCCAGTGCAGACCAGACACCTCTGTGGTCGGCGTGTGGGCCGCTGAGAAGCATCCCCAGCACAGCCCCAAGCGACAGGGAATGGTGCCCTAGTCCTGTGCTCCTGACAGCACCACCAGCCTGGGCCTCGGCTGCACGTGCCTGCTGGGCGAGCCCCAGCCCTGGGACAACTGGCTTCCTGGGGGACCCCTGCCCCGACTGCCTCCTTTTGGGTGGACACTTCCATCCCTCAGCCTGGCCAGGAAATACCCATCCTGCCTCCCAAAAGCAAGCCCAGCTCGCCCTCTAGTGGCCATTGGCTGCACACACAGATAAGCACCCAAGCAGAGGCGCACACAGAAAGCAGCGTGTGCATGCAAAAATGCATGTGGTGTGCACATTTATGCATGTTTCCACATGTATCTGGGATATTCACAAATGTGTGCCAATGTACATGTGTGTTCTTGTCCATGCGTGCACAAATGTGGAAGCACCCTTACGTCCCCGGGTTTCTAACGTGCCCTCTTCTGTTATCTTGTGAGCACAGCTGCCGGATGGCTTCCCCGCACAGGCAGTGACCCGAGGACAGAAGTCCTGCTTGCTGAGAGGAAGGCCTGTCTCTAGGGACCTGCTGCTCCTCTCTGATGGTCTCCCTTCAACCTGGGGCTGCGTTGTTCTTGAGTTTGTGGAACTGGCCACTTGTCGCGAGCCCACTCTGCGATGGCTGACAGCCATACAAACAAGTGAACGCAGGGTAGCCTTCGCGCATGCGTACTGTACAGCAGGGACCACCCCCCAGCCCCCAGGAGCGGCCCTCAGCGGAAGCCAGAGCAAAACAGTGCCCGGGTGCCCTGCCCAACCTTGGAACGAGGGAGAGATCCCTGAAGTGGAGACCTCCAAATGAGTCTCGGAAGGGGAAGAAAGCCAGATTTGTAAAGAATAAGAGAAACTTGGGTAGGCACGAAGGAGGTTGCCAAGGCGAGCCCTCCACCCACCCTTGACTCCACCAGGGAGTGGAGCGGGAGAGGCGGGAAGTAGATGCTTAGAAGAGCGGTGGCTGGATGCAGAGACAGGATAGCTGCAACCTGCTCTACTTCCTAGGGTGCCGGTGTGCGGAGCGAGCAGCTCCCCTGACTCAGGGCCGGGACCTGTCTTTCCTCTTAAGCTCTTAGTGGAGCATGAGTCAGGACAGCCAGACAAACAGAGGGCCTCTCAGAAGGCCCCTTTCTGCCTGGTCTCTGGGATCCTGCTCCCCTGTGGTACTGCTGAGCGGCGGGCTGGGACCTAGACCGCAGAGCGCCCCCGCGGGGTCGTCCTCAGCTGTGCAGTGTGTGAGGGCAAGGTGTGCCCGCTGCATGCTGGGACCTAGACCGCAGAGCGCCCCCGCGGGGTCGTCCTCAGCTG
>NW_004524770.1:2185085-2186400 GCF_000260255.1 Octodon degus | reverse complement strand
GCCCCCGCGGGGTCGTCCTCAGCTGTGCAGTGTGTGAGGGCAAGGTGTGCCCGCTGCATGCTGGGACCTAGACAGCAGAGCGCCCCCGCGGGGTCGTCCTTAGCTGTGCAGTGTGTGAGGGCAAGGTGTGCTCGCTGCATGCGTGCGGCCAGGCAGGCAGCCCAGAGCAGCGAGGCCTCCCTGGGTGCCTAGGCAGATGCGTCGTATTGGCCTTGCAAAGCTCACGACTCCTTCAGGGCCACACTCTCCACAGAGCAGCGAGGGGTCTCGAGAGCCATGCACCTCAGCACCTGCGCAGGGTGCCACTCCTACTTCTCTGTCTGAAATCTGGCTTGCAGTTCAGCTGGACACTAAGCGCTCTGGCAGCATTGCCCCAGCCCCAGCACTGGCTGCAGCCCTGCGTGCTTTGCAAATCCCCCTCTCTGCTCCTCCAAACCCGTGATAGAGAGGGTGCTCACTGCACCGCACTCTCCACCTCGGCACCAGAGGGAGCCCCTCCCATCAAACAGCCCTGAGATAGAAACACAGTGGGACTCCCTGACACCTGTCACCCTCAGCAGGGGAAAGGGAGGGTTCTGTGCCAGGACAGCCCAGGCCCCTGGGGGTCCCGGCACACTCCGTCCACGACATCCAGCTGACCTCCTGTCCTTCCCCGTACATCTCTCCTCTCCAGAAAGTCCAGCAGTACACGGTTATCGTCCAGGCCACCGACATGGAAGGGAACCTTAACTACGGCCTCTCCAACACAGCCACAGCCATCATCACGGTGACAGACGTGAATGACAACCCACCAGAATTCACCGCGAGCACGGTGCGTACTCGGTCTGCGCTGGAAAGCTGGCCCCTGAGCCGCCGCCATCGCTAATACTTGCTCCTCTCCCGGTACTGCTGCGTCTGATAGGAGGAGTGGGCAGGTGGTGGGTCACAGAGCTCCTGGCACAGGTGCTTGAGGCAGGACTGATGCCACACTGGATGTCTGCGGGGGCATGGCCTGAGAGGTGCCCAAATGGGGCCTCGGCCAGGGGCCTGCATCTCCCTGCACGCGGAGGGCCCCGTTCTGCCTCAGTCCCCATGGGCCAGTGGATAGTGCAGCCTTGGAGGACACGTGTACACACGTCTGGCTCACAGAAGGCGCGCCTCGCCCCCAGGATGGCACTGCCAGTCACGGCACTCTCATTTCCTCTGCATTCCCAGGAGGTAGCCATGCCACAAGGGGGGTCCCTTCTTGTGAGGTCCACAGGGGTCACTGTGCCACCTGTGGTCTGGCCTCTGCTATGGCTCGCAGTCGCCCCCACAGATTCTCCAGACTATGCAC
>NW_004524770.1:2180279-2183620 GCF_000260255.1 Octodon degus | reverse complement strand
CCAGGCCAAGGCGTGCAGAGGGTAGGGCAGCGAGGGCCCCCAGAATGCCCAGGGCGCTAGCTCCCCCTCCCACATGGCCTCAGCCTCCTCTCAGTGACCTCTCCCACCAGGGCCTAGTGAACAGCATGTGTGAGTAGTGACAGTAGCAGCAGGGACACAGCAGTTGCTGCATCTGTGCCTCCCTCCAGCCTGCCCGGCCCCAGCCAGGGCCTCCCCTCAAGCCACCAAGGGCTTAGGACACAGGGACAGACAGCCGGCATGGAGGGGGTGGACAGGACTCCAGCAGCTGGGCACCAATGCAAGGCGGAGAGGGGAGGCTGCTCCTTCCCAGTGGGCTTGTGAAGGTGTCTGGAGGGCGGGCACCCCCACCATGGGCCTCCCTCCAGCCGCAGGGGGACGATGGGCATGCGCCCACAGTGCCACCTAGTGGGAGGATGCCAGATAGACTGCACAGGGACGGGGGCTGGGAAGGAGCAGGACCCCTTAACTCAAAGGCAGCCAGGAGTGCTGCCGGCCGCTGCCTAACTGGAAGGCCTCAGCACTGGAACCCGCCCCCTGAACCAGTCTGTCTGCTCTCCTGCAGTGAGCACAGGCAGGAAAGGCCAGAGCCAGGGTCCTGGGGAGTGGACCCTGGAGAAGAGTGATACCCCAGCCCGAGCTCTGGAGGCCCTGCTGCCCCTGGGCCTGGCTGGCAGAGGGCCATCTCTCCTCCGCTCGCTGCACCTGGAGGGCTGCCGAGCACAGCTGAGCCTTGCTGCCAGCTTTTGCAGCCAGGTGGGACACTGAGGGATGGCTCACTGTATGGTCACCTCAGGAGGGCATCATCCATGCCCTGAAGCAGGGAACTTGCCAAGCTGACCTGGGTACCAATCCGGCACCAGCTGGCTCCCAGCCCCCAGGATGGCCCCTCACGCTCTGACTGCAGTCAAGGCCACTTCGCTCTGGGGCACGCACCCAGACACCTGCAGGGACACACCAAGGCCCCAGCACCAGCCAAGGTTCTCTTGTTACCCCAAGATGTGGGAGATGCAAGGCATGTTGAGGGGTGCAACATGGGCTTCCACCCTTGTCTTTACCTGTGACCATCGCCCTCATCGAGGTGCTGAGCAGAAAAGCATCCAAGCCCCCTGCCCTGAGAGGGCTCTCCAAGCTGTCTCCACACCTGAGCTCCGTCGGGGGTGCCTTTGCGGGTGGGCCAGTTCTGCGACAGATCCTGAGCATGGGCCAGCTAGGATGGCCGCACCCCTCTCCTTCCCCCACACTGATCAGACATACTAGGAACACCGCACTCACTGAGCCCCGTGCACCTCCTGGAATGGCTCCTGGCTTGGTGACAGGCCAGAGGAGGGAAACTGCATAGGGCAAGGCTGAGGTCTGGCTCTCCTCCTGCCAGGACATGGGCGCAATCTCAGCAAGTCCCCAGCCTGCACTGGCCTCTGAGAAATGGGCGGCAGAGAGTCACACTGCGCTAAGAGTCACACTTCGCACTTGATCCAAGACCAGGGTGGAGGGCAGCATCCAGGAGAATTGCTACCTCCATGCAGCCCTGCAACAAAGGGTGGAGATGCCTGGCTGCCTGTGACACTGCGCAGGGACACACCCCACAAACTGTGGTCCTGATCCCCCAGTGGAGAATCTGCCTTCCATTCCAAGACCTGTGGAGTCATCAGGGAACCTCACCCATACCTGGCCTGGGTGGCCCTTGGCAGGTCCTCCTCAAAGCAGGTGTAGGTGGGGCAGGTGGGCCCTACTGCCACAAACAGCGGGGGTATTTTTATCAGGCTTAATCAAGACCAATCAGCAGAAGCTAGAGAGATGCGGGAGATCGCGCGATCCACTTCCTGCTCTTTACAGCTAATTAAAAGTGATTTGTCCCTCCTGCCTGGATCTCACCCACACCACCCACTGACTGGCAGCCCTGATTGTTCCGGGCCCACCCTGACATCAGCATGCCCTTCCAGGGTGGTACAGGCCTGCCAGAGTGGACACGACCTTCAGGTCCGCTGCTGGGTGTCTCCTGCTTCCATACCCACAGGTCCTGGGGCAAAGCCCTGGGGGACATGCCCCACCCTGCATGGAGCAGCCTGGATGGCCCGGGAGCTGGCCTTCCCCAGGCCTTCATGCCGGCACATCCCTGGACCGAGAACCCCTGGTCCCTCCAGCCACGTGACCTTGAGCTGATGGCCATTCTGCTTGAGCTCAGCCAGTTTGTCCCACTTCACATCTGTGTACAACCTGTCTCAGTGAGAGTCCCCTGGACTGTAAGATGGGACACCCTAAGCCTTAGGCTCTGTTCTAAAATTGCCACAAAAGCACCAGCCCTCACCCTGGGTATTCAGAAACTTGGCACCCTGCCCCAGCTGAGCCTTTACCAGGTGAGGGGCATGGGCAGCTGCCAACACCTTCCGGTCCATGGGCTCAACAGGAAAGAGGGGTGTGGGTATGGACGGGGGTCACTATTGCAGGTCAAACTTGTGTTTGAGGAGGATTTCATTCTTGCTCTGTCTGTGTGGAATGATAGCTTTCCCGTTCCAAGGCATGGACAGAACTGGGGTGAATGCTTGAAGGTGGTGAGACCACCAGTGGTCTCCAGTCTCCTCCTGGTGGGGCTGGGGGCTGCAGGCAGGAGGGCAACTCCCGGCCCCATGCTGCTACCAGTGTCTCTTCCCTTCTGTGACAAAATACGGAGAGAAGCCACTGCAGGCAGAAGCTTGCTGTGGCCAGAGCACGTGGTCCTGTTGCCTTCCAGTGTGGCCAGGCAGATCACCCGCCCCACAGTGCACAGTTCGTGGCCACCCACCCTCCCCTGTGGCGGGTGAAATCAGTTCTGTCCTGGGCCCAGGGCAACTGAATTCAGGACCCGGGGACCTGGATGTCTGGGAGGCTCTTCTGGCCTCCAGGGAGCACACCCAGGGCTGCCCCAGGCCCGGGCCTCCCTGAAGGTGAGCTCCCACTGCCCAGCCCTGTCACCCCAGCTTTTCAATTCACTGCACAAACCCCAGAGAAGAGACATTTTGATTCAGCCTGAGTTTCTGAGAGTAAGAACTTAAAACTGGAGTGGACTCGGTGCCTTTCGTTACTCCAGGCACACACTGCGAGCCTCACCCGAAAATAATTAATTGGAGCCAACTCTTCTGAGCACTGAGGTGATGGCCGCCAGAGACCCCGCTCCCACCAGTTCTCACCTCCTGCCCCTCTACCAGGGCAGTGTCCACGCCCAGGGGACAACTGCGGCCTCCAGTGCCTGGGAGAGTCCCACTCTGGTGGTCACGAGACCCAGGCCCTGCCAGGAGGAGAAAGGACAGGTGGCAAGGCAGGGGCTCATGGAGCCATCTGGGGGC
>NW_004524770.1:2167490-2180119 GCF_000260255.1 Octodon degus | reverse complement strand
TTGCAACAATCATGGAGCCATCTTCTGAGAACAGCAAACCAGGGTGGGGTGAGGATGCAGAGGAGCGTGCAGACCCATGCGTGGCCTGAAGGTCAGGAACTCAGATGCTCGGTCCACATTCCGTCGGCTCCTGGGCCCCCATGGGGTGGAGCCGCCCTGGAGAGCTGGGGACAAAGGCCCAGGAGGGCACTGAAGCCAGACTCCCCGGTCCTGAGCCTGGCTCCCCACTGCTGGGCCACTCCGCTGGGCAAGTTCCAGGACCTTCTTGCCTCGATTTCGCATCCATCCCTACCTGGCTGTGTGTAAGGACTGCACATGTGCCTAGACTCCAGCCCCTAACAGCCACCTGGCTCACAGAAACATGCAAGAAAGCGCTGGCGACAGCAGTGCGGTCACTGTGTTGCGTCCCTGATAATGGTAATGGATGGCAGCGTTACCGTGCTGGGCCACATCCCGTGGACCAGGGTGGAGAGAGTTCTCGTCCAGCTTGCCAGGGTCCTTCACCTCCCACCACTTGGCACGGGCCCTTCCCTGGTGCTGTCCACTCTCAGCATGCTGAGCAGGCAGACTGCAGGCTCAGAACACCCACCCACACGGCCACTGAAGCCCTGGTGGATCTGTCTACAAAAAGGAGGAGGAAAGATCGGGTCTGGTGTCAGAGCCACAGACCCTACCATACTGGTTCCGGGATGCAGAACTCAACAGTGTCGTTTCATTAGAGAAAAAAACTAAATTTTATACTGACTGAGGAATAAGTCAGACTGTGGGATTCAGAGGGAGGTGAATCTGGGTGGGAATCCTGCTGTGGTCATTAACTGTGAGGTGGATGGGCAGCAGGCCACGCCATGCACATGAGGAGCAGTCTCCTGCTGTGTCCCCTCCTTTCCATCCTGCATGGGGCCCTGGGGGGAGACACAGGGAGCCTCCCGCAGCTCCAGGCTCCCCTGATCCAAGGAGGCCTGCAGACCAAGTGGGGAGACTGAGGCCATCCCGGCTGCCTCCTGGGCAGTGGCCTTGCGCCTCTCCCGGCTGCTGCTCTCCCTCAGTGGCCTCCCAGTCACGCCAGTCAGAGCGGCTTCTTGTGACTTCCCAGTCTCTCCTCCAAACAGGGTGACTGCCTCGGCCCCTGGCGCTGGGCCAGGTGGGCCAGAGACCCCAATCCTCCACTGGTTTTCCGTCTTGTTTTGGAACCCAAGGGCTCCACTCTGGGACCTGGCACAGGCCACTCCCGAGCAGGCGCTTACAGAGGCTTTCCCTGGTTTGTCACTCACTTACTCACTGGCTCATCCATTCCCGGGAGGACAGGGGTCTGCAGGGCCGGTGGCCGCCCCCGCCCCCAGGGCTGCTGCTCCCTGCCCCGCGCCGTGCAGGTTGGTGGTTACTCTGGGTCGCCTGGAGGGCTTCACACACAGGCCCGGCGGCGGGCAGGGCCCAGATGGCCCCGGCTGCAGGCAGGAAGGCCAACTCTCCAGTGCACGTGGCCATAACCATGTTCTTTCTGCACTACACAGTTTGCGGGAGAGGTCCCCGAGAACCGGGTGGAGACGGTGGTCGCCAACCTCACCATCATGGACCGAGATCAGCCCCACTCGCCCAACTGGAATGCCGTCTACCGGGTCATCAGCGGGGACCCCTCAGGGCACTTCAGTGTCCGCACCAACCCTGCCACCAACGAGGGCATGGTCACCGTGGTGAAGGTGGGTGGCTGCCGCTTGCGTGCACCCTGGGACCAGTCGAACGGTAATGTGCAGACACCCCACCTGCTGGAGAGACCCCAAAACAGCACCACCCTCCCAACTGCGTCTAATATCTTCATTCCCCCCTTAATCTCATATGAGGCGAGTCTCACAAATGGACCTCCTACCATTGAAACATCTTCATGTTCCTGAGAGAATGACAGGTCATGCAGGAGCGGAGCTTTATCCGACCTTACGCATAAAATCAAGGCCTTCACATGAGCTGTATCCCCAGCCCTTTTTATTCTTTATTTTGAGATTCAAACTTGCAATCCTCCTGCCTCAGCCTCCAAAGCAGCTGGGATTGCAGGTGTGCGTGCATACCTGGCTGTGAGTCTGAGGTGGGGTCTTGTGTGAGTGTCTGACCTTTTCCAGTAGGCTTCTGCCTGCTCTGAGCCTAGCGCTCTCCTCCGCCTGGACTCCGCTGTGGGTCTGGGTACCAGGTTATGAAGAAGGTGTGTGCAGACCACTCTGGGGTGGTGGCGCGAGGCCAGCCCTCTCTAGCCTGTAAGGCTGTGTAGTACACGGCTGGGTGGTTGGAGGTCTGGGGCTGCTGTTTTAGAGGGTGTAGAGCTGTAACTATTGGCCCCCTTCTGTCATGGTTTTGGCCACGTCTGCTTTACTAGAAAACTGTCCCGAATCCAGGTTTTCAAAGACCCGGATGGGAGCCTACCCTTGCCGTGTGGGGAGCCAGGCTTCTGCCGTGCTCACAGCCAGTAAGACCCAGGAGAGCAGACTCGGGTGCGGTGAAACCGCGTCAGACTGTTCAGCCCTGCGTGTTTGTGTGGCTGTCCTTCCAAAGTGGCGGCTGACAGGACTCAGAAGAAGGCAAGAACGAAGGCAACAGAAGGGTTACCTCAGAGCTGCCATGGACGCGTCCAGCTGTGCAGAAAAGCACGCTTACCTTGCGGTTGTGCCACTTGGAATCTGTCCTTAGCAGCCAGTCACACAGAGCTTATCACTGATGTTTAATACTTGAGGGCTTCATTCTGTCAAGTAAGAGTAGTCTGAAGGCCAGCAGTTGAGGCCAATAAGACAGCTTCCCAGTCAACAGAGACCTCGTCTTTTCCTCTTTCTCTTCTCTTGTGCAGCGCTTTCATCCTCCGGAGTACCTCATGGTACAAAACAGCTGCAAGAGCTCCAGCCACCATAGGAATTTGGCAGGCAGCGGAGTAGCTAAGAGAAGAAAAAAAGCTTGCCTCTGCTAAATTAGGGGTCTGTCTGGACCCTGAACAAGGACGTCTACCTTTATTCTAGACCTTCCCAGAGCATGTTCCCACCGTCTTAGGCGGAATTGAGTCACATGGTCATTCTCAGCCAAGAGGCGCTGCCGCCTTAGTCTTTCAGCAGGCACATTTCCCAAAGTGCTGCCACTGAGGAAGAAGCGGGAGCCACAGGAGACCCCAGCACCTGCCAGTCCCGGGCTCCTCTCCACCCTCGTGCCCAGTCTTCCTGGCTATCAAGACCCTGGTATTCGAAGCCGTCAGCCAAAGATCAGCCGTGCCACAGACTCCCCGCCGATCCCTCTGCTTCACTTCCTCTGTGAAAGTTTCCCTCCATACAGAAAAGCAGGAGGGACAGCAGGACGGGTCCCCACCCTCACCCCAGAGCCGGTCACAACTCGATGCTCCTGCTGGGCCCTGGGCGCTGACCGTGGGGACGAGGGGCTACGCCCCCGCAGTCCACTCTGCCCTGTGCTCGCCAGCTCCAAGGCAGTGGGGAGCCCTCTCTGTGCCCGCGGCTCTCTGGCTCCCCACGAGCAGCAGCTCTCACCTGGTGTCCCTGCAGCGCCAGCCAGCTGCGTGGGGTTGGTGGTTCAAGCCCCACACACACGTTGTGGCCTTAGCTTCCAGCCACCCTCTGGCCTCGCCCTGACCACCTGACGAAGCCCTGCCTGTTTGTGCCAAGCAGAGAAGCTGAGACAGCCCCTCCCGGCCCCCCAAGGCCTCGACGAGTGGGTGGCGGTGCGACCTCAGGGAGGCCCTGCCGGGCTGAGGCTGAGCAGGGGCCTCTTGCAGTCCTCAGAAGCAGTCAGGCTGCTGCAGCGATGGAAAGACCGGCAGGGAGGCGCTGGTGTTTGTCCCCCACGGCTTGGCGCTGTGCCTTCTGCTGTTTCCTGGGGACTCTCCTGTTCGTCCTTTCCTCATGTATTTGCTGGTATTTTTTGCAGCGCGAACATCCTTCCCGGTGGATCTCACCTCAACACACAGTCCTTGGGGGAGGGTGGGCACGGCAGGGAGGGAGCATGCAGCAGCACCCAGGGTGGGTTCCCGGCCTGCACGCCCTGATGGTAGGGACGTCCTCCCAGCCCGTGGAGTCCTCCTTGCTGATGTCTGTACAGCCCTGCGCCCCATCTCTGATCCAGAGCCCCCAAGCCAGGCGCTTGCCTCAGGCATACCTGTGCTGGGCGCCCAGCCTGTCTGCTCCCAGGTCCCAAACCCCAGGGGTGTCTGTCCCCACCTTGCCCCCTCAAAGCCTGCACTGCCACTCAGACCTCAGGGCTCCAGGGTTGCTGTCCCAGAGCTTCCTGCAGCCTGGCTCTTGCCCTGGAGCACAGCCCTGGCCTGGTCCCCACTGGCCACTGATTGAAGGACAAGGAGCTGAGCCCCAGAAGCCACTGCAGGCTCCTGGGAGCAGTGTCCCGCCATCCCCAGATGGGTGGACTACCCACTCCCTAGCAAGGGGACAGAGCACCTTGCCCCATGGAGAGGAGTGTGCACCCTCCACGGCTCCAGGGCACCCCACCCCCACCTTGGAGCCATGTCTGGGGGCAGGGGCCAGGCCTCCCCTCAGGAATGGATCCAGCTGCCCTAATTGAAACTGCAGGAGCAAATTACTTATTGATTTCTCCATTACAAACGCGCTTTATTTTACCTTCCTGGGACTTTTGCTGGCCATAACCACCCTTCTGGAAGGCCTGCTCGCTCAGGCTGTGACACCACTTTTAATGCAGACACGCGGCATTAGTCCACAACCCCGGGGACAAAACCAGTCAACGTGGGAGTGGGGTCCCTTCCCCAGCACCACAGCTCCAGGAAGCAACGTGTTTCAAAAGCCCGGCCCACCTGGGAGCCCGGGGAGAGCCTGCGGCAGCAGCCGCAGTCACAGTGCAGGACCAGAGGCCCTGGGTGCCGGAGGGCACCATCATCCGGAGGCAGAGCAAGTGCCCAGCGCCGACGCATCCAGTCATTCTGCCCTGGACAGCGTGTCTGACTTGAGGCAGCTTAAGCCATCGAAGGTGCTGCCAGGGAAGCACTTGCAGGTGCCAGGCCTCTGTGAACAGGGAGCTCAGAAGTGACAGCCGGTCCCAGCCTCCACGCACAGCCGCAGGCGCTGAGGAGGCCGAGCAACGGGCACAGCAACGGGCACAGGTGAGCCATTGCCAGGTGGGCCCACATGTGGGAGCGCACGCGCGTGCACACACACACACACACACACACACACACACACACACCACCGCCAGCAACCACAGCAGAGCGGGGCCCGGAAGTCTGGCTCCAGAAAGAAAGCTGCTCTACGGTTCTATCACAAGGGCCCCGGCCAGGCCGAGAAGAGGCCGTAACAACCAAGAAAACCAACCACTCGAGCTTTGCCTGCGCATCCCGCTGAAGCGTGTTCTCCTCATTCCCAGATCTCACGGTCCTTTACTCCGAAACACGTCAGGGTGCCCCTGGAAAACGTACAGCTTCCATGCCCACACGCCATCGTCCCACTAGCAAAGCCCACCGAACCTCCTCATTACCCAAGTTTCTGTTCAGTCTCCCTTCGGACTGTTTCTGTGGTCTAAGTGTTCAAATCTGAACCAGGCAGCTTTCCTGCGTGGCCGTAGGTTGTGACATCTCAGGAGTCTCTCGAGCCAGAACGTGCCTCCCATGGCTGCCTGTGGGGTTCCCTCACGCTGGGGCCAGGCAATGGCTTCCTTGCCTCTGTCTGGGCCCTCACTGCCCCATACTCCCTGCGAGGAAGGGTGTAGACTGAAGGGCTGATCCCCGAGAAAGGACCTGGAGCCTGGAGCTGAGTTCAAGCTGGGAGACCCATGGCAGCCTGCGCAGGGCGCGTGTGACAGCCCAGTCCCGCCGAAGACTGCGTGGTGACCCTGTACCTCAAGGCCTGGCTCCCCGCCAAAGTGCACCTGTCCGCGGCACCATCTGCTGGTGATGTCACAGCCCCGAGGCAGGAGGGGAATGAGAGGTGCTTGCAAACTTCTGCCATTCCTTCCTTAGTGGAACCCTCCCAGGCAAGGCCTGCACATGCCCTGTAATACAGCTCTGTGGGGTCAGAATAGTCACCGCCCCGAAGACGACCTGCTCCAGGAAGCTGCAACGCACCATGGTGGAAGGCAGGATACAGCTGGGGGATTCTATGGAGGGTCTGGGGGGGGAGCTGATCGTGACTTTCCAGGCAGCCCCAGGGCAATTGCGTCCTTGCAGGAGGAGCTGAGCTGGGCCTGGCGGCGCATGCCGGGAATCTCAGTACTCGAAGGCTGAGGCAGGAGGATCGCCACAATTTCAAAGCCAGCTGGAAATACACAGTGAGTCCCTGTTTCAGAGAGAAAACGAAGAGAAGACTAGAAGAGAAAGGCAGAGGTCAGAAAGATGGAGAGAGAGAAGCCAGGAAAGGGCCCTGTGGGGCCACCCAACACCCCACAGGACCTGCCAGGTTCCCACAGTGCTGTTCTCCCGTGTCTCAGAGGCCTTTGCCACGGAGGTGCCAGTGGCAGGTGCCAGGCAGGGCCCAGCTTCCAGCAGTCCTCAGAGATCACAACTCAGCCGACCCCACGGGTGGAGTTGTCATTGCCATTTCGAATCTTCTTTTTCTCCCTATTGTGTTTTGTTTGTTTTGGGGGGTATTTTTGGTGCCAGGAATGAGCTCAAGATCTGTACTTTCGAGGCAGGCGCTTGTGCTGCTGAGCTGTATCCTTGGCCCCTGGTTATTGTTATTAAGGCTTCGTGGATTTTTATGCATTCAGAACTCACTGGGGGTTCTAATGCCCAAGCAGCCCCGCCCCCATCCCGTGGTGGGGTCCTGTGCGCTCTCACCTCCAGCCACTCCTCACCCTTCCCGCTGCAAGGCCTGGACCACTCACCGCGGGGCCACTACACATCAGCAGTACATGGGCCCAGACTGGGCGTTGTGGTTTATTCCACTGGCTGAAATGAGTATTTGCTTTGAATTTAACTTCAGAGAGTTCTTATTTAACTGTGTTAATTTTATCTTTGTATCTCCCTTTTCTGTACTGTAAATCTTGATTCTTGACATTATCAGTGTAATTATTTAATTTACCCCACAATATGCATAAAACACTGTAAGTACCAAACTCAAAATCACTACCCACAGCAGCAAGAAGGAGTTAGTGTGTGATTTCTCCCTCCTGCTGCTGTCTTAGAAGTGGCCCACGAGGGCCCCAGCGCCGTGCCCCTGGCCCGGTGGCGGCTCCCTTGGGAGCTGCGTTACCGGTTGATGGACGCTTGGTTTGCACATTTTGGAAATTGCTTTGCACAGAACTGCGCCTGCTGAACCAAGGTGAGAGCGTAGGCTGGCTGGTCTCCAGTCAGGGGTTCCGGCGCAGGGTGCATGGCGGTCCCGTGCAGAGACTTGGGCGTGCCTTCTGCCTGCAGGCCACGCTTCTGCCAGCGTCTGCTGTGCACTCCGAGTTGCTTTCTGAAGCTATGAGCAAGCGCACGTGCATGGCGCCGTGTTCTCACTCTGAGATGTCTGCAAAACCCACATACTTGGTGGGAGGCTGGAGGACTTTATGGACATGCCTGGCCCCAGGGCTCCCACTCCTCGAGTGGATGGTAGTGGGGTGGGGTTGGGGAGGCCAATGAAACAGGAGGTGGGCTGAGGAGAAGTGGAGCCTGGCCTGCTTGGGTGTTGCCTGGGATGTGTGTAGCCCCCGGCGAGCTCCTCCCCAGCCCTGCCCCCAGCTCCTTCTCCTTTCCTCTCCCTCTCCTTCTTCGTTCTCCCCTCCCTCTACCCTCCCCCTTTCCCTCCCCTCCCCTTTCCTTTCCCCCCAGGAGCAAAGCCACAGGCCTGCGTGCAGAAGGCATGTGGCCCAGGAAGGACCCGGCGTTCTGTGGACAAGAGGCACGGAGCTGTAGATATATTTAAGACCATTGTAAGTCGAGCAGCCGTGGTCAGTCTGAGTGCCTGTTACATGAGGAGTGTCTGTCCTCAGGACTGAGCCCTGGGTCTCACACACACTAGCGAGCATTCCGTCACTGCACCCATCCCCAATTCTTTGTTTTATATTGGGCCAGAATCTCACTAAGCTGCCGGGGGAGCTGGGCTGCAGGCAGGCACCGTTGCGCCTGCGCAATCTCACCTAGAGCACTCAGCTCTCGGGAGACGGGAGCCAGGGTTCTGGGCTGCACAGGGCTCTGCTGCAGCCTGCCCCTCTCTCCAGAGCTGGCCACCGCTAGCAGGCACACATGGGTCCCATGGTGGCCTCTACTCATGCACAAGCTGCCTGGCATGTGCCCAAGGAGGACTTTTAAAATGCAATTGCAGGGCTGGGAGATAGCTCAGCAGTCTAAGTGCTCGTCTGGCAAGCGCAGGGACATGGGTTCTATCCCCAGGTACCGCATGCTGTGCAGTGCCAGTTCCTGAACCCTGGGTACTCCATGCCAGCCACTGAAACCAGGCATGGTGGCATGCACCTGCAATCCCAGTGCTGGGGAGGCTGAGACGGGAGATCACTACAAGTCCAAGCTACAGAGTAAGACCCTGTACCAAATAAATAAAAAATTAAAAATCAATATATAAAAAATAAAATGAAATTGCAACCCATTTGTCACATGGGGCCCCACCCAGCCTGCTGCAGGCTTGGCAACTCGCGGCCCACGCCACCTCTGCTGCTTCTTCAGCCCACCTGTGTGGGGAAGACTTGCACAGAGCTTCTCTGGCTGTACACCTCCAACTACAGACTGCAGAAGCTTCCGGCAGGGCCCAGCCTGCCTAGGGCGGAACTGCATCCCATCCCTGAGGGCACAGGCCAGTGTGCTGGTGTCCAGGGACTGCAGCAACAAGTCAGAACACACACAGTTAGCTAGCACATGCACACCCAGCCCTCAGGGAGGCTCAGGCAGAGGGTCACAAGCTCGAGCCCAGCCTGCCAGGCTAGCAAGACTGTCACAGTAAAACGTGCACTCACGTAGCTTAGTGCAGAGGGTCTGGGCTCAATCTCCAGCACTAAAACAAAAACAAACTGTGCTCCCCACAGCTCAGGGGCCTCAGATCCGGGTGCTGGCAGGGCTGTGCTCCCCAGAAGCTGGGTGGAGCCCCCATTCCCCCCTAGTCTCGGATGGGTGCTGGCAACCTCTGGGGCTCGCTGGCTGGGAACCCACCCTCCCAGCCTCCGTCTGCTCAAGGCCTTGGCCTGGGTCTGTGCCCTTAGTCACTCCGCCTTTGTCTGAGCTGGCTAATCCCATCTGAAGACATTTATCTTCTCCATTAACGGAACAGCATCTGAAGAGATCCCATGTCCAAATCCACTCACAAATACTGGTGGCTGTCCCCTCTGGAGACCCCCATTGGCTCGTCATTCCCAGTGGGGTACTCTAGGCTGGACAGAGTGGGTGAGTGCTAGACCAGGAAGGAGAGGCCACCCCAGGGCAGGATCCCCAAAGAGTCCTGTTCCTGCCTCTCTGGCACTGGGGGTCTTCAACCCAAATTCTACTGCCCGCCATTGGCCACACCCCGCAGGAAGCCAGAGCCAGGACACTTGGGTGCCAGAGTCAGGACCAGAGCCTGGGGGCAGAGCAGGGGGAAGAGCAGACTGGGGCTGGCCTCACACAGACTGACCAGCCCCTTCTGCTTCCAGGCGGTGGACTATGAGCTCAACAGGGCCTTCATGCTGACTGTGATGGTGTCCAACCAGGCACCGCTGGCCAGCGGGATCCAGATGTCCTTCCAGTCCACAGCAGGTGTGACCATCTCCGTCACAGACATCAATGAGGCGCCCTACTTCCCCTCCAACCGCAAGCTGATCCGCCTGGAGGAGGGTGCGCCCCCCGGCACGGCACTCACCACCTTCTCGGCCGTGGACCCTGACCGCTTCATGCAGCAGGCTGTGAGGTGGGTCCGCAGCCGCACCTGCCCAGCGGGGGCTTCACAGCCTTGGTGCTGCTATCCAGGAGAAGGTACCTGCAGTGCCCAGAGAGACCCAGGGCCAGAAGTCAGGGCAGGAAGGTGGGGAGGGCTCCCGAGCTCTGAGGAGCCCACAGCTCCGGAACACCAGGAGCCCAGAAGGCGGCTGTGCCTGGGAAGCAGGCTGCCTGGTCCCTGGTCCCTGGATGTGGGCACTGGCCCAGCCCTGGCCTCTGCTTCTGCACCCCTGCAGGTACTCAAAGCTGTCTGACCCAGCGAACTGGCTACACATCAACGCCTCCAATGGTCAGATCACCACAACAGCTGTCCTGGACCGGGAGTCCCTGTACATCAAAAACAATGTCTACGAGGCAACCTTCCTAGCAGCTGACAATGGTCAGTGCATCCTCTCAGGAGGCGGCTATCCCAGGTCCCAGTGCTATAGGCAAGGAGGGAGGGAGGCCACCGCAAAGAGGGTCAGAGAGGTGCAGGCGCAGTGAGCAGGGCTTGTTTACCCACGTGCCCCCCAACAAGACCCCTGTTCATTCACCCTGCATCTCCCCAGCTGATGGCCACCACCTGTCAGCTGTCCAGCAGCCCCACACAGAAGCCTGTCAGCCCCTCCAGCACTGTGGCTCCAGGGACTCAGGGTTGGAGTCAGGTGACAGAGGCCACCCCAGCCTGTTGGTGCTAACACTGCGACCTGAGCCGCTAGTGCCTCAGTCTTCCCACCCACACCCGAGACCTTGTATATCTGTAGCTGCAGCTCTGGATGAGCAGACAAGAAGTGAGGGACAGCCAGCCAGGCAGGAGGCACTGGGGAGACCCCAGAGCAGGGCTTGCACCGAGAACCCCTGGGGTCGGGCCTGGAGGAGCTGGGCGGGAGCTCCGGCTGGGAGGCCAAGCCTGGGTCTGCACCCCAAGGCCAGCTGAGCACTCCAGAGTGTCGGGCTGGGGCTGGGGCTGGGACTGGGGTTAGCGCTAGGGCTGGGGCTGAGCAACAGGGGACTTGGAGCCTCTCTGTGCCTCCTTTTCTTCTCCTGTGCATGGGGCTGCCTGGTCCCCATCACGCAACGTGCAAGTGACTCTGCGCAGCACCAAGGACAGGCTGGCGGCTTTCCCGCCACCATGTCCCCCTGCCACCATCACCTCCTCTCTGCACACCTGCTGTCGCTCTGAGGTGCTCGTCAGTGGAGTGCAACTCTGCCTCCAGGGCCGACCTCTCCTGGGCTCGGTGCAAGTCCATAGCAATGACACCGATCTCAGCAAGGGCGAGGGCGAGCTTCTCTCCCATCACAAGCTGGCAGTGGAGGCCCCAGACCAGGCTGGAGAATGCAGCCTGCTCAGTGGCCACAGCCTGCCTCTGCCAGGCCACAGTGAGGTCCCGAAGAGCTGCTAGTGCTCCACCCAGCACAGCTGTATTCTGCCAAACTGAAAGAGGAGCAGGCGGGATGAAGGCAGGACCCTACCAGTCTGAGGATTTCCAGGAAGCACAGACCTCTGCACACAGCTCTGGAAAGCCAGAGGTTAGACACAGCCAGGTCCAGCCGCAAGGCGTACTAGGAAATGTAGTCTTCTAAATGGACAGCTATATCCCAGATAAAACTTGAGACTCCAGTTGTTCTATTAAAAGAAATAAGTAGATGTTAGGGGGAAACTCAGCAGTCTCTAGGTTAGGGAGTCAGGCGGCTTCAGAACAGTGACGGAAGATGCAGGAAGTAGGACTGAGAGGAAGCGCCGCGCTGCTGAGACATCACAGCAAGGGCAGCCACAGCCCCAGAGCTGGTCCCACAGTAGCTGAAAGCCAGGCATGGGGCCACTCTGCAGGCACTACACACCTGGCCATGCCAGAAGCCACCTGGTCCCCAGCCCATGCCGAGCGCCTGTCCTGGTGTCTCCCCAGCCCTCAGGTGCCAAGGCCCAAGCACTACTGCAGCTACCTTGGGGGTGGACCATGCCACCTCTGGGCTTCGCGAGGGCCAGGCCAGGCAACTCTGTTGTGTCGGGCTGTGTGTGACAGTGTGTGTGTCACATGTGGCCATGCATCCACACGGTCCTGCACTCTCTGCACCACACACAGCCAGCAGCTCTCTTGGCTGCAGTGCAGTGTCGGCTTCACACGGGTTTGGGGCTGTGGCCAGGGTAGCCCAGGCCGAGGAGCTGTGTGTCCCTTGGCTGGATCCTCGTATCTCTAGGTTTGTGCTCGTGGCTCCCTGTGACTGCGTGATCAGGGAGTCCCTGAAGTGGCTTCCTGTGGTCACCCTGCCTATCCCACAGGGATCCCTCCAGCCAGCGGCACGGGGACCCTGCAGATCTACCTTATCGACATCAACGACAATGCCCCCGAGCTGCTGCCCAAGGAGGCACAGGTCTGCGAGAAGCCGGGCCTCAACGCTGTCAACATCACCGCAGCAGACGCTGACGTAGACCCCAACATTGGCCCCTACGTCTTCGAGTTGCCCTTCGTCCCTGCTGCCGTGAGAAAAAACTGGACAATCACCCGCCTGAACGGTGAGCACTGCCACGGAGGTGACACCAGGCCCAGGTACAGCCCGGGCCACGGAGGTGACACAGGCCCAGGTGCAGCCCGGGCCACGGAGGTGACACCAGGCCCAGGTACAGCCCGGGCCACGGAGGTGACACAGGCCCAGGTGCAGCCCCGGGCCACGGAGGTGACACAGGCCCAGGTGCAGCCCCGGGGCCATGGAGGTGACACAGGCCCAGGTACAGCCCTGGGCCACGGAGGTGACACCAGGCCCAGGTACAGCCCGGGCCACGGAGGTGACACAGGCCCAGGTACAGCCC
>NW_004524770.1:2133423-2167374 GCF_000260255.1 Octodon degus | reverse complement strand
AGGCCCAGGTACAGCCCCGGGGCCATGGAGGTGACACAGGCCCAGGTACAGCCCTGGGCCACGGAGGTGACACCAGGCCCAGGTACAGCCCGGGCCACGGAGGTGACACAGGCCCAGGTACAGCCCCGGGCCACGGAGGTGACACAGGCCCAGGTACAGCCCCGGGGCCATGAAGGTGACACAGGCCCAGGTACAGCCCGGGCCACGGAGGTGACACAGGCCCAGGTACACCCCCGGGCCATCTTCTAACCACAGCTCATGGCAGAGAGCTGAGCGGAGCAAACACCGCGGGGCCTGCCCACCGTGCCTGGCTGCGGACCCGTCCCCTCCACCCCTCCGCCTCCAAGGTCCCTCGCACTCACTTGCCTGCACCTACCCAGCTTACTCCCTGCCTGGGGGCAGGGGCTGGGCCCAGCCTGTGCACTTCCCGAGGAGGATCTGGAGCCTCCGAGGCACCAGGACTTGAAGTGTGGACAGCGCTGAGCTCTCTGGAACTGTGCACACCCGCCTGCCACTTTCTCCAGTGCTGAGTGTTACTGCTTCCAAAGCGCTCTGCCAACTTTCACAGCAGAAACTACTGCTTCCACCTCCATCTCGTGGCCACTTTTTTTTTTTTTTTGAGACTGTGTCACTGTGCAGCTCAAGCTGAGGTTGAAATTGCTATGTAGCCCAGACCAGCCTTGAACTCATGGCGATTCTCTTGCCTGCCTTCCTAGTTCTGGGATTGTAGGTACATGACACCACACCCAGCCCATAAATTTTTAAATACATTATGTATTTATTAAATTAAATTAATAGGGCTAGGGAGATAGTTCAGCATAAATGCCTGCCTGGTAAGCACAAGGTCCCGAGTTCAATCCCAGGTACCAAACTATAAAAAGAAAAGAAATAAATTAATTTAATTAAATATCTCAATTTAATGTATTGTTTTAGTTTCTTTTGTGAACTCTCCATTCAGCATGGGGGTTTTTTTGGAGAGGTTTTTCCTTAATTGGTTCTATACAACTTCATATATTCAGGAAATAATGTCTTCATCCTTCACATTGAAATTGCATTTTACTTGCTGATGTCGTGTGTGTGAGACACCACATAGTTGGAGCTTGCCTACCATGACATCTGTGCCCCTTGGGGGTCCTGCCAGGAAGGAGGTGCCCAGCTGCTGGCAGCCGCTAAGGTCTGCGTTGCATCGCTCCAGGTGACTATGCCCAGCTGAGCCTGCGCGTCCTGTACCTGGAGGCCGGCATGTACGAGGTCCCCATCACCGTCACAGACTCGGGGAACCCACCCCTGTCCAACACGTCCGTCATCAAGGTCAAGGTGTGCTCGTGCGACGAGAATGGCGACTGCACCACCGTGGGCGCCGTGGCCGCGGCCGGGCTGGGCACAGGCGCCATCGTGGCCATCCTCATCTGCATCGTCATCCTGCTGAGTGAGTGCGCCCAGCCCTGGGCCGGGGTGCGAAGGCTCGGGTGTTACCCAGCCTTTTCTTCCCTACAGAAATCTTGGAGAAACCCCATGGATAGCAGGAAACTGGGGCTCTTTCCTGCCAAGCCCAGGACCGGGGCGGGGGGATGCTGATACGGAACTGCAGGAGCATCTGGGGCCTGCTCCCTTTCTCTCTCCCCACTCTGCCTCCCAAGAGCCCCTGTGACCCAAACCCGGTTCCCTCAGACCCTAAAATGCCTACAGGCAGCTCTCTAGTGGCTGTTGGGAGGAAGGATCACCCAGCCTGCCAACGTCTCCTCCAAAATTGTCCAAAATTCCAGGGCTTTCGCTGAATGGCCGGGCTCAGGTCACGTGCTCACCCAAAAGCCAATTGCCAGCCTTCATCCCATGCCCACACCCGGGTGGTTTCTTGTGTATTCCGGAACCACACCCGAGCGAAGGCAGTGGGAGGGTGGCCCCAAAGCACCCCCTCCCCTTCTCCCCCCACGTCATGCTGGCCAGGCCAATAGCCCAGGTTCCACAGTGTAGACAGAGGAGGGGGCGGAGGGCGGGGATGCCCCTCCCCACACCACATCTACCACATCCAGCCACCAGCCCTCAGGTCCTTAGGTGGGCTGGAGCCTCCAGTCAGATCCACAGCGGTTGCTGTCCTCCGGACCTGGGAAGCCGCCCCCCAAACCCCGGATCTCTGAGAAAGGCCTCTGCCTGTTTCCAGAGTCTACCTCTTGCGCATGTGTGCATGCGTGTGCATGTGGGCATCTGTGTTAATGGGGCTTGAACCCAGGGCCCTTGCATTGAGCTACACCCCCGTTTAGGGGGGGAGGATGCGCTTTTTTATGAGACAAGGCCTGGGGTCCAGGTGTGCACCGCTGCTTCCGGCTCTCCTGCCCCTCTGAAAGTCCGTTTCATTTCCAAGACTTACCTTGCCCACCTCTGTCAGGGCAACAGACTTGTGCGTGTGGCAGAGTAGGCACCGGTTTACCTCTGAAACGCACTCCTCCCCCCAGAGCCTGCAGGGCAGGCGTGAGCCCCCTCCGAAAGCCAGAGGCCAACGCCAAGAGCAGTCCGGAGAGCTGAGCGTGAGGACAGGTGCTCAAGGCCTCCAGGGAAACAGAAGCGCTAGGGGTCTGGAGATGAGCGGTTAGCCAGGACAGGGGTCCCGGACACTGATCCTGGGAGTCCAGTTGAGGGGCAGCTCCACCTGCAGGGGGAGGGTGGGTGTGGCCATCCCTTGGTGCTTAGCACGCATGTGCAATCATTACATGCATCCGGGCACCTGCTCACACATAGCTGCGTCTTCATCCTTCATGCCTCTCCCCGCTAACACCCCCCCAACACACACACACACACACACACACACACACACACACACACTCCTGAAAGGCTCACCTCCTTACTTCTCATCTTGTATCCTGTTCTTTAGCTACACTTGGGGACCTCATATAAGGGAAGCTAGGAGCTATGGAGCCCTCACTTCCCTTAGCATCAGGGCTTCAGGGCACAGCCATTCCTTTACAAATGACCGGGACGCATCCTTCTCTGTAGCAGAGTAGAGCACCCTCGGGTGCAGACGCCAAGTCTCCAGCGCACTTGTCTGCTGGGGGACGGCTGGCTGCTTGCAAGCGCCAGCTGTTCTGAGCTAGCTGCTCTAAGCGCCTGTGGGCCTGTGCTGCTGCGGTCTGATGCCTTTACCTCTCCTAGGACGGTGTCCGAAGAGGCACAGCTGGGTAACACGGAATTGCTAGCTGTAGCTTTTGAGGAATCTCCACCGGTAGCGCTGGCTTACACGCCCCAGCACGGCAGGAGAGTCGCGCCTGGAGCTCCTCCCAGAGCCTCTGTCTTCCGAGTTCAGGAGGCAGCAGTTCTTTCCGAAGCAGGACAGCAATCTCAGAGTTGTTTTTGATTTTCATTTCTCCAGTGGCCAATGATGCTGAGCATTTTTTCATGTATATAGGGCCATTTGTACTTCTGCTTCTGTTTAACAAACGATTGGGTCTTTCCTGGGGGGGGGGCTGATTTTTTTTTTTTTTAGTTCCTTATATATTCTAGATATGAGTCCCCTGCCCAAGAAGTGGCTGACAAATTTTCTTCCCTTCAGCAGATGTGGGTTGTCTGCTCTGCTTGGTTTGAACCTCTGAGCCTGCGCCATAGTCCCTCTGGGCAATGGGGGAGCCCCTGGGCCTGCTCCTCTCAGCCCGCCAGCCCAGAGCCACACAGAGGAGACTCTCATCCTTGGGGGCTCCTCCTGCCTGCCTGTCTGAGACCTTCCCGGGCCCCCTCATCCTCCCAGAACTCACACAGACTTGGCTGCAATGCCTCTTCTGCTCCAACCAGGACACGGTCGTCTCCTCTCGCACTCTTCAGAAGAATGATGGAAAAACAGGCTTGCTCGTGCCCCTGCCCCTGCCCCTGCCCCACCCTCCTGACCCCCAATCCAAGCTGGCCACCTCCTCAAGCCCGGCTCTGAAGAAGGGCAAGGAGACACAGCTGTGGATTCATTCCACTGCAAATCCAAAATGGTCCAAAAAAATTCCTGTGCGGGTGCTGAGCAGTAGGCTCCTCACCCTTATTCCCGAACTGTGGCATCAGGGGTTGTTTATGCTACACATACATGTGTCAGCTCTTGTAAGTCGTCTAGCCGTGATTTAAAGTACACAGGGTGTGTTCTCTATGACCAGAACACGAGGACCTGAGCATCCGGAGATTCGGTACCCCCAGGGCAGGGACAGCCAGGCCCCAAGACACTGAGGGACCACGGCAGACAAGAGGTTCAGAGCATCGGTCCGCTGCCTGAGCAGGGAGTGGGTAGCATGGCGGGAGCTGCACACACTCAGGCACATGGACAGGCGCACACTCACCCATGAGCACACATGCACTGTGCACATGTGCAGATGGATGCATGTGCTCAGGCACACTGGAGCATGTACACGGACACATAGGCACGCACAGGCACACACAAATCTGTGCAGACATGTACATGCGCACACAGGTGCACACTGCATCCAACTCTCCACGGGTATGTGCATATGTGTGCGTGTACACCTGCATGTACCTGATTACACACACGGGACACGTGCACATCCAGCTGTGCACGTGCTTGAGCTAAGTGTGTGCAAAGGTAGGTTGCATTTGATTTGCCCGCACACACTGCTCACCATGTGGCCCCCCTGCAGCCATGGTCCTGCTGTTCATCATGTGGATGAAGCGGCGGGAGAAGGAGCGACACACGAAGCAGCTGCTCATCGACCCCGAGGACGACGTGCGCGACAACATCCTCAAGTATGACGAGGAGGGCGGGGGCGAGGAGGACCAGGTGAGGTGCTAGCCCCACCTACCACATTCATCTTTTCTGAGGGAAGAGGTGACCTCCCAGAATGCGCAGAGCTGGGCAAGGCTTCTGTGCCCACCCAGGGCTGGGCTGTGTCCTCCCCAGGGCCCTGGCCTCCCCATCTGCCCTCCGTCCAGTGCTGTCTCCAGCTCTGCGCTGCACTGTCCCTGGAGGAAGGGCCCTGGTCAGTGCTGCCCGCACTCCAGCTCCGAGGGCTGGGAAGGGGTGTGTATGCGGGGCTCCCCAGGCAGGGGAGGGATGCCTCTCCCTCACAGTGCCTGCGGGTCTGAGGTGGCTTGGTGGGCAGTGGGGCCAAGGGCACACAGAGCCCATCCTGCCTGGAGGACTCAGAAAGGAGACAGGCTCCTGGGAGGGACCACTGGGGTCAGGGACAAAGCCGGACAAGATGGGCAGGGCAGGCGGCTGTGCCAGTGCCTCCTGACGCATGGCCTCTGCCTGCCTCAGGACTACGACCTCAGCCAGCTGCAGCAGCCTGAAGCCATGGAGCACGTGCTGAGCAAGGCCCCTGGGGTGCGGCGAGTGGATGAGCGGCCAGTGGGCGCGGAGCCCCAGTACCCTGTCAGGCCTGTGGTACCCCACCCCGGTGACATCGGTGACTTCATTAACGAGGTAGGTTCCCCAGTGGTAGGAGGCCCCAGACCCCAGGGCTCCTGTAAAATAAATCCTATTAGCACAGCTAAGCAGCGTAAGGAGCACACAGCCCCCTCCACACCTGGTCCAGGGCTGAACTCTCTCCTCTGGACACTCGGGCTTCATAGAGATCTGGGGCCACCAGGGCTACCAGGGCAGCAGGAGGGTAGTAGGACCCAAGAGTGCTGGCCAGGGGGCCAGACTCCTCAAGGGCCCCGCCTCTGGCGTTGGTTCTGAGAAGCAGCTGCACATGCAGCTGCACCTGATGAGCAGCCAGGGTTGTCAGTGCACCTGCGCCTGCATCCTGGCCTCCTCCAGGTGACACGGAGGGAGGCACAGTGACATGGGCAGTATGCTCGGCCTGCCCACACTTCCCTTCCCTGTCCACCCAGGGGCTTCACACTGAACTACGTCCCCAGCCCTTTTTTTATTTTTCATTTTGAGACAGTGACTCACTATGTCACCACATTGACCAGGCTAGGCTTGAACTTGTTGATCCTCCTGCCTCAGCCTCCCACAGTGCTGGGATTACAGGAAGCCCACTTTTAAGTAACTGCCAGAAGAATTAAAGATGGAAACCACACACCATTCAACCCTGGAAGATAAAGAGCACCTCCCCCAAGGCAGCCCGCAGAATACATTTTAGGGAAGAGCCTTACATACCTGGTATGTAAGGGATTGGAAAGAATGGGTATAAACGAACTAAACCCAAGATCTGAGAAACCAGGAAATACGGCAAAATAAACCCAAAGAAAAACGTTCCCTAGAGAAAGGAAAGTCAGCAACTACGGGAGTAAGGGGGAGATAGAGGTCTCAGAGCCCCGGGAAGTAGGCAGGTTGTGCAGCTCAGCCCTAGGCACCGTCCGGCAAACATCCCATGAAGTAAGGCTCCGCCGACCCTTCTTCCGCCGCTCAGGTGATGGCTCTTGATCCTAATGTGTGACCACCTCTGCCTTCTTCAGGCCCGAATCTGAGAATCTGTCTGCAAAAGGATTCAAATTTAAATAAAAGTCCTAGTACCTAGCTCCACCCTAGCTTCTGGGGTGTGGAGACCCCACCCCCACCCCCACCCCCACCCAGCTGCGGGAAACGTGGGTTAGCGGTCCCTGAGGCCGGCAAGGTAGCAGGTGGCAAGGCAGCTCCCAGGTCCACCTGCTCAGCTCCGCACACAGCCCCTGGCGCCCGGGATGACCCTGGCCTCCCACAGCGACTTACACCTCCGTGGTCACCTGCTCAGCGGGCAGCAGGGGGGCGTGGGTGTGTCTCACCAGCCCATGGAGTCGACTGAACCTAGAGCCTCGGGCACTGAGCTGTGGTCCCGGCCCTTATTTTATTTGGGACGAGATCTCACTAAGGCACTAAACTGCCCAGGCTGGGCCTGACACCATCCCCGACCCGGTCCCCCTGAGCCCCTCCACACCGCGTCCGCCTGCCTGCGCCCGCAACCCGGTGCACCTGCTCTTGCCGCGTAACCCCGTCCCCACCCCATTCCCTGCCCACGCCGACGCCCGGTCTCTGTGACCCCCCAGGGGCTGCGAGCTGCTGACAATGACCCCACGGCGCCCCCCTACGACTCTCTGCTGGTCTTCGACTATGAGGGCAGCGGCTCCACCGCGGGCTCCGTCAGCTCCCTGAACTCATCCAGCTCCGGGGACCAAGACTATGACTACCTGAACGACTGGGGACCGCGCTTCCGGAAGCTGGCGGACATGTACGGGGGCGGCGAGGAGGACTAGCCCGGAGAGAGGGCGGTGCGGACGGAAGGGGCGGCTGTGCGCGCGGACTGCGGGGGCGGCGGCCCTGGGGTCCCGGCTGCCCGCCCCTGCAGCTGTCCAGACGCCGCCGCCTGGCTGCGGCCGCGAGGGGAGAGCCGGAGGCACTGTCCCAGCTTGAATTTCCTAGGACAAACGCACTGTTAACAAAACAAAAGTGCCTTTTGGTACACGTGTCAGATCCCCAAACTCAGGAGTGACGGCCAGCACCCCCACCCCAGAGCCCTGCCTGAGCCCAGCGAAGCCTCAGACAGCGTCCAGCAGGGGGAGGAGTCCTCCCGGGCTTCTTCCTTCTTACTAAGGGGAAAAAAGAATGACTTGATTAACGTAAGAGTTTGGGGCTCAAATCCCAGCAGCCTCTTGGACACAGTCGGGGCTTCCTGGGGCCGGCAGGAAAGATGACCGAAGCCAAGGCTGTGTGGAGCTGACTTTCACCTCGATTGGTGGCTGCCCCCCACCCCCAGATGCTGTAAATAGCTGGAGCCCGGGGGCTCCCCCTCTGCCCTTGGCCACCCCAGGGTCCCCAGCCCACCGGATCAGCTGTCTCTCCGATGCTGAGCTTCCCCTTACCTTGGTCCAGGAGCGTGGGCTGTCCGAGAAGCCAGTGTTCGCGGCACCCTGGCGTGAGCCCCCCACCCCTTGTGACAGGACTCGAGGGCACCCAGCAGAGGCCCTGTGGACACACAGCAGGCCTGGCCATCCTTGACCCCGGCAGCACCCAACACCGTGCTGGTAGCAGCGAGACAGGGTCTCATGGGACAGCCCCTGAACCAGCACCAACCTCAGTGGACTCAGGCAGCCCCTTTGTGTCTCCTGGCCCCCTTGCCCTGAGCTCCTGACCCTTGTAAACTGTGTGGGCCCCATGGACCTGCTCCGAGTGGCGGCCTAGTCACAGATGCCTGCACGCTCCAGAAGCAGCGGACCTCCTTCCTCAGGACAGCATCTGCTCGGCTTTGCCCCAACCCTGAGTGGCTCCTCTCAGGCCTGATGGGTGCAGCGATCACTTCTGTAGGACAGAGAAAAAACTAGGCTTGGGGCGTCTGTGTCCCTGTGGATTGTCCTGTGCGTGGACAACTCTCTGGCTCAGCCCAGCAGTGAGGCTGTGCTCCCTGGGCTCCTTGGGACCGAGGGGCTCCCGCATTCACACAGACAAGGATGCGGTGCAGCCGCCCACCCTGCTTCCGGGGCGGAGGCTGGGGGCGCCAGGGGCAGCATGTCCTCACCTGGGGATCTGGGACCACTGCTCAGCCTGTTGCTAAGGTTGTCCCTTTTCTACACAGCTTTGGCCTAAAGACACCCCAGAGTGGGCTCCTGAGCGCCAAACTCGTGGGTGTGTCCCATTGGACGTCAGGGTTCCCCTAACCAAACTCATCCCGGCCTCTGTCCTCCAAGAATAAGGCGAGCTCTATCCACGCTGACCCCAGCCAGCCAGTCCCACAGTGTGGCTCACAAAGGCCAGGGTTGTCCCAGTCCTCAGCTGTGCTATGCAAATCGCTTGAGTCTGGCAGCCAATGAGATGGTCCTAAGTATCTGGGGGCGTGGTCATCGGAGGGCCTGCTGCTCCTGGGCTGGGGGATGGGAGCTGGGATTTTCTGTTTTTGTGTTTTGGACAGTTCATCCTTCTGGAGGTTCTAAGTCCGAGAGGTGTGAGTGGATTGTTTGAAGTGTGCATACGATCAGGAGCCGAGGCAGCCATGAGCTGCTTTCTCGGAAATCCAAGGCCTCCTGGCTCCTCTGCCCCGCGGCTCCTCACTGCCAGCCCCCCCCCATTTCCCCAAGTCGCGAAGGCTGAGGCCGTGGCACCAGCTGCGGGGACATCCGTGGGGGCTTCCCCTGACAGCTGGATGGCTTCAACCTTCACCCCACACTTCAGTCAGCCTCCAGGGCCAGAGAAAGATGGGGCTCCCACGCCCTCCTAGCTCCATCTCGGAACTCCACTTGAGGCCGAGGTGGCATTAGCCAATGTACAATCAGTGTCAAACGTATGTCTTCTGTAGCTTGTAGATACAGCTGTCTGTGGCCGGCGCTGGTGGGGCGCATGGCATGGCTCAGCTCCTTCAGATTAGCCTTCTGCCAACAGGAGAAGCCTGCCCCGCAGGGCGGCGGTCCCGAGCGCGCGGTCCGCTCGGTGGGCCCACTCCCGGCAGGAGGCTTTCTCTTCCTCGTCTCAGCACATCCAAAACGTCAGGCCTCCCGCCGCCAGAGAGTCAGTAGAGGCCGGCTGCCAGGCCCTCAGAGGTGCCTCCGTTTCCCTAGCGTGAGTCCATGGTCCGCTAAGATCACAACTCTCTTTTCTCTGAAGTAAAAAGCCAGGGGAGAAAGAGTCTCGATTCCCATTGAAACTAAAAGAACACCAAAAAATCAGAAGGAACCCCCATGCACAGAGCACTGCGTGCTGCTCCGAGCATGTGGTCCAGCGGGGCGCCCGTGTGCACCTGGAACGCATTTTACTTTTTCTTTCTCTCCTTTCTTCATTCTGATGTTTGTTTTTTGTTTTGTTTTGTTTTTTCCTGCATGTTTCTTTTTGGAAATGGACAATGTGTAGCAGCCCGCATGCCCGTGGATGTTCTTGGAAGGACCTGGAGTATGTGTTCACACTGCATCTCTGAGCATTGCGCGGTTAGACAAACGTTCCAACTTCTTTTGTAATTGTCAACAGCACAAATATTTTGTATTGTTGTTTGTATCATTTTGTACCGAAAAAAAAAAAGGAAAAAAAAAAGGGAAGAGAGTGGATGTTTTCAATGTGTTTTTAGTGCCAGACAGTCTTGGTCTCGATCGGAATAGCATCTTTGCAGAATTGTCGTGTTCCGGAGCGGAGTCAGGCAGTGGCACACTGCTCCACAGGAGTGAATAAAGTCCCCTTTTAAGTAGCTGGCCTCGGTGTGGCTTGTTTCTTCCATGCATTCCAGGAGCTAAGTGTGCTCACGGCCAGCCACTTACGAGCAGGTTGGCTGGCGCCTCTGTGGGGGCTCATTCACGCAGCAAATGCTTTAAAAAACCAGAGTTCTCGGGCCCCACCTTCGATTTGCTATAGCCCCGTGTTGGGCAGTCTGGCCAAGGAATCCGTATTGTTTTTATTGGTGACAGGCGATTAACCCGGGGGCACCCTCAAGCTAACTAGGCACTGTACCGCTGAGCTACATTCCCTGCCACAGTCTTATTTTTCATTCTGAGACGGGGTCTCACCAGGTTGCCTAGGCTAGTGGTTCTCCTGTCTCAGCCTCCTTGGTAGCTGGATTATGGGCACCCACAGTCACACCTGGCTACCAAACACTTCTTGGGCCCGTGACAGCTGCATTCCAGGCACTGTCGCAGGCCCTGGGAAAGCAGACATGAACAGAACCAGGCCCACTTATCACATTTTGAGGCTCCACATGCTATAAGCGTAAGTACTGCAGTTCTTGGAAGTTATAAATCCAGCTAACAGACGAAATTTCTTCCCCCGTCCCTCAACACATACACCTTTCTGACACCATGAAAAATCTGGTTCGGATTCACAATTCCCAGGTCTTCGTGATAGCAAAGACTAAGCCAGGCCGCCCTCACCCTTCCCACCTCAGCTGTCCAACTCTGCGAGGCCCCAGACTCACCTGCTCTGTAGGTCCTGGCGGCTCCTCCTGGCTGGCTCACTTTGGGGCTTCTCCTCCGCCTGTTCCCTCCCTCTTCCTGCTTCCTTCCCTTCTTCCTGTCACCACCCTCCCACAGGAAAAGGCCATGGCAAAGCCCACATCTCCAGGGGGCCTCCTGGGAGAGCTGGCAGGACTCTGGCCGACAATAGCTCGAGTTCCTCTTTGCCGGAGACCTGGGTACTACATGGCCACAGTGCATCTCGTGACCTCCGTGGCCATGCAGGCTGTCCCCACTTCATGAGGTTAAGATCGCTGATGCGTCCCTGGCCCTCACTCTATGTGGTCTAGCATTACCTGGGCCTCCTGCCCAATGAACTGTCACCGTTGGTCCCAGAGGTTGAATGTCCACTTTGTCCTCTCTAGGGACATGATGCAAGCTCCAGAATGGTCCCTTGTGACCAGGGCTTCCACACACAGAGGCCTATGGATGCTCAGACCCCTGCAGGCAGCCTGAGAAGGGAGAGGAAGGACATAACCAAGCCCAGCCTGTCCCACACAATCAGCCATGGTGCCCGGGGAGCAGAACTGCTTTCCAGGAGCAGTACGGCCTTCCAGGGACACAGCAGGAGGACTCAGAGAAGTGGACACAGACAGGTGACACTCAGAGCTCAGGCTCAGATGATAAGCTCTCATTTGAGCCAAAGCCTTGACTCCACCCTTGTGAAGGGGAAGAGGCCTTCATGAACAGGCTGCCTCCAGGGGCACCCTCAAGGCCCTTCCTCCTGCCACCAGGAGAGGACACAGCATGTGGCCACCCTGGAGGGTGCAGCAGCCAGGCACCATGTTGGCAGCCATGCTACTGGCTTGTGAACAGCGTGACCTGACCCCTGAGCAGGTACCGCACTCTGCAGGCTGCACCCTTCCTTGGAAGTGGGTCAGTCCAGGCTCCCTCCAAATCTCCAGATCAGAGGGCTCAGGTCTAGGCACTCGCTGTCACACCAGCTTCCCCTCCTCACTGCTCCACCCCTGGGAGAAGCTGGTTCTTCATACTGCACCCGCCAGGCCTTCTCCTGGTACAGATTTGCATATACAATGACTTGTGTACAAAAATCACTCACAGCTAATTATGGGTACAGCTGATAATCGCAGACACAATTAGGCACTTGCTAATTTTGAGGGTACTGAGCAACTAATTGCATTCAAAATTAGGCAACTGCTGTGGCCAAGACAGGCAGTCCTGGGAGGGCATGCTCCTGTAATCAGCCTCCTGGGGTGCGGCCCTGGCACAGGCAGTCAGGTGGGCTGGTAAGGACGCCTCCCATCTCCAGGAGAGGCCTGGGTAGCATGGCCTGAAAAGTCTAGCCTTACACCCTCTGCCTGGAGGCGCTCAGACCTCTTGGCTCACCATGCTGGAAAGAAGCTGCTCCTCTCTGCCCTAGGCGGATGCGGTGCTCAGTCAGGCCCCAGGCAGAGCCACCTGCCCACGGCATCAGCTGCTAGGCCGGGAGTCAGCAGGTTCCCCTGCACGCAGGCTGCGGACGCCTGGCCCCGCTAGCTTCTGAGGCTCTGGGCAACCCACTGACTGGTACTTTGTGCACTGCACACTCTGCCCCTGGCCTGGTGCTGTCCAAGGTGCTGACCCCTTGACTGCCCGACCTCTGGCTGCTGAGCCCCACAGAGGGAGGCAGCCGCTGTCCAGAGAGGCCAGCCCTGTGCCCAGGAGTGTGGTGTGGGCCAGAGCGCACGGGAGCCTCTCTGCGGGAAAGCTTTTGAGAGTCCACTGTGAGCAAAACCTGCACCTATAATTTACATTTGTCAAACTGAGAAGCTGCGGCTCAGTCGATGGGCCCACTCCTCCTGACCCATAGCTCCGATTAACCAGGGGCCGATGCTCTTACAGCTGCCCCTCGCCCCCATGTGTTGCTGTGAACCACTCACGCACTGGAGAATCTGAGTTCTGCAGGCCTGACACCACCAGCCTCTTCCGCAGGCATCATGACAAGGACCAGGCCCCGCAATCGGCCAGTGCTCAAGTACCGCTGCCCCAGCCCGCCCGCTTCTCCTAGCCGAGATCCCACCACAGACGGGGGTTACAGTTACAGCTTTTCACGTCCTCTCTCATTTTCTTTGTCAGAACACCGCACTCCTAAGGCCCAGATGATCAGCTGCTTGAACTGCGCTGCGCAGGCAGAACGCGTCCCACAGCAAGCAGCGGTGCCGCCTGTAGCCCCCACTCAGACGGGAGACAGGAGGACGGCAAGTTCAAGCCCATCCCGGAAAGGATCTCGTCTCAAATAGAATGCCTAAAAAGGGCTGGGGATGTAGCTCAGCGTGGATGAGGTCCTGGACTCAATCCTCATTACTACAAGGAAAAAAACGTGGTGCTCTAAATTTGGCAGCTGCACGTGCTGGGTGTCACCACCTCTGTTCTGGGGAGTTCGCGGCCCCAGCCCCACTCGGGTGGCACAGCCCAGGCAGCAGACAGTTTTCAGCCAGAGCCTGGCAGGCCCCAGCCCTCCTCTGTCCCTCCAGGCTTGAGACCTGCAGCAAGGCCCCCGTATCCAGGCTGACACTGCTGTGCAGGAACCAGACAGGCAAATGAAGAGAAACGGGGTGAGGCTGGGGACAACGCTGCAGGGAGCAGGCAAGGACGCAGGTCTCTCGGCTCTGTGGCCAGCTGTTCAGGGACACACACTGCTTTCACCAAGTCCCCGGCATGAGCAGCACGCAGAGCACACCGTGTGTGCCGTGTGTGGTACGTACCAAGTGGACAGTAAGTGTGACGCATGGCATTAGTGAACAGAGTGTGCCCAGGGTGCCATACATGTGTGTTGAGTGCACAGAGTGCACAGTGTTCATGGTAGACAGTGTGCAGTGTGTGTGTGTCCATGTGGTCTTGGGGGCCTCATGGGCCTGCTGCGTCAGTGCCTTCCACAGGCAACTGCTGGGCTGGACCTGGGCCTTCCACCCAGCCAGGACGGCAGCAGACTCACTGCCCAGAGACAGAACCTGTGACTTAGGGCTCCTTTCAGAACAGGGACACTGGCTGGCTTGACTGGCAACAGCACTCAGTGGCTGGGTGAAGGCCAGGGTGGTGAGGATTTCTGACCAGCGTCTGGCCAGGTGGCTCCTCCCTACCCCTCGATGTGCCTCCCTCTTCACAGTGCCACCAGGAAGCCCCTGTGCCCCAGATGGTTTCCACAGCTGTACATCATTACATACTATAGAAATGATCCCTGAAAGTAAAGCCTTCATGTGCATCATTACAGAAAGGCACTGCGTGCAACTCTGGCTGGCCCTGCTGGTCACATGCCCAGCCCAGGCTGTGACATGCCACTCGGGACACATGTCCATTTGGAAGGTAGGCTCAGGGCAGGGGCCATGCTTACCCACAGGGCAGGTGTCCCAGAGGAGGATGTTTGTGTGACCTTGGACTTCAGTGCTCACTAAGGGGCCACTTCAGACCTTGGGAAGATGCTGGGGTGAGGAGCGCTGGGGTAGAGAACCTCCCAGAAGGTCCTGTGCACAGGTGGCCTGCTGAACTGAGCAACCGGGCAGGAATGGTGAGCTTGCAGGCTGGGAAGTACACTGTTGTGGTGCCTGCCACCTGTTTGCCATGTTCCTTCATTTTAAATTTCTGGAGTGGTTGCCATGGAAACAAGATGGCCAGGAGGGTGGGGCAGCTGAGGAGGAGGTGGTGTCAGCTCTGGTCAGCCTGGAACACAAGGGGCAGGGTCGGGGCAGCACCAGCACCTGGAAAGCCACTCTGCACCCCTTTCTCTGCCTCTGGGCTCAGGGCAGGGACCACACAGCGAAGGCCTCCTCCTAGACAGTGGAGGCCAAGGCCAGCGTGCTGTCCATGTCAAGGCTCAGAAGGAAAGGGCCACAGCCCTGAGATGGAGCCAGAGGTGTGGGGCAGTGGCCAGGGCAGAGGGGCCTTAAGAGGCTGTCCAAGAGCCTGCCCAGCGTGCTCACTTTAAAACACAGGGCTACCTGCAGCAGTGCCCTGCGTGGCTTAGGACGAGAGTCCAATTCTCTCCGAGTCGCAGGGCCCAGAGCACCCCTGCACTGGAAGTCGGGCAGTCCCAGGCGCGGCCCTCGCTGCCTCCCCTACTCTTGGCTCCCAGCAGCTGCACTCAGCACCTGCCTCCACCTCCACGTCACCCTCTGCCCTCCCTCTCCTCCCTTTCTGGGGAGCTTCCCAGGGGATGTAGGGCCCCAACAATGGCTGCTCCAGGATGACCCCCTCACTTCAGACCCTCAGCCTGACTCTACTCGCAAAGACCCTTTTTCTAAATAAAGCCACACCCACAGGCTCCAGGGCTCAGGACCTAAGGTGCTGCAGGGAGCATATTTTAGGCAACCACAACTGTCAGCTCGCAGGAGGCTGAGGTAGGAGGACTGCTGCAAGTTCAAGGCCCGCCTGGGCTACATGGTGAATGCAAGTCCAACCTGAACTACATAGAGAGACTTTGTCTCCAAAAATTTTTAAAACCCTAAAAAGGGCAAAGCCACATCAATCCCCCCACACGCCTTTTCTGGAGGGAAAGCCCACGCCCTCCGTGGCCCAGGCCAGTGCTAGGCAGAGCCCACCTCTATAGGCTGCAGGACAGCCTGCCTATGACCACTGCCCAAGCAGGACACGCATTGTTATGGCCTGTCCTCTGGCCAGGCCCTAGTGCCTGGCACTCAAGGCCACCGTATGGAGGGGAGTGTCACCAGCCACACAAATATGCCTGGCCTCAGTGCACCTACGGTCCGACAGGAGTGAAGTGGGGTGTAGTGCAGAAGACAGCAGGCTCCAGGGTGCTGGTCGGCCTTCTGCAAGTGGCCTCGGCTCACGGTCCTGGGTTCCAGGAGTCCACTGGGGGCTTTATTCTATTTTTAGCTGACATCGGCACATTTTATCTAAGTTACTATGGCATAAGCAAGCAGCGTGACCCACAGCAGCATTCACTGGCCTGTGGATCTGGGCTGGGCCAGTCCTCGTCCTCATCCTCCTCCTCCCCCCTTCCTCCTCCTCTTCCTCTTCCTCTTCTTATTCCAATGCTAACTCTTTAGCAGCCACCTTTTTTTACCTCAACCTTACATACGACTCTCTCTGGGTTAAAATTAAGTTTTTAGGACTGGGAAGATAGCTCAGCGGTCTAAGTGCCTGCCTGGCAAGCACAAGGACCTTTGATCCCCAGTACTGCATGGCCCAAAACCAGGCATAGTGGCGCACTGGGGAGGCTGACTCATGAGGATCATTATGAGTCTGAACTGCATAGCGAGACCCTGTATCCAATAAATGAACAATAACAACCAAAGAAAATAGTCTTTAAAAAATTTAACTTTTAAAAATTTTTCTGCTCTGCCCTTTTCTCTTAATTCTCACTGCAAGTCTGGTTAAAAGCAGCCTGCGGTACTCACGCCACAGCATGAATGTTGAGCTGCTTTGGAATCTTAGCTGCCAGGTCAACTGCCGGGCTCACCACCCTCAATCTCAGTTTTCTGAGAAGTCTCAGGATGCGCAAAACACAAAGCTGCTATCAGAGCGCAACCCCCATGGCCTCTAGTCCAGCTGCCCACGAAGCCTCCTGGACCTGGTCTGCACTGTCCTCATTCTTACCTCATATCCTGTCTCTGAGCTCTGGTCAGAACACGCACAAGGCACTGCTGAGTGCATTCTGGGCTGCTCTGGGCTGCTCCTCTACATCTTCCCAAATACCTCCTACAAGCGATTTCCAAACGCTTCCAAACCATGCAGTCAGGTAACCACAACACACTGTACTAACTTTATCTCCTAGCTTTCCCGTGCCTGGCACACGATCCTGACACCCACAACTTAGAGGAGGAGAGGTTCCCCTCCGGAACTTAGGCTGAATCCCAGGGTGGGCCGGCTGGCTTCAGGGCAGAATCAACAATAGGTTCTAGGTTCCAGCCTAAGTGCAGAGAGTGAAATTATCCCGGCCTGACTCAACATGCCTGAACACCAAAACAACAGCTTATCTTCCCAGTGACCGCACCTCCTTCACCCCCACCCAGTCCTGGATGCCCTTCCCACGCACACGAGGGAGGCCCATCAGCTCCCCATGTGTCCCTGAATCTGGCCCTCAAACTCTGCCCCTAGCTCAAGTCCGTGAGGTCTCAGGTCAGAGGGCCTGCCCACCTGCCTGTCATCGAGCCTCTCCAGGTCTTGCCAACAGCAATAAGGGCCTTTCCCACCCTTTTACTATTGCTTCTCTGCTGCACCACTGAGAAGCAAGCATCACAACAGAAGCTCATGGCAGAGCCAGTGGGCTTAGTTCGTGGTGGCCACGAACAAACCTAAAATAAGGCAAGAGAAGAGCCGGGTGGGCTGTGGGGATAGCTCGGCGGTCTAAGTGCCTGCCTGGCAAGCACAGGGACCCAGGTGGGAGCCCCAGGACCACACGCTGCACCAGCCCCAGAGCCCCAGGTGGGCGCGCTCTGCCATGCCAGCCACCGAAACCCGGAGTGGTCACACACGCCTGTAGTCCCAGCCAGGGAGGCTGAGCCAGAAACATCACTACGAGTCCGAGCTGCATAGTGAGTCACTGTACCAAATAAATTAAATATTTTTTAATTAAAAAAAAAAAAGACAAAATAGGTTAAATGAGAGCAGGGGAACAATGCCAGAGAGGAACTGACCAGGGGCCATATATCGTGCCCAAGGTAAGCCTCCAGGATACCTGGGCATATGCTTTCCTAACCTACATGGCATTTCTTAACCCATGAAGCTGGCTAATCAAAGTTAGTGGTCACAGCCTGTGTGTGGTTATCTTGGGTCACTCCCAGGCTGTGCACGCAAGTCCCCCACGCTTTCTTTCTGCACTCTCTAGCTTTTCAAAACCCTCCTGAGGCAGACCCTAACCACTCTTCCCTGAAGGCTGTGCCAGGCCACAGGAGAGGCACCTGCCCTGGCCTGGCCCAGGCAGAGACTGAGGGAAGGGCCATCTGGAGGGACGTGGGAGGGGCAAGCACCTGGGAGGCTGTGGGAAGGCACATGGGGCACAGCGGGCAGCAAGGGAAGGACCGCCACAGAGCTCTGGCCCGGGAGCCTGTGGAGACACCGGGCATGGTGAACACCACCGCTGCTCCTGGGGTCCAACCCGGCCTGACCCGGGCCCAGAGCGCCGGAGAGCAGTACACAGGCTGCTGCACGTGGAGAGTGTTCCAAAGGGACAGGAGGCTGTCTCCAGGCAGCAGAGACTCGCACACACCAGGCACCCAAGCAACCAGAAAGCGGACACTCTGGGAGCCACTCGGCAGTGAGATAGATCCAGACGGGAAGGCCAGAGCATGCTTCGGGCTGCCACAAATGGGTCTGGCTCCTGTCCCACCGAGATGGGGCTTCATGCTGCTCTGACTCGCGAGGACCCCCAAGGTTGCCCCTCCTAGCAAAACACACCCTGCTGGATGGTCTGCACCAGGGAGCATGGTTGTCCAGAAGAAGCATGCCATGCTTGAGAAAGCTCGGCGGGCTCCGACTTCACAGAAGGACCACAGCTGTCCCGAGACAGAGGGCAGAGTGGTGACGGAAGGCGACAACTATTTCCCGCACCTCAACCTTGTGGCTGAAGCCCCAGCAAGTGCAGGAGAACAGGAGAAAGGTAAGAGACACAGTTGGAATAAAAGACATAACGCAGTAGCTCCTCCCGGATGGCCCAGCTGGGTGCCCAGCAAGTCCCCAAGAACTGTCAGTCTATCAATCACCAGAGTTCAAAGGTCAGTAGGCACAAAGCTGGCACGCCCCCAACAAATCAAGCCTCCATGAACTAGCATGCATATAAAATTTTATAGAAAACATTGGCTATGGAGCTCGGCTCTGGAGGGTGCGGGCACCACGTCCAGCTGGGAAGGTGGGAAGAAGCAGCCGCTGAAGCAGCCCAAGCAGCAGGCCAAGGAGATGGACGAGGAGGACAGAGTGCAAACAGAAGCAGGAGGACGAGCAGAAGAAACTTGAGGAGCTAAAACGAAGCCCACAGGAAAGGGCCTGGCCACAGGGGGAGTCAGGAAATCTGGAAAAAATAAACTGCCCCTTGTGTGTACGATGATGGTGACCCAGATTCCATCCCTATTCAGCTATCTGGATGCCCTGCCAGAAGAGCTTTTGACACTTATAACTACAATGAAGTGTGTTCTTGGAGTCTGCTGTACATGTAAAAATAAAATTTTATATTACAAAAAGAAAGAAAAGAAAACACCCGCTATGGTTTGTAGGTGACCCCCAAACCACATGTGTCAAAAACACAGTCCCAGGGCCGGGGAGATGGCTCAGTAAAATAAGTGTGCCTGGCAAGTGCAAGGGCCTGAGTTCAATCCCTGGTTCTACCAAAAAAGAAAAAAGAAAAAGAAAACACAGTCCCCAGAGCCATGTGTGACGGTATCAGACCTGGGGCATCTGGGAGGTGCCCCGGCTGTGAGCGGGCCCACAAGCAGGCAGCACTGGGGTTCAGAAGCGGCTCCGTGGCCAGGCGGAGCAGTCAGGTCAGGGCTCTGGCTCCCCTGCGGCCTGCAGCCTGCCCAGCGCCGCAGAGGCCTTCACGAGTGCCGGACGCGGGCAGCCCTGCCCGTTACTTGCACTAAATGAACTCTGTTCTTGCAAGTTGCTCAGTCAGTGGTAATCCATGACAGCAACAGAAGATGGACCAGCACAACACCACATACAATAGCATCCCAGTGTTTAGAGACATTTAATTAAAGCCATAAAAGACCTACACCTGCAAGTCCTAAGAAATTACCGAGTAAATTTTTTTTTTTGGCAGAACCGGGGATTGAACTCAGGCCCTTGCACTTGCCAGGCAAGCATTTGTTCTACTGAGTCATCTCCCCAGCCCCCTCCCCCCCGAGTGAAAATTGGGCTTGGAGATAGCTCAGTTGCAAGGCACCTGCCTGCAAAGGCCAGGATCCTAAGTTCAAATCCTGGTACCAGGAAAAAAAAAAAAAAAAAGTGAAAATGATACTGTGTTCTGGGTTTGGAAAGCCCACTGTGAAATGTCAGCTCTAAAATCATCTGAAAATCCAGTGCAATCCCAATCAAATTTGTGGATGAAGCCATCAGATCCTTAAGAATTCCAGGGAGCTGAGAACACTCATTTACCCCCACCTCCTGTCCCCAGGTGCGGACGGAGGCCCTGCTCACAGCCAGGGTGACCCCACATGGCTCTGGGGCTCCTCTGGAGAACTGGCTCTCTCCTGCACCTCCTTGTAAGACCCAGGACACAGTATGGCCACTTGCCCACGCACTCGGCTCTGAGAACTCAAGCCCTTCCCACAGGGCCTCCCAGCTGCTCCTCACCTGTGCTGTTTCTGCGGTCTGGCAGAGTGGCCTCTCCGAGAAGCCAGATGCTTGGGCACCTGGGGGTCTGGGCGGGGTGCTGGCCCTGCCCGCTCTACTCACACAGATCTCTAGCCACGACCTCTAGTCCACAGCAGTGTGAGGAGCAAGGTCAGGTCCCTCAGGCCGACAGCTTCCCTGCCTTCCCCAGCCCCTCTAAGCACGTTCAGGTGCACGTTTATGGCCTCCACTCCGCAGGTCCTGGGCTGGCACATGGCAGCTGGGGCTAGGGGCCCCTGGGTAGGCCGGATGTATTTCCCCACTCCGCAGCAGATGTGCCTGGCAGGCTGACATGAGCAGGAGGCAATGTCCATCTGTGTCCACACCCTGCCCACCCACCTCAGGCCACTGGGCTTTTTCGGCCCCATCTGCGGCTGCCCTGGTACTGTGAGGTACCTCAGGGTGGCCGTGACCCCGCACACGGTGCTCCAGGCCCTCCTCGCCTTCACTGAGGTGCGTGAGCTCTGACCCCACAGCCTGCCTGCCCCCACTTGCTGCCCCCAGCCCCAGTGCTTTCAGGCTACCAGAGGGCTAAGCTGGCAGCAGGGCCACCACCACCTTCCCAGGCGCGGGAATGAAGGCCCAGAGGAGGGGCTGAGCCCCCTCTGCCCCAGGGTCCCAGGGGCCGGGCCAGGGGCTGCCCAGAACCTAGCAAGAGGAAGTCTGAGCTGAGGTCTGAACAAGGTGAGGAGGGAGGGAGGGAGGGCTGAGGTCCTCTCTCCAGGAGAGAGGCTGCGGCCCTAGGAGCTGGCCTGCAACCCCCAACTCCTGGGGACCCGTTCCCAGTCCTGGGTTGCATGGAGTGGATGAGTGAACTTCTTGTGGCCATCTTCCCCGCCCCAGGCTGAGCCTGCAGCTGAGATGGACAAGGCCCGCCAGGACTGCTCCCAGCTCTCTGCCTCAGCCTTAGCCACACCCCCACGCAGTGGCCATGGAGGTCACGGGCGACTGAAATGAAATAACCCATAAACATGTGCTGCTCCTCTAAGCTCCCCTGGCTGGGTCACAGCCATCCCTCGGCCTGCGCCAAGGATCCCGACAGGCCACGCCGGAGTCCATGCCTGAGAAGGGACAAGCCAGCGGGCAGAGCAGGGGCTACCCGTGTGCCCACAGCACTGCACGGCCAGGCAGGGAAGCACAGCGTCCTTCAAGTGTCTCAGAGTTCCCTCTTTAAGGGACCACCAGTGCACCAGCTGGGAGTTCACAGCGCTGGGTGCTGGCAGGTGGGGATGGTCCAGAGAAAGGAAGGGCTTCCTGGCGCCGTGCCACCAGGGCCAGGAGGGAACAGATATGCAGTGCCAAAGGCGGCCCGGAAGAGCTAGGTCATACCTGGGGAGGACACAGCGGCCCTCTGAGGCTTCTTCCTCCTCCAGCGAACACTCAGGCTTGGCACGCCCTTGTGGACTCCTGCTGCCACCCCAACTGCTGAAGGGAAAGGCCTGCCCACTCAGCAGCCTGCCCAGACGCAGGCCCCGTCCTGCCGGCTCCCGTGGGGAGGGCCTGCAGCAGGCTGCCCTCTCTTCCTCTCTCCCTGCACCTTCCCTGTCCCCAGCACCTTACAACTAAGCCTGTGCTGTCCCTTGGTGCCCTGCGTGAGGCTCAGAACCATGGAAGAGGCAGAGAAGCTGCAAGCGGTCACTCACGGGGTGCAGATACCACCTCCGTACCCCACGCACAAGCCAGAGCCTGTGAGCCCCTCTTCCAACAGCCCACCAGTCCCAGATGGGCCACCACACCCGAGCTGCCCGCTCCATGTTGCCCCAACTCTCGGCCCCACCCACCACGCCACGTGCCCTGCCTCTACGCCAGAAGTTTCTTTTTTTCTTCTTTCTTTCTCTTCCTTTCCTTCTTTCCTTTGCAGTTTTGAGATAAAGCACATATTTATAGCATGCAATCTGAGAACTGTGATGTCTTATGCACCATGAAACTGTTGCAGGCAGCCGAGTTAGAAATATTATAGGCAGCCAGGCAGGGCCAAGCCCTGGACGGAGATGCCACAGAAGATAAGGTATCTTGCAACACTGGGAGGGACGGATGCTACCCCGTGGGCCAGACCTAAAGAGCAGAGATCAAACAAATGCCAACCTCCCTAAAGATTGGCATCCGAGATTGATCCTCACCCTGAGGGAGTCAGAAGAAGCATTAATCCAACTACTACCAGATGGCTACCTGATAGTCCTTCTCTACATTCATGCCCACTTGCTACGTGACTCCCTTCCGCATTTGGTCCTGAGCTTAATCAATTTTACCTGAGCAATGGCGCTTGTAATCCCATTGGTTGACCATAGTTTTGTCCCACCCCACATCCACCTAAGCGAGTTCCCATGTTCTCCACCACCTTAGACCTGCCTCACCAGATTTCCTCTATAAAAGTCCCTCGAAGAGACAGCTTCCTGGAGACAGCCCCCTCAGGACCCCCTCCTGTCCCTCTCTGATAGAAGCTTTCCCTCAATAAATATATTCTGCTCATAACCTCTGTTTGTCCCTAAAATTCATTCTTTGGTTCTAGTCCAGGTCAGGTCGGGAGATCATTTTCCCTGTCATTGGAGGTTCCCTATATGGTCTGGAGGTCACCCATCCGAGACCAGCTTTTCTCCCTGTATCAAAACCATCGACAGTGTCATGACAGTGAGCGTCCCAGCACCTAGGACCCCTCTGGACCCCCAGGCACGCTGGCCTTGGCGATGGGGTGTTTTCTGACACTGAGAAGATGGTGTGCGCTAGTGATGACGCCAGCGCCCTCTCCTCCATGTCACTGCCCTGCGGTGGCCTCCACCTGGAGCCCCTGCAGCCCACCCCTCCGCAGGGAACACACACTATGCAAGGAGGCATCTGCTCCCATCCTGCTTCTCAGCTGTGACACGTAAGGCAGCTATAAAGGTCCGCGTGCGAGTCTCTGCCTAGTCATACATATCTGTCTACGGGTGGACAGAAGAAGTCACGCTAAGGCCACGCTTAGCTTACCTGAGTCTCCCTAAGCTCCCCAAGGCAGATCAGACGAGCAATCCTCCTGCCGAAGCCGCCTAAGTAACTGCTCACAGCTGCGTTCGCTGCGCCAGGTCATGTGCAGCATTTTAAGGACGGCCACAGGGCTGCACACTTCACAGCCCAGCAGCACTCCAAGTGGCACACAACTCGGTTCTGATGGCCATGTCCATCTGTGCCACCCAGAGACCATCTCTGGGTCTCACTGTGCTTCCCACTCCCAAACAAGTGCACAGCAAAGCCCCAGCAGGTGACACTTGGTCTTCCCACTCCTGCCGCTTCACCCAGCCCACAGCTTCCCCACGGTGGCCCTGCAGCTGCTGGCACCCTCCAGGAGGCTTTCTGGAGACTGGCCACTCAGCCCAAGCCCCCACCTCAGCTCCTCTGCCTGCCACGAGCTTCCTAGGGACTGGGTCCTCTAACCCGACCTCTTCTTCCGAAGTTTCATCACTTCACCTTGCACTTCCAGTCCATGACGCACCTCAAATTCATGGCTGTCCTATGTGGGTTGAAGACAAACTCAAGGTTGTTTCCCCAAGGTGGCCACCCTTCTCCCTCCAGTGACTGTGACCCCTGGGCCACCTGCTGGCCTCTGTTCCATCCCTCCATCACTGATGGATCCTTGCACCCAGCCGCACCCTGCAGCCCTCAGTGCGTGCCTCCCAAGGTGGTCTCGGCTGTCCAAGCCTGGGGGGACTCACGTGAATGTCTTGGCCTCCACGCACACTACCAAATCCATCTGGGATTGGGCCTCACTCCGAGGTCTCAGGCACTCCTGTGTGCATCACACGTGTGACCATGATGTTCCTCCACCCGGGTCTCCTTCAGTCTCCTCATATTTACAGTACAGATCTTACACCTTCTTCACCACATGTATTCCAGGCATGTGCTGTTGGGAGGCCACCAGAAATGGTACCTGTCTCAATGTTCTAACTGTTTGTTGGAGGGACGCCCCTGACCGTGCACCCTGTGGGCTGACCTCGCCTGCACCTTCAGGACTGGTTCCCAGACTTGCCCGGTGCTCAGCCCATCGCCAGAACTCTTGCCTCACCTTCCTCCTCTCCAAACTCCATGCTCATGTCCTTTCCTACCCTTTGGCCTCCCTGGAACAGCCAGCGTGTCTGGGAGTGCAGCAGTGAGGACCCATGTCCACAGCATGCTCACCTGTCCCCACAGGACTACACTGGCCTCTCCCCAAGCCACACAGACAGCCATACTGGCAGGGGACAGTATCTGATATGCTACCTGGACACTAAATGAAAGCAAGTGGTGTCGAGAGCAAAACCCCACTAATGAAGCTGTGGGTGCACCCCATGGCCACTCCTCTGCCACGGCAGAACCTCGAGTGGCGTGGGGTCTGGCACTTGCACTGTGACTCTCTGGAAGGACTCACTGGATACAGCAGGAAAAGCAGAAATTAAATCAACCACACTTTCAAAGATTTAAGTGCAACTGTTTTTACCAAGAGCAAGATTTCAGACCAAGAAGGTATCGGTCCCCCTAAAACGCGTGAGTATGCGTGCACGTTCAGCAGAACCCACGGTGCCCAGGCTAAAGGGGTAACACAGGGGCCTTGGGGCCTCGGGAACGAGCCATCCTCGGAGAAAACTATTTCCACTGGGTTCACTGGGTTTTGGTCACAAACACTAGCAGGACCACAGATGGGTCTCAGGCAGCATTACTGAAAATCAGGAAACTTGGAAAAACAGGCGAAACAGATACAGATAAATTTGTTTTTAATAAAGGAGTTAATTTTCTTTCAATCCTCTATAAAACAATAGCAATTAAAAACTTCATTTTTTTGAAAGTAAAATATTTACATATGAACAAGTAACTGTGCAAAATTTACATGAAAAAATGGAAAGACAAGGATTTCCTAAAAGATAAAATAAAAGGTGTAACAGTTCTCAGGTGTTGATAAAAAATACTGATCAGCGTTCAGTTCACACGCGCGAATTAAAGTCTAACGTGAGAATTCACACAGAGAAAGCCAAAGTATTTACAGTCATAAAAGTACTATCAATAGACAATTTAATACAATAACCTCTGAAAATATAAAGAACCAATTAGTATATTTGTAATAAAAAAATAGGTACAAAGAAGGGGCTTTGCTCTGGACGTCTGTAAAGTTGGCCCACAGCTTGCATACAGTCTCTTAGCAAAATAATTATAGTTTACATAGCCATTTTTATGTTATGTGCCAAAAATTATGTACAATTACTGACAAAATACACCAACCATTTTTCAACACTTGATTCACACTGAGAAACAGTCTCTTGATGATTCTTCTCAACTGTGATTTTATTTAATCTAAGTTTTCACTTTTAGCTAAAAAACACAGTGCAAGTAAAATATATTTATGCTGAAAAGGTTCTCATTTCTCTTAACTCTACAGCTTCACAAACTGTAGCAAATAAAATGCATTTGTACAGATGCTGAGCACATTCGGAGGAGCCCACCCAGGCCGGAGCCCCGCCTGCACCAAGCAGAAACGCGGCTGCGCTCCGAGGTGCCGGCGCCACAGAGCTGTGTATTCCTAGACAATCTGGAGCGGGAGGGACGGGCAGGGGCAAGATAAATAGGCTAAAAATCAGTTTGCTTTGCCAACTGACTATTACAAAAATAAAATAAGTGAAAGGAGGCATCGGCTGCAGACACACACCTACGCAGTGAGGCAGGCTGAACTAAACCAAAACGCACAGACAAGGTAGAAACTGCTACACGGTGGCAGAGGCAGCTAACTACTTGCTAAGCGGTCCCGTCAGTCTTCATATATGGCTTGTTTGGCAAGAAGGCCACGCAATCAAGGGTGAGTTCGGGTTGAGCTGTCCTTTGAGAGTATCCACAGGCCTTTGTATTCTCGGCTACAGAAACAGGTTTTCTTCCACACTGAGCTGATTTAGAAACAGGAATATAAAACTGTTCCATTGTAAAGAAGTGGCTGTTTTTAAACAATATCCCATTTGCGTATTACAAAAAGGCGTAATCTGCAAATATATAAAAATGTCCCCAGGCGTCTCCGTCAAAAACACCGTGCTCTTCCTGTTACTTAAGGAATGCTTTGTAGAGCAACAGTGAATGGCTTGTCTCGCGCTCATTTTCTAAACAAAATATGAGGTCCCTGAGGTTGACCCGCGTGATTCTTTGCCGCGTGAACTGTCTGGGGGTTCCCACGCCGGAGCTGCCTGGGACCGCCGCGCCTGGGCCCGAGCCCTGGTGACGAGAAAGGAGAAGACAGTTGCATTAGTGGCGCTCAGAGGGGGGCTGCAAAAGTAGGGAGGGAAGGGGCAACTCAAGCGTCCCCCACAGGTGTCCCAGGACCCTGATTCTGGGGGAAGCTGGCAGAGCACAGGCTCCTTCCACCAGGCCCCCAGCTGGAGCTGGCGTGTGGTCTGAGTCCCCAGCAGGGAGCATGAGGGAAGGAGACCCCCACTCCAGGGCGCACACTCAGACCGCCATCCTTCAAGCCCCACAAAGCTCACGCTCTGGCCCTGGGCAGGAGGACAGACAAAGCCGGCACTCCTGGCCTGGGGAAGAGGCCGGACAACTCCGGGCGTGCAGCCGGCCGACCACTGTGACCACAGCAAGGCTGCCCAGGGGCGCGGGTGAGGAGACCGAGGCCCACACCCGATGCCACACCTGGCTGTGCATCCCCTCTAGGTCTCAACTCCTGGGCCGGGCGGGCTGCTGGTCAGCTGAGGAGACCGACTGCTCGGCGGTTATGACAGTGGTCCGCAGCCGAGGGCTCCCTGCCCCCACTGCGCCCTGCACAGACCCCCGCCCCTCGGTGACCGGCCACCCCACAAGTAGCTGGGAGGTCGGAGTCGCTGGGGGCCTGACGCTCGGGTGCTGTGTCACCACCAAGAAGCAGTGTCCAGTGGTCTTATCATCACCGCTCCGTCCCACGCTCTGCTGGGCACCGACTACAGAATCCCAGTGGCAGTCTGTTTCCGAACGAGTGTCTGTGTCCTGGCAGCGACCTGCCTGTGGGTGTCCCAGCGTGCACACAGCGGCGCTTTTCCTGTGCACTCGTTCTCTATTAGAACCGAAGGAGCTGAAGGCGCAAACTGCCCAAGAGAAAGCAGGGAGCACATGCCAGCAGATGGTGGCCTCAACAGCCGGCAGAGCCACACCCACACTGGCCAGGCACCAAGTGTGAAAAGCGTGGATTGGTGGCATTTTCATGATGCGGCGGACAGTCAGAGCAGAGGGGCACACTCCCACTCCCCACGTGGCACAAGCCATCACAGTCATCCTCAGCCACACCGCCCTGGAGGCCGCTTCTGCTTGCGTGGAAGACGCCCGCCGTTCTCTTGGCAGTCCTTCGTCTCCATGACAGCCTTGCAGAGCAACTTGTGTGTAGCGACATGCAGTGCCCCCTGAAGGGCTGGGGAAACGCAGTCAGAAGGAACGAAGAAAACAGTTTCGTCTCCATGAAGCCACTGAGGCAGCAGCCTTGCCGGCAGAGGTGTGGGCTTCTCTTGAGGGGCACCTGGCACTCTGGACACAGCTATAAGCCAGTTTCTGGAAGAAAAAAGCCGGAAGGGAAGGGCACCGGCCACAGCAGAGTGGAGGGTGGATGGCCTTTTTCTCCCAGGCATCCGGGGACGTCAGACTCCTCACACCGTGATGGCAGGCCCTCCTCGGCATGCGGCTGGACTGCAAACCTGCCTCTGCTTCCACACTTGCTGCCAGGGCCAACCCCACCTGCCCAGCTAGGTGCTTGGGAAAGAAAGCCAGGTGATGGCAGCGGGGGCACCCCGGGCAGCGGCCAACAGCTGTGAGCTGCCAGCAGGGTAGGCTGTTTTCATGTCTCCACTTTCAGGATCAATGGCCGAAACCAAGGTTGAGACGAGGGCAGGACGTTCGCCTCAGGCACAAAACTTAAGGGATGCTAAAAGCCAGAAATCAAGATAAACAATATCAAAATTGGTGCCCCAAACTCGCTGGTGGGCCACGTCAGTGCCAGCTGAGGGCACGGCAAGCTCTGCCTGGCCACATGCAGCCCGGGGCTTAGTCTCCTGCGTCAGGCTCAGAGCCGGGTGGCCACTGCATGTGTGTTAAGACACAAAGCCTCACTGGCCTCTGGATTTCTACAAACCCAGATGCATTTCTCTCAAGCTATAAAAATTACAGATCTATGCTCACAGGTATCCACTTGGTACTGCAATCACTCTGACCACACAGTGAACTGTGGACTTTTCCTACTAGTCCCCAAGGAGGGGCTGGCAGTCAGTGTCCCCATCTCTAGTCACAAGGCTTGTAGGTGTCCTGGTCATAGATAGCAAACCTAACTCTCAGCCCCAGGACGGGGCCGCCAACATAGAAACAGTCCCCCAAAGGCTGCACTGGCCCGGCAGCGGCCACCCCTCCACCAGCACATCCAGAGCCCAGGGGCGCTGTGGGAGCTGTGGCCTTGACAGGGGGCAGACGGTCACAGGGCTGGGGCCGCCCTGCCTCACACAGGGCCCACCACACAGTAACAGCCCCGGGAGCAGCCTGCTGGGGAGCCTGGTGCCAGCTGCGTTCTGGGTGCAGCGAGTGCAGCTCACGGCCTGCACTTTGGGGTTGGAGGATAGGCAGCTACGTCCAAAGGGTGACTGGGGACACAGATGGCAAGGCTCTCTGGGCCCTGGCTGCTCCCCTCTGGGCAATGGTGCCATGAACACGTACCCTGGAAAGAGTACGTGAAGGCAGTCGAACTGGCACAATTAATCTAAGCTGCCACAATAATCATGTAACAGAAAGAATCTCCTTCCATGGGGACATCCTGCTGGGGGATCCACGCAGCACCAAAGGCCCCCACATCCTGCAGGAAGCCACTCTGCCACCAGCGCACCCACGGCACAGCCAGCCAGAGCGGCGAGCTGAGCCCAGGCCTGCACACTGTCGCCAGGCACTCCAGGGCAGGCTGAGGGCTCTCATCAACACCAGAGGCCCCTGCCCAAAGGACAGTCAGGCCAGGACAGCGGCCAGGAGCAGAGGTACGGGAGCAGCCCCAAAGACTCCCGTAAGCCCATGTGGCCTTTGGAGAACCGTAAGAAGCGCTCAGAAACAACTCTTGAGATGACATCACACTCAGAACCAGCCTTGAGCAACACAGGACAGACACGCACAGAGCCAAGCCACCACACGGACACGGAGGTGCCCACGTCCAGGAGGGCTTCGAGAGGCAGCGTCACCAACGCGTGGGGCATGGTCACCTTAACTCCCGACAAGCACCGCCAGACATGCCCGGGGCCAGCACAGACTGCAAGAAAGCACGCCAGCACCAGTCCCAGGGGTGTGCCAAGTGAAACAAAATGTGCCACAAGAGCCCTGGCAGCTGTGCGGTGAGGGGAAGAAACCAACGGGCAAGGAGGCCTGCAGGCCCGGAGCTGCTCAGAGTCTCCTCCTGGCAACCACAGCAGTCAAACGGGGCAGCCGAAACTGCACCATGCTGCCAGGAGAGGGCACTGTGACACCACATACCAAAAGCCCAACACCACTGGAGAGTGCAGCAAACCCAGGGGAGCCCCACAGCAAGCTCCCCCAGGCACAATTCACCCGGCAGGCAACATTTTGTACACAAGACATACCAAGTGCTACTGAAGGTCAAAAAATCACCATGGATCCAAAACCCCACACCTAGGGAACATTTAAGAAGCAAAAAACCAGGAAGACCCGAGAGTTGAATAAATGAGGCTGAGGGCCGGCGAGATAGCTCAGCGGACTAAGCGCCTACTTAGGCAAGTGCAGGGGCCAGGGTTCGGTCTCCAGCGCCACATAGCACACTGGCCCTGCCCCTAGGTGCACTGCCAGCCATGGAGACCAGGTGTGCTGGTGCACACCTGTAATCCCAGCACAGGGAGACTGAAAACAGGAACATCACTATGAGCCCAAGCTGCACAGTGAGACTCTGTACTGAATACATTAAAAAATAGATTCATTCAAAATGAATCAAGAACAAGGCAGATGAGAAAAGCATGCGAAGGCACGCCGTGCCGGACCCACCCATGGGCGTGGTGGTGCGTGCCTGTAATCCCAGCACTTGGGAGCTGAAAACAGGAGGATCACTCTGAGTCCAATCTATGCAGGGAGACCCTGCAGACCCCGTACCAAATGCATAAGAAAAAGCATGTGAAAGCTGCGGTGCGTCACGCGTCACAGGGAAATGCAAACCGAAAGCACACTGAGATGCCGCCGCACACCTCCCAGCCCAGAGCGCGGGCGAGCGAGCAGCAAGCACCGCACAGTGGCCACAGCGAGGCACAGCGAGCGGCACAGCTTTAACGGGAGCCGGACCGTGTCTTGCACAACCCAGCCAGCACCTGTGCACCCTACGATGTGGACATGCGGTTACCACCCTGAACCAAGTAAGCACGCAAGCCCTGAGAAGACACAAAGGAGTTTAGGAAACCTATGTGCATACTGCTGAATGAGAAAGCCACCCTGAAGGGGCCACACACAGCCCCAGCTGGGCCAAAGCAGACAAAGGCAACAGCACAGCGCAGCAAGAGGCAGCGAGGAAGAAGAGGCCGTGGGCCGGGGCACAAACGGGAGCACAGCACTCCTGTGGAGGCCCTGGAGTCTGTACAGCCAGCCTGGAAAAGGGGAAGAGGGGAGGAGGGGAAGAGGGGAGAGGAGGAGGGGAGATGGGGAGGAAGGGAGGAGGGGAGGAGGGGGAAGCGGGCAGGGCACAAGAACTGCAGGGGCACTGCCTGGAGGGGTGCGCAGTGGACAGTCATGAGGGAGATCTGTACTCTCCATTTTTATGTGAGCTTATAATTATCCTAAAAAATAAAAGCTCAATTTTTAAACCCATAAAAATCTAATGCGATCTCCAGTGAGCAGTGGCACTCCAGTGTTCGGCATTAGGTGAACAGGGCAAGGAATGCATGGGAACTCTGTACTGCTTCTAACATTTCTGTACGTTTAAAAGAGAAATGAAAATCAGAAAAGAATTATCTATCCCATAGAAATCATCCTAGCAGAAGTTTGTTTTAAATTCTAGGTGTTCCTAGGTATCCTCCTGAAGTTCAAAAGAGAAAAGGCCAAGCAACATGTGAAAGAACTTCACCCAACCGTCTTCGGTGACACGACTTCCTCGCTAGTAACGCCCTCTGACACCCACCCGCACCCCCCACGCTCACCAGGTCCTCTATTTGCTCCCCGTCTGTCCCGCCCACACGCCAGTGTCACTCAGCTGGAAGTATGCATCGTTTCTATTCTTAGAAGTGCAGATACTGTACCTTAGGTCTAAAGTTAACAACAGGCCTCTGGTATAACCCTCTTCTGCTAATAGAGGGACTCCAGCAGCCAAAGGAGCTGGGAAACAAAGACATGAGCACTAGGGCCAGGGATGGGGACGGGCTAGGGTATAGCTCACTGGCGGAGAGCCGTGAGGCCCTGGGCTCTGTGCCTGGCACCACAAAACCCAAATACACGGGAGCAGTGGCAGCCGGATCACCACCGTCTGTGCAGACGCGTACCAGCAAAGAAAAGAGTCAGACAGACAGAAACAACCAGAGGGGCTGAACTAGGCCCTGAGGTATCTGTCTGCGCTCTCCCTCACAGGGCTTTCTGACAGGGGGAGGGGCCACATGGGATGCCCCAGCAAGTGCACAAATGCTCCCGAGCCTGACGTGGGAGGCAGAAGCAGTGGTCTCACAGAAATACATCAAAATAGTAATGTCCTGCGGCTAAGCAACATTGAAGAAAATGGTAAGAGGTCATAAAGAACAGAAATCAAAATCAGCAAACCTTAGAAATGAAGTGATGACGAAATCAAGAAAATCTAGAATTTAGAGAACCCCACATGAGAAGTGAAGACCACAAGAGCCCAAGAGTGGGTCCACGTTCTGTGCCTCTCTGAACTGCAAACAGACCCGGGAATCCTCCATGCCCCAACTCCGTCCATTGAAACGGCCTTGACTCTGGATCAACTGGCGTCCCCAGAGTGCCCATGGCCTGCCAAAGCCATTCCCCAGTGGCTTCTGAAGAGAGGCTGTTTCCAGGTCTGGAGCAGGACAGGTGTACAAGGAACCCAGAATGCTGTGTGTGTCCTGGCAGACCAAGGCCTGGGGACCGCCACCCCACACAACCCAGGAGCCAAGTTGGGGTGCTGCCCAGCTAGAGACCATTCAGTGAACCGCAGCATGAACGCTAACTGCGGCAGGCCAGGGCCTGCTGGTCACGTGCACCGTGCGCCGGCAGTGGAAACCCTGGCAGCACAGGCATGACTGTCCCACCAAGGGGCTTGCCCCACGGCAGCACAGCAGACTCATCATCTCTGTCAGTCATTCTAATAAAATTAACAAAAAGCAGGGCTGGCCAAATAACTCAGCAGATTAAAGTGCCTGCGGGGGGGGGGGGGGGGGGGGGGCTGGGGGGGGGGGGGGGGGCGGCCCGCGGGGGTGGGAGAGGGTCCGGCCCACGCTGCGCCTGGGCTATTGAGACAGGATGCTTATACACACACACACACACACACACACACACAAAAAAAAAAAAAAAAAAAAAAAAAAAAAAAATCTAAACCATAACAGAAGTGTTACCCAATTCTGACTAAAATCAATAGAAAAATAGCATTTCTCCCAAATTTGGAAGATCTTTCAAATTGGGGTTCCAGTATTTTAGCCCCCCAAATCTTTTATAGCTTGCTTACAACTAATTATCATAAAATTTGTATCTTCTTAATTATTTAAGGGAAAGTTTTTTTCCCCCCCCGGGAGTCACATTTATTGAAAATTGCCTAATCAGAGGAACTCAAAAATAGGTTAAAACAAATTCCAGACTAATGTTGAGGTTAAAAAAAAAATAGCTTTGGTTTAGGAGAAATTATTTGTCTGTTTCATAATCGACAATGTTGTGTAAAATAATTGGAACATCATCTTAGAAATTTGTGACTTGATTGAATTTAAGTTAGACCCTAGTATTCCGGCTAAAGCTATACAGAGTGTAAACTACTGCCTGAAATAGAGACTAAAATAACTTAGAGCAAATTCTGAAAGTAAGAATTTTGTTCACTGATGTATTAGTGGATACAGAAGTAAAGGCTTTTCTAAGACAAATGGTCCTACATATTTGCTATCTAAGAAAGTTTAGAAAAAAAATTCCTATAGAAGGATAAAATGAGTTAAATAAGAAAATTCCACTGAAATGTTAGAAAAGCATTGATGAAAGTCAGCAAATACGAAGAATCACTTTGCCTGTTCCTTCCCATGTGTACCTGTGTCAGGCATTGCTAATTAATCAAGGCTCATTTCTATGCTGAATCTGCAGTTATTTTCTGATCATCAGTGTTTTATCCAATGGACAGTAAGGATTATACAATTTGATTTATGAGGTGGAACCTACTTGCTCTCCTTGGTTTAATTCACTTGTCCAAGGAGTCTCTTTGGCAAAGAAAGTCTCTGTTCAAATATCAGAAACATGATCTGAAATGTCATAGGAAGAAAAAGAGATCAGATATAAAGAATCTTACTCTAAATTGATAGGCCTCTTTTGAGTGATCGACTAAGTATTATTTATGTTTAAATAAGGTGGAACTTCTGGTGTCATTGATTTGTGCCTAAGCAAACCTGAAAACCAAGATGTCTAACTACCTCTACAGTCTGGAGAGAGCTGCATATGAAAAGTCCAGTGTTGGGTTCAGAAACCTCTCTGTAGGGTCTGCTCATTAAGATGGAATGAAAAAAAAAAAAAAAAAACAGATGGAATGAAATCCATCTATTACCAGTAATCGCCCCACCATTCTGGTCTCCAAAAGAAGGCTGGAGAGAAGGAAAAGTCATGGCTGTTTTCTGTGGCTTGGGGACAATTTTCTGTCTGCTCTTTATAGGTGAAGGGGTGGGGGGGTGGATGCCAGGAGAATCATCT
>NW_004524770.1:2072450-2133323 GCF_000260255.1 Octodon degus | reverse complement strand
CCGACCCAGTAGCGAAACCCTGAACACCCTGTAGACTCTTCCCTAAAATACACACACAAAAAAGCCTATCAATAGACCAAATCTGAATAATTACTTTTCAAATATAAATACTATTCATACCAGCTGAAATAATTACAATACGCAACAAATTTCTTTCATTAAAAGAAATCTACTTACCTTCATGAATGACTTAACAATAACTAATTCTCCAAATTTTAACACAGAACTCTTACAAGCACCACATCACTGCACATACACTACGCATCTACAACAAGTAAACGCACCTGAGACCACCCTGCAAGCTAACTGCGCTAGAATCCCTTACTCCACTCCACTGTCTTCCTTAAGAAGCTGCACTACGAGATGGCCTCTGGGCTGCTTAGTCAACGCCCTTCTTTGCATTACCTAAGCAAAGCCCTGGAAGCAGCTGCTCAGGCGACATCACTGGAGGGAACCACTGCATCCGAGAGCTGCCTGGCGGCCAGACGTGCAGGTTATAGCCCCATCACAGACGTGTCAAGCCCACGAGTGTTTAATGACTAAGAAAGAAAACCAGTGGTCATCACTTGGGACGACAGGGAAGCCACTCTTGAACCAGGAAGGTAAAGGAAGCCCTTGGTACTTATCCTGCCTTCCCCACAACTGCATACTGAGGCAATCAAACAACAGCGGAAGGCAAAGTTGACTGTAAAATTACCCCAGCTAACAAATAGAAACACAAGGATGCACTTAAAGTGCAAGGCCCTGGGTTCACAACAAAACACCAAATGAATAAAGCAGTAAGGGTTTAAAAATCACCACAGCTCCCACAAACCAGCGGCGCCAGGGTCTGAGCACACAGGCACACAGAGCAGGTCCTGGGCTCCTGGGAGGGCCCAGCCACACCGCAGCCTCCTTGCAGTCAGAGGGGTCGGCTGCCAGCAAGCAGAGGCTCCGAGGACAGGGGCCCTGCTGAACTGACCACCAGGGCACAGTTAGCACCCCACAGAGCAGCCAGCAGGCTGAATGATAGCCGCACGCTAGCAGGAAGCGAGCCAGGGCTGAGGGTAGAGCAAGGACTGGAACAGACTTTAAAAAAACTAACCCCTGGCAAGGTAAAGCACAGGGCATACAAGCCTTGGGCCACACACCTGGGACCATCGGCCATGTGACTCTCTAGCTTCAAGGCAGCTGCAGCCGCAGCTACTCACAGAGGACCAGAAAGGGCTACTGAGGCTCTGGCGCTTCTCCGGCACAGGCCAAGTCCTAGCGCTTGAATGGGTGACAGGCTACAAAGGACTCCAGCGAGGGTCACTCAGGAGGTCACAGAAGCAATCCAGCGTGTTTTCAACCGCAAAGCACGGTAGCCTAAGCATCCCTCGGGCAGCGCCACTGGTACACCCTGATGGTCCCGAGTGTCACTCAGGCAGGTGTTATTTCAACATCAATTCTTGTACTGAGTACATTTGATAGAACTGTTTTTTTATCTTTCCTGTTCTATTATCTTATAAAAGCTAACCAAAAAATAAGCAATTTTTGGTCACCATGTAAACAATTGCATTGACAAGTGGTTAATTCCTTAAGGTACAAGAAACCTTCAACTACCCTTCTAAATGTACACCACACCTCTCACTTGATGTCCTCCTGGAGTCTAACCTACACTTCTGGGGTGGACACGCAGGCCCCCAGGCAGGGCAGGCTCTGGGGGAGGAGCCAGGGCCAAGCCCCAAGAATCTGTAGTTTCTTCTTATTTCTAATCCCATGTATCTCACTACTGTGAACTGCTGACTGACGAACTTGTACAGATCCCAGCTGACTTCTGACTGCAAATACTGGTGGGGGCTCGCTTGACACCAGCCTGTCACAGCTGTGTGGCAGGCAGGCAGGCAGGGACCTACTGTGTGTGCGTGTGTGTGTGTGTGTGTGGCTTTTTTATACTTCACGCTGCGTATTTGTGTCAACTTGTGATAAAGACTCAGTCTGCTGGGCCTGCAGCGCTCTCCCTCAGTAGATGTGGCTCACAGGCTCACTGGCCTGAAGCTCACGTACTCACATGAGAAGCCTGTGTGGCAGGCGTCTGCCTCAGACGCGGCACTTTCCTCTGCCCCGTGCGGGGAGGGCTCACCCTGGCAGCCTGCAGCACCCACGCTCCAGAGCCCAGCTCAGGGCAAAGCTGGCACTTGGGGAGACCCAGCCCTGCGGTCTCAGCTCACCCTGGTCCTGCAAACTACCAACAGCCTCTGGGGCACAGCACTGCCCTGCTGCGGCCACCGGCCTGAGCCCATCCCAGAGTCCACTCACACCAGGGAACAAGGCACAACGGCCCAGAGTGCAGCGAACAGCAGGTGCTCCTGGCTGAGGGCAAAACAGCACCACCTGAGGCCAGGCCGAGTGCAAGGGGAGAGGCCACGTGCTGGGAGTTCAGCCTGTCCACACACAACCAACCCAGATGGCAGGAAGACCTCGCACGAGGTAAAGGGTTGCACCTACAGCAAGACCCACCACAGAAGCTACCCGAGAGCAGACAGACAGAGCTTGCAGAGTAAGCCCAGCTGGGATGGAATGGAATGAGAAATTCCTCAACTTCCTGCAGCTCCTTCCCAGCCACGTGAAGAAGCCCAGGGGCGCAGCTCAGTGGCACAGCACCTGCTTGGCATGTGCCAGGTCCTGAGTGCGAGTCCTGACATCCAAAAAGAAAAATCAATATTCTCCAAAAGCAATGTGACCCACAGTCAGGGAGGACAGAGGCAGCCTGAAGAAACTGAATCTGAGGTGGCACGGATTATGGACTTGACGCAAACTTCAGCAGCTTTAGTAAATACATTCATTCAGAAGAGTATGGGCTAACGCAGTCTCAGTAAGTAAACAAGGCAGAGAACTTCACCCACTGATTTAGAAACTTAAAAAAAAAAAATAAGCAGAAACCCTAGAATTGAAAATTACACTAACAAACGTAAACTTTAGTAGTTTAACGGACAACTAGAAATAGCAGGACTCCATCTAGTCAAGGAACTGGACGACAGAAGAGGGAAAACCCTCCAGTCTTGAGAATGGGAAGGAAACTGCTTTCCTTCTCCCAAAACATTATCTTTAAATAAGTAATTAACAGTTTAAGACAAAAATAATACAACCAGGCCTCACAGGGCCTGTCAGTCACTGCAGCACTCAGGACACTGAGGCAGACTGAGCCCAACAGCAGCGGCAACCACAAATGCATGTTAAGGTTGGGTTTAACTACCAGCATAAAAGATATGCAGCAAACAGGATGAGCAGCATATGAAACCTGGTCCTAGGAAGTGGCTTCTTTCCTGCCTGCCTATTCTCCTGAAGCAACTCTCCACTGTCACTTGCGAGGCAGAGACCCCATAGGCTTTCCCACATCCGTCTGACCTCAGCATAGCACGCTATGGTGGTCACACACCCTTATGCAAAGGACTGCACTCATGTGAGGCCCACAGGTAACTCGACGTGAGCGTCACAGCCCAAGTGGAGGGTCGGCGTGCGCTCAGCTTGTCTACCGAGAGAGGCCGCTGCGGCGCTCCCACGCCCCTTCCAGACCCCGCCCGGCTGCTGCTGTACCTCTGCTCCCGATCCCGGCCCTGCACAGTCCACTTTCCTCTTTTTCCTGGGCCCGATCGCCGCCAGTGCTGTGAGGTTGGCATCCCGCTGCCGCATCTGCGCCAGTTCCTGCTGCTGCATCTTTGTGTTGGAAAGGAAACAAGGACTATCGTTTCTTGCACGTTTTTACTTACTGCAAAGCAATATGCAGGTATCAAAGGCTTTCTGAAATTTTCTAAACTGTAACTTCTTTAATGTTTTGGCTTTTTTAACAGTGAGCATATTCTGTAACCAGAAAAATAAGAATGTTTAAAAGCAATCAATATTCATTTTAAATGCTCAGGAAATAAAAACGAGTTTAAGCACAACGACTAAATCCCAACCCCCAACCCCAAAGAAATCACTGCTAAATATAGAAGCACAGTACAAACCATCTGGCCAGGAGAACACCTCTGACTCGGCATTACTTAAACCTTGAATACTTTGCAGCTACACCAATGCCCATGTTGAGAAACTGCACGGCCTTCTCAGCCACTCTGGACAACAAAACAGTGGGCTCGAGGGAAGAAGCCAGAACTCACAGCTTACCTCTTTTGCCTTCTGCTTCAACCGCAATTGCTCTGGATCTTCTTGTCTGGATCGAGACTATTTTAGAAAGAAGGAAAGTTATGACCGCTGTAGTTCACCTAGTGAATGTGACCTCACTCATTTTATATCTTACTCATCTGGGTCATGTTAACTTTCTCGAATGCTTACAGCCAAAAGATGATAATTCAGCTTGTGTGTCAGGTGTGTATCATGGGGGAGCATTATGAAGGAATCATTTGGCTACAGAAAGGCACTGAGATTGAATCTCTGACATAAGGTTATGAAGGACAGGACTCGGGTCCAATGTGGCATGACAAAGGTGGACCAGGACACAATCTCCCAGGGCTCTAGGCTCAGGAACTGGTCCTCCTCAGCAGGGGCAGGATGTACATCTGGCCATCACTGAAGCTTATGACCACACTTCACCACGAACTATGGTCTCCACCTGACACTGACAATGAAAAATGACCCATGAGCCCTGTCTGTTCCAATCAAAGGGCAACATGAACCTGGCACACAGCAAAGGCCTGATCCACACGCGCTTTGTGTGGACAGGCACAGACCTGGGCTGGGTGAGGCTGGGAATCCTAAGCTCCGCATTTCACGCAGGGCTCTCTAGGACCAGAGCCTGCTGAGGGACCAAGGCTTCTCTCTGCAGATCCACTTATACCGGCATCCCCTTCCAGCCTGAGACAGAGAGGTCCGAGAGCAAGGTGGGCACTTGCCTTTGCTGCCCGCATCAAGATTTCCCTCTCTTGTTCATCTTTCCTCTGCTTTTCAATTTGATCAAGCTGTTCAAAAAATTTGAGCTGAGCCCGAACATCACTTGCCTGCTCATATCTGTCGTCATCCTACAAAAAAGGTAGACACACAATCTGTCACAACCTAGGAATCCAGGAAGCGAAGAGCGCTCAGCACAGCCGGGCGACCTGTGCACAGCTCCTGCTCCTCCCTGGCCCGGGGCCCTGCAGACGGGGAACAGGCCCCGGCCCCTCACCTCACTGCACAACTGACTCCACACACTCACTCTCAGGGAGAGCACCTCCGCAGCATCCACTTTCACACACTGACACTGCCTAGTACTTTTCAGTAACATTTCCATTTTCCCGCAGTAACAGAGAAGCACTTCCAAAGCACAGTGGCAAGTGAAGTTTTCTAAACCTTGCTCTGAAGGCACTGGCTGGAGCCATCGGCGCCTGCCAGGAACAGTGCCTGTCTGCTCAGGCACCACCGCAGCAGGAGCAGCTCAGCTGGGTGGAAGGCTGGGGATGCATGCGCTCAGAAAATGCCATGATCTCAAAAGGCGGGCCAGCATGGTGGAGCACACCTATAAACCCCATACTCAGGAGGCCAGGCTAGAAGGATCCCAAGCTCAAGGCTGACCTGGGCCACACAAGTGAGTGCAAGACCAGCCTGAACTATATAGACGCTGTTTAAAAAAGAAAAATAACCCACTATACTTCAAAGGCACTATGCTGTGTGTGTGTGTGTGTGTGTGTGTGTGTGTGTGTGTGTTGGAGGGCTGGTATGCCTGTCATCCCAACACTCTGCAAAGCTGAGACAAGAGGAACACAAGTTTAAACCCAGCCTGAGCCATTTAGCAAGACCCTATCTCAAAATAAAAACATATATATAAAGGGCTGAGGATGTAGCTCACTGTGAAAGGCCTGGTTTCAAACCCCAGCCATGCAAAAAATGAAAACTTTTAAAAATAAAAGGGGCTGGGGAGATGGCTCAGTAGAATAAGCACTTCCCTGGCAAGCGCAAGGGCCTGAGTTCAATCCCCAGTTTCACCAAAAACAAAAACAAAAAATAAAATAAAAATGAAAGGGATGGCAGGTTTATCGTCAAGGTGAACATCCCTCCAGATGGATTCCTGCAGGCACCCAGCCCTCCTCCCCTAGTCTGGCTCTACAGAGCACCTGAGAGCCCACACAGTACAGACCCAGCTCAAAAGCATGTGTGGGCATTGGGGACACCTCTGCCCTCGCTCAGCAGTGAACAGGTGGCTTCCAGACAGCCCCAGAGCAGGAATTGATAACAGAAACATGTTCTTCTCAGGAAAACGGCCCCATTACCTTATAAGAGAAGTTTTTTTGCTGAGCCGTTTCTGATATTTTTTCTACAAGATTCTGTAGCCTTTGCTGTGTGGCATGGGACACATAACTTACTACATCTGGATGTAATTCCGTTATGCCGTGCTTTTTACCTACAGATTAGGAGATTAGGAGAAAAAAAAAAGAGTATTTTAAAACCACTCACGTGTCGCGTTCCTCGCCACCTCACAGTCTCTCCTCTTGCCCACCAGTTACTGTCCTGCCAACCAAGGGGCGCCCGGGCAGGCTGGCGGGCAGAGGCGGCCCCTGCAGCCACAGTGGAGCTGGTCTCTACTAGATCAGGAGACGCGGACCCGGCAAATGCTCGTGGGCTGCCGGGTGTGCTCACCTATTTCCAATATCCTTCTCTGCAAAGGCGCAGGGAGAAGGAAGGTATCGTCCTTACAGGACCGTGTCAGCGTGCCCACCAACTCGGAGTTTGTGGCCAATATTCTTGCACTCTCTTCTGAAAGGTTTACTCCAGCCATGGACGCAACATCATTAATGTCATCGTCATCTCTGGAGAAGAGGAAAAGAGCGTCACAGCTGTGCGAGAATCCACAAGGTGGGCACCAGCTTCTGGGCTGGGGTGACGGGGACAGGGCAGAGCATGCCCCAGCCGTGGGAGTGGCCCTGTCCTCCCGCCCCGTCCTGGAGGCAAGCTGCCAGCTGAGGAGCAGCCCCGCAGTAGCGCACGTGCCTGCAGGACACTGAGATACTCGACCAGCCTTTGCTGCATAAACCGAGAACACTGCGCACTGCTTTGATGACTTTGCATCATGTGAAATCATCTTTTTAAAAAAATCACAGCAAACATTAACTTATTTTTAAAATAATCTCAAACTGAGAAAAGGTAGCACAGCAGCAGGGAGCACCCTGCCCTGGCCACCTGACACCCTGCACTGGACACTGTGTGCTCTTCAGCAAGGTTGGCCCTGCACAAGGCCGCACAACCACAGCCCCTCCCCACACACGCCCAAGTGCAGCCCCTGCCCCAGGAGCACGCCCAACATGCTGCTCTCAGCACGAGAAGGGGCAGCTGAAGAGCACGCCAAACACTGTCGCCGGACACGCCCTGTCCTCCAGGGCGAGGGCCCCCTACTGAAAAGGCCCCGCACAGCAGCCCGAGCCACCAGGCTTCCTCTGACCGCCCATGTGCAGCCACGGTCCCAGAGCGTCCGAGCGGGCGAGCCCACGGCCGATCATGGGCTTCTTCTGTCTCCCTCACAGGAACACCGCTCCGACACTCCCTGACCCAGCACCCTGACACCTGGGGGGCTACGGGGCAGCTGTCTATGGGACACCTCCATTCTGGCCTGACCCAGGGCTCCATCCAGACAAGTTGTGCTGCCGTCTTGCCACCTCCAGCAGACGGGCTGTCCCTGAGATGTGGTCTGAGTGCTGGCCCGGGGGTGGCCTGGCATCGCCCCAGGTAACTGACAATTGGGGCGATACTCTGATGTGCATTCCTCAATCCCAGCGGTTCTGTGTGGGCTGTGGCTCCATCATGCCCAATGGTGACCCTCTGTGACCTTACCACCCTTGCCTGGACCACAGGAGGGAGGGCAGCTGCCCCCTGCCTCCTGGTGCGCCCTGCTCTGACATACGGCAGCTGCAGTGCATCCTGCCCTTTCCTTATCCCAGCCTTGGCATCAGCTTTTCCAAGAAACCCTTATTCATTTCATGGAAAATGACTTTTAGAAGGCACAGCCTGAGAGGAGGTATTCAGGCTCATCCAGTGTGCCAAGCAAGGCCCACACCCCTGCCTGCAACTGCTGAGGGTGCCTCTGCGAACCCAATTCTAACCCTCGGCCGCTGCCGGCCTCTGGCCGATCGCCTGTCCCTCCTTGACAGGAAGAGCCATAGCAGCCAGGGGCTTGGCTGTACTCACTCCCGACTGGATGTGTCCCTGAAACGCCCGCCCACCCAGCTTGGGCACTGTACTGACTCCTGACTGGATGTGTCCCTCAACTGCCCGCCCACAGCTTGGGCGCTGTACTGACTCCTGACTGGATGTGTTCCTCAACCACCTGCCCACCCAGCTTGAGCGCTGGGCCTGTCCTGCCTGGGCTGTGATCCTGCTCAGGCGACCACAGCTCCCCAACACAGCCCTACCTCCGGGGCACTTTAAGAGTGCGTGCCTGGGCGGGGAAGAGCCACACCAGGCTTCCGGGATGTGTACACTGCCCTCTGCGCAGTCACGGTGAAGGAGACTCCATAGGCTCTCCAGCGCACACCTCAGGAGAACTCTATCACTAGCCACACAGGATGGCTCCTCAGGAGCCAGGCAGGGGGCATCCCTTCTGGAGCTGAAGGTGGGCCCACAGCATACAAAACACTGTGGTACAAATAGCAATGTCCCCAGAGCTCCATGCTGAGGCATTCCACTCATACGGAGTCGGCTGAGTCGCCCGCCCTTCTGCTGAGGGATAAAACAAGCCTCCCCACCTAGCACTGGGGCTGGGAAATGGGGACACACGGGACATGAAGACAGAATCAAGGAGGAACAGCTGCAGGGCTGCCACTGCCAGGGACCCACAGCCTCAGTCCTTACCGAAATGAACCTCCCCCGGGTTCCTTGAGCTTGTTTTTCTGTGCAGCAGCTGCTTGTGCAGATACAGTAGAAAGGGCTTTGGTTCCAGGTAACACGGTGGGCTTCACAACAGGGACTGCCAAGCAAAAGACAGTGGAGAGCACGGAGACTATTACCAAAGGCACAACTGGCTTCAGCACTCTAAGGCCCACGGGGGGCGGTCACCTCCTAAGTTGCTACAGTAAGTTTTCAAAAGCCTTAAACCTCTATTGACAGCTGCACGTTATAAATGATGTTACTATGTTCTTGTATGGTTAACGTGTTAAATTACAGATGCGGGTATATATATAAATATGTGACGGGGTTTTCTGGCCATAATAACAAAATAAAACATAACACCCCGACAGCTGGTGCTGGGAGCCCCCCGTGCGGGGCAGCCCTGTCCTGGCCCTCACCTGGCTGCAGCTGGCTCAGCTGGATCTGCTGGGGTGTGGTGAGCATGATCCGGCTGTGCGGCTGCCGCAGCGCGACCATTGGTGTCTGCGTCAAGGTCACCTGAGGGGGCCGGGTCAGGGCTCCTGGCTTCGGAGGCTGCTGCATCACCTGGGGCAGAGCAGCGGGACAGGTGAGCACCCTTCTCACAGGCCGCCACCCCACGCCACAGCTCAGGCTCCTCCCCCTGCATCTGTCCCGCCATGGTCCCTACTCCTGCGAGACCCAGGGCCACAGAGAAGCCCAGCCCACGCCCTTGGCTGCTGCTCCACGGGAGGCCTCAAGGGAGCCAGAAAGAAAGAGACAGGGTGACAGCGGGCCAGCACCACGTTTCGTGGAGCATGCCAGGCACACTGGGAGCCACAGCGGAGGCCCCAGGCCAGTCCTGGGGCAGAGAGGAAACAGCAAGTTTGTGGAGCCCAGCCGCCCCCTACATCAGGTGGCACCATCTTCCCGCCTGTCAGCAGAGCAGCACTGTCCCCTGGTGAACAAAGGTCTTCTCCCTCATCTAAGTTTTTATGAGAACCAAATGACTTCTGTACTGCACTAGGGAAGAATTTCCAAGTTTTGCCCTGAACTTGGCCCCACTGACCCAGCACAGCCTGTTGTCCTCCACCATCCTATAAGCCAAGCCACTGCACCCAGCCTGCCCTTACCCGGGGCACAAAGGTGAGGCCAAGAGCAGGCAGCCTGGCTACTTCCCGTGCCCTAGACCCTGCCCCAGAAGCAGGCTCAGAGACAAAATGATCCCTGCACAAAGCCACACAGACCTGGCCCACATGCCTTGCCACAGACCTCTGGGACTGGGTCTTCTGGACTTGGATTTCTAGCTCTAAAGGTCCCAGGCGCATGCACCCTCTGTCACAAGACACTCAAGAGGGCTGGGACAAAGCCCACACAGAGCCGTGTCTGCAATGCGGCACAAGTGAGCAGGGAGCTCCAGGTCCTCATCTGCAGGCCTCTGAGGGAGAAGATGGACTCGTGCCATGGGCCTGCCGGCTGCGCACAGCTTGTCTGCAGAAAGCTCCTGGTGTCACCGATGGACTCAAGCACCAAAAGCCAGAGCATCCCAACAAGAGAGCACGGCCTGATCCAGCCAGCTCTCAGGAGAACCTGCCTCCCGGTTAAATGAGCCCCGCTGGTTCTGAACAGGACACTTCTGTCCTTGCACCACGTGACCGCTACCCTTGCAGCGTCAAAGGGGACGGGGCAGAGCTACCTTCTCACGGGGACCTCAGCCCTGCCCCTGCCAACCACCCCCACACCACATGCCCTGTCCTCAGCCTGCTCTCCTCACTGGCAGTGAAGGCAGAACAAACGCACACTGTAGCCCAGCACAAGAGCAAGCCCTGCTGTGACCCGAGGCCCCAGGCAAGCACGACCCTGACACTGAGGGGCCTGCAGGACAAGCGGCCTACGGCGGGACCTGCGTGGTTTCTTAAAGGCGCTTTCTGGTGTTTTCCACAACAGCGTTCCTGCACCGGGTGAGCCTGCCGCCTCCAGCGTACTCAGAGCACAGTGTGGACAGCAGGAGAGACAGCTTGAGACTGGAGCTGAGGAAGCCAGCGCTGTTAACACAGCACCGTCTGGGACCCCTCAGCGCCTCCCGACCACAGCGCCACCATCAGCTGCTCTGCCCATCTCCTGCCGCAGCACACCTGCGTCCCCTCCTGCTCTCAGGCCTCCACTTCACTAGCACAGTGTCTGCTCCCACCAGTAACTCCCCGACAACCCAAGTGACATGTGTCAGCAGGCCAAAGAGATCCTTTCGTTGACTCAGAAACAAAACACAAAGATGCAGCAGGGCCTCAGACGCTAATACATACTTTAATTATTTAAGAAAATCCCCAAGCTTCTTCCTAGCAGCAGCCTCCCGCTGGCTTGGGAAAGGGCTCTCTGAGCGTGGTTGGTTACTTAAAGAGGCCGGCGGGAGCGCCGCGCCGCAGGCGGGCTGCGTGAGGGCAGCAAGGCCCGCGCCTTCATACCAGTGGTGCGGGCTGTGCCTGCCTGCCCAGGCCAACCTGTGTGGGCTGCGTGAGGCTGATGACGGGGGGCTGCAGGGCACTGGTCACAGAGGCGGCCGTCTTCCCGGCCGTGCGCTGCGCCGAGCTGCTGAGCACCACGGCTGTGAGGGTTGTGGTGGCCTGCGGGGCAGGCGGCGGCTGCTGCTGGCTCTGCTGGATGAAGGCCGCCGAGTCGGGGGTCAGCTGTCTCAAGGCAGGTAAGCTCCTCTGTGGGAAGAAGAGCACACATAGAGTCGGGGCAGTGTGCATGTCAGCTTGCCTCTGGGACCCAGACCAGCTCCCAGCAACACGAAACAGACTCGATCTGATGCAGCGTCTGTGGACGCCGCTGCCAACACCCACCCATCCTGAGCCTTCCCAACTTTCACCAAACTGCATCATTCTTAGTAAGAGTTGGCTAAAATTTGCTTCAAGAAAAAGAAAACAACAGTATCTTCTAAAGCCTTAAGAACCCATGCTGACAGAAAGGACCCTCTAAGGAAGGCCATCGATGTGACACTCTCAGAACCCTTGATCTGAGTGGGGACGGACTGCCCGGACACAAGCCCTTCTCAACCCTTCCCACACACAGAACCATGAGGCCATCTGGGCTCAGCCACATGGAAGAAGCTGCTTTGAAGCAGCAAATCCAACAGCACTCCAAGGCACCACAGGCTTCCTGCCCTGCCAGGTGACACAGGCACACAACAGGGCCCCTGCGGCACCTCGACTGGGCCTCAACACTACTGCTTCAGGTGCCAAGCGCTTTCAATTACCTTCAGGAAAGGCACAAGGTAAGGTTGAGGTGAAGAATTAAGTTCGCGGTATAATCTGCTAGTGAAATCTTCTGCTTCGATTTTTCCATCCTTAAAAACAAAATCCACAGTGACATTCAGCAATGACTACAATTTCAAGCGCACACGTCTCAGCTCAGCCTCCCCCTGGCCTCGCGGTCCTGACAGTCGATGGAAGTCAGCAGGCCGCACACTGCGACAGAGGCCAGACATTCGCCCTGCACACTGCTGTGCGACAGCTGTGGGCACTGTGACTCATCATATCCCTGCCCCATCACAAGCCTCTTCTTCAACGCCACTGTCACTCGCACTGCTTCCAGGCATCTACTCAATGCCAGGTGCTTGTGAGGAGACAAAGCCATACAAGAGCAGCCTGACGACCAAAGTCAGGGCTGTGAGTACCAGGCCCCACAGAGACGAGCAGGAAGAGCGAGATGTGAGGCAAAGCAAAGCTGGGCGGCCAAGAGCACGAGCGCAGGCAGAGCCTGGGACCCGGACTTGTGGGTTGCCAGAGAAACAAGCCCCCAGGAGTCAGATTTCCGGCTTGACCAGGAGAGGGGTCGGGGAGTGGAGCCATCACTGAGAAGGCTTCAGGGAAGAGGAGGAGGAACAGTGCAAGAAGGATGGAGAGGAACGGGAGGTGGGGCAGGAAGAGGAAGCGGAGGTGGAGGCTGGTTCTCCCCTGGGGCACAGATGCACCGTGAGAAGAGGCCCACGAGTCCAGCTAGACTGCTAACTCCTTGGAGCTCTCAAGAGGCAGCCAAGTCTCTCCTGAAGTGACCACTCTTACTCAAGGTTTGCCTGCGGCTGCGGCCAAGCCCAATCTAAGAGATGCTGAGGTCAGACATGTGGCTGGCAGCACATGTCTCACAGGAAAGGGCTGCCAGGTCCCTGAGAAGAGCCCAGCACCTTGGGGATGGCTGCTGGATCAGCTCCACAGCCAGGGGCTGCAGGTGAAGAGCAAATGATCGGGAAAGGCTCGCAGCACAGAGGCCGCAAGAAGGTGTCGGGGCGCGGAGCCCACACACAAGGGCCGGGTGAAGCCTCCAGCACACGTCTCCCTGCGGCTGCCTATGCCGGCCTTCCCGCCCCCACAGGCCTCAGCTCCAGCTGCTCGTCCCAGACGCAGTGCTCAGCGGCAAAGGGGATTCCTGCAAGCCCTTCTTACCAGTAAACTCTGTACAAGTTCCTTCACATTAGCTGCTGTCTCCGTAGACTGTTTACCAGATGAAGCCAGTTTTATTAATGTAGACAGAAAATTTTTACATTTCTTCACGTTTTCCATAGTTTCCTGGAGTGAAAGAAATAGGCAAAAAAAGTTAGAAAAGATGTTCATCACAGCCTCTGGCTACACTGAGCACTTGCAGGTAAGACACACGGCGCCGTGTGCTGCGACATGAGCCATCTGGCAGCTCAGGCAGACGAAGGCCAAGCTCGAGACCAGCCCGACAACTAGCGAGGCTCTGCCCCAAACGCAAGCAAGCCAGCAAGCGCGCCCGGGGGCAGCTCAGGGGACTCAATCCCAGGCAGCCTAAGAGAGGTCACACGTAAATTTTGCCCTAAACTTTTTTCAAGAAACACCTCCTACGGATGAGTGCAGCCTGGTCACCTCCAACACCAAGTCTGCGAGTCACTCAACCTGGCAATGCCACTCCAGCTAAGTAAATAACCACAAATGTAAAAAGACATTCAACGTAACGTCACTTATCACAAACACAGATCAAGGGCCGGGGAGATGGCTCAATGGAATAAGCGCTTCCCTGGCAAGCGCGAGGGCCTGAGTTCAATCCCCGGTTCCGGAAAAACAAAAAACAAAAAACAAAAAACAAAGACAGATCAATGCTGATCCAAACCCACATAAAGGAAACTAAATTATGATACAGCAACTAAAAACAAACAAATGGAAAAATCTTAGCAAATATGACCAGGCGTGGTAGCACAGGCTTGTAATCCCACTGCTAGGAAAATTGAAAACAGGAGGACCGCTACGAGTCTGAGCTGTGTAGTGAGACTCTGTACCAAATACATTAAAAAAAAAATCTTAGCAAAGAAACCTGAGTAAAGTGCAAAGTAAGATCCCTGCTTGCCTGAAGGTGTACACACACCCGAGACTCCCTGGGAGCTCAGACACAAACCCCTGGGCTAGGTGCAGTGCAGGCACTAAGTCCTCAAATGCACGCCTGTGGGGCCCAAACCCTCAAAAGCTGAGAGGTCTGGCCTTCTGTGCCACCCTCACAGTCTCTGAACCTCAGACCCCACCCTAGGAGGTGCTGGGGAGGGCATGTGGCAAAGCCCCAAGCTCTCCTGCATCTCAGGCTGAAGCTGCCCTCTGCTCCAGGCAGCTCTGGAGAGGGACAGGACTCATAGGCCACCAACTATCCAAGCCCCTCTGCACAGCAGACTAGCACAGATGACCAGAACCATCACAAAGTGAGCCACAGGCCTGGCTGTCCCTAGAGGCCCCAAGAGAAGTAGCTCTTACCGTGGCGGCTGTGGTGGTGGTATTTGTCCCTGGGACTGTTCGTTGAGGTGTCCCGGTCTGAACAGCTGTCGCCGTCCCAAGTGAGGCTGTCTGAGCAGAACCACCCAGGACAAGCTGAGGCTGCAACAGCGCAAAACAGTAGGTGAACGCATCTCCTGCCACCAACATAAGACATTGGCCTCAAGTCCAGCAAAAGCTTCCTGGAGAGGAGGGGACATCCAACAGCCTCGGGACTCTAGTGTCTCCAGTCCTGCCAGCTGGGCAGAGACTAGTAGGACTGCACTGTGGAGCCACTCAGGGTCCTAAAGCCCCATGACAGAGTCACACCTTTCAGACACCAGATGAAGCCAATCACTGGCAAGAACCTGGGTTTCCCAAGCCAACGGCCATGGTGCCAGCTATGAACTACCTTAGCCATTCCTCAGAAACTCAAACCCAAGAGAAAGCCACTCCTGAAAGCCCTGTCACTGTCCACACACTCCTTCCTGCAGGGCCATCCAAGACGCAAGAGGGAAAGAGGCCGCCCCCTGGAGGCCTCTGCTCTCCAAGTGAGTCCCATCATAGACCCCTCAGGGAAAAGGAAAACCACAGCCCAGGCACAAGTGTTGGACAGCCTGTGAGCGGGGACACCCAGCAAGTGGCACCCAGACTTCTGAGCAACTCAAACCACTGGGCCTCAGTCAATTCTTAACATTGCCATTTTACATAAATAATCATGACGCAAATATCTGCTAACTTTTTAAAAGAGTTCTTTCAGTGTATAAATCTGTCAGCATTTTCGTCCTCCAATTTTTTGAAACACTGTTTCTTTCTGACTTCTGAAGGCAGGGGGCAGTGTGGCCCTGAGTAAACTCCTGAGCAGCCTGCACCCAGGCCTCAGCTCCAGCTGGTGGGATGGCTGCCAACCCCAGCAGCTGCCTGCGCACTGCCCCACTTCCAGAATCTCCGGGCCTCCCGGAGCGGCCCTGCAGCTGCCTGAGGAGGTGACGAGCTCTTCTCTCAGTCTGTGCAGCCTTCACCTTGCCACAACAAGCAGATATTCCTAGTTACTGGAAGCTGCTACGCCAAGTCAAAACTTCAAATGGAGAAGATGCCCAAGATAAACCCAGCATCACCTGGGCATGGGTGGGGAGTGGGTGCCCAGAACTCTCCACTCTTCAATTCCTTTGACCTCAAAAGTCGCTCCCTCAGCCCCCAGAAATGCACACTTACCTAAATGGCATAAAGAGGATTCTAGTCTAATAAACACCTCACTGAATGGAACCAAGAACCCCAAGGAGCTCACTGCCTGCTCACCAAATGGCCCTCTGCACAGCAGCAGGCACACCAGGGACTCAAGGCCAGGAGCTCCCCTGGCAGCCTCACTCCAGGGGTGCACACACCTCCTCCCTGGCTCACGGCACCCAGGGACAGGCCTGGTCTTCTACTGACCTCACTCCCTGCGGCCATCAAAGGACAACAGAGCTGAGCTCCAAGGAAAGAAAGGAGCACAGGTGCTGCGCCGCCCTGGGGTGCCCGCCCACCACCCAGCCCCAGGACCTCTGGCAAGGAAGCTGCACCCATCCAGCGGCACACCTTGGCCAAGCCCAGCGGGTGCCTCACTGACCCAGACAGGGCTGCTTCCCCTAGCCAGGCGTCTCTGTCCTAGGCAGAGCTGCCCTAAGTGTTTCCAGAACTGTGCCACCTTTGCCAGGGAAGAATGCGGCCGTGGGAAAGCAGCAGCCTGGCAGCCAGTGCAAGGCTGGATGACCAGGAGCAGACCTCACCACGTCCCTCAGTTCGGCACAGGACGAGGAACACTGGCTTCTCCCTCACAAAGGCACTGAGAGAGCCAGGCGCGCTAAGCACCAAGCAGCAAGACCATGCGCAGGAGCCACGCAGAGTCCTCGCAGGCCACTCCCACCACCTTGCTTGCTTCTCTGCCGTAAGTCAGCATTAACACAGCATGGCAGTATGCTCAACTACGTTTCTAGCGTGAGAGAACGCCTTCAAAATGGTGATGGCATGAAATTCTGTGTGACATTAAAGGAAAACTCAGAACCACCCTGGATCTGTGAGAGAGAGAACTACTTGAGAGAGAGCCTTACTCCTCCTCGAACTCAACTCTGCGTCAGTACAACACTCACAGTCTGGTCTTCACATCACACTGGCACTCTGCCTGCCCCAATGCCTCTTACCTGCACCCCTGGGGAGCGCTGCAGGGCTGTAGTGGGTTGTACCGTCGTCTGGGCCTGAGACACTTGCTTAATTATGGTGGTTGGGGTCACCTGCCGTGCAATAATAGGCGTCCCAGGAGCCTGAAAAGTTAAGATTGATCAGAAACAAGCTACGAATAAGAGTAGTTCCCACCCACTGCACACAAAAAGCAGTCCTTAGGTACACGCCAGTACACCTGAGGGGGCCACTGCCTTCTAGGAAGCCAGCACAGGACCGGAGTTCCCTCTCCAAGGCTGAAGTGCACAACCAGACGCATTCATAGACTCTCCTAAAAGTATTCAACTTTTTAACAAAGTCTATGAAATAGAGCTTTAAAGAAAGTAAACATCTGAAAACCCATTACTCTTCTGCTGTGTTGGAGCTGTTAGTTCACCCTAAGAGGGCTCAAGACCCCTGGATCGGGCGGTGAGTTCCAAAGGGGGGTCTTACTCCACCCGAAGAGGGCTCAAGACCCCTGGAGCGGTGAGCTCCAAAAGGGGGTCAGTGGCTGACGGGATGCAGAGACACTGCAAATCTTGGACCAGCTGGAGCGAGGTCCTGTGAGAAGATGGACAGCAAAGATGCTACGGCTGGATGGGGACGGCCAGCCCGCGCCAGAAGTGAAACCACAGGCACTGTGCACACGCTTCTCACTCAGGGCATGACATGCTCCAGACCTGGGGGTACTAGTCTGCGGGCGCAGACCCAGATCGGGGTGGGTCTCATCCATCTCAAGCATGTAAGCATCCCTGTCTACAGGACGCGAGCACAACTCCCACGGCAGCAGGGCCTGAGCTCAGGGAGACAGATACGGTCAGGGTCCTTCCTGCCCTCACCCCAGGAGCCAGGCTGCCAACCAGCTTGAAACGGCAGTCACTGTATGGGCAGCACATGTGCACAGTAGCCAGGTCATACGCTGACACACACCCATGGGAACCACACGCTGGAACACACTCCAAGAGAACTTAGTGCCGGCTTCCAAGATCAGAGTAATATTTTCCCCACGAGCCTGGAGCTGGGCTGTGTGGCCCAGGGCTTGAGGTATGCGGGAGCACAGGACACCTTGTGACACTCTTATGCCGCCTGGGCCTTCCCTCTAGTCTGTCTCTGTGCTTTCAGTGTGGCTCAGCCTTTGAGGCAGTCCCAAGAGCTACTTGCTCATGTCATCTGCACTTGGCACAAGAGGAAACTAAGATACAGAAGTCACAAGAAATCAGGAAAGGACCAAGGTGCAGCCAGCCCAGCTTGGGCCATGCGTCACTTGACCGCCACTGAGCCAGTCGTGCTGAGCACTGGCTGCAGTCTGGCCCCTTCAAGTGAGTCCTGTGCCAGGAGAAGGACAGGAGACCAGCACCATTCCAGGTCCTTCTGACCACGGGAGCCACTCACAAAGGACGCACCCTGGCCTTGCAGCCTCCCTTGGTGTATAAAGCCTCAGGGAGCGGACAAGGGCAAGCCCAGCCAGGAAGGCCGCACATCACGCAGGCAGACACACACTCACCTGCACGGTGGAGATCTGCACAGGAGGGGCACTCGTGGGGGTTGCCGGGCGGGGTGCCATGGTGCTCTGAGGCTGCGCTTGGGCGTGAGCCTGAGCCTGCATCTGGGCCAGGGCCTGCTGAGGGATCATTAACAACTGCCCATTCTCACTCCGCACGAGGACCATTCCTGGGGGACAAAACAAAACCCTGTGTCAGGAAATGCTCGCCGCAGTAGAATGAAGGCCCTGCCTAGGAGAACACATGAGAGAGAAGTCACAAAGTTTGGGCCTAGAGGATATAGCTCAGTGGAGCAGCGCTGGCCTTGGGGGTACCAAGGTCCTGAGTTCAATTTCCAATACAAAAAAAGTCACAAAGCTCAAGCTCTCCAGTGAAGAGGGACTACAGGAGGAAGACTCTTAGGAGGCTGTCAACAGGCCCTAGAATTCTAACAGTAGCACAGCCTTCCTCTTACAAACAGGCAGCAGAGGAAAGCAAGGCAAGGGCTGCACCCCCGCTGCACTGCCTCAAGCACCACCCGCTTAACACATACAGAACCCGGACACAAACAAGAGACCCCGCAGCCACTGCAAACTGTCCACCTCAGGACTGCCGCTCCACTGCCTTGAGCCAGCCAAGGACACAGCAAAGGGAGAAGCTGTCAGCAGGCCTGCCTGGCCTCAGAGGACAGGGCACTCGGCAGTGCTTCTGCCACCACAGCCCCGCCTCTGCTCACTGCCGGTGGGCTGCTGCGCACCGTGGACACAGCCCCGCCTCTGCGCACTGCCGGTGGGCTGCTGCGCACTGTGGACGCCAACACATGCTCCCCAAACTGGCATGCTCTCACAGAGCATGGTCCTTCAGAATTCCATCCGAGGGCTGGCCAGAGTTCGGTGGATCAAAGCACTTGCAAGCAGGTGTAGGGGCTGGGGGCTTGATCCACCCCCAGGGCGCACTGAGGCATTGAGACTGGGCATGGTGGCGTGTGCCTATAATCCCAGCTCTTCAGAGGCTAAAACAGGCAGATCACTAGAGTCCAATCTATGTAGTGAGACCCTGAACACCCTGTAAACCCTTTCCTAAAATACAAAAAGCTCTTCCCTGGCAAGTGCAAGGGCCTGAGTTCAATCCCTGTTTCCTAAAATACAAAAAAAAAAAAAAAAAAATTACATCTGAAATAGAAACACAATTATCTTACTTTAAAGTTTAATTCCACACAGAACATCAGCGCTGAGGATGCACAAGGTCTACAGGCATCTTCCGTGGATGGCCCAGCCTGTGACACAGGCCAACCGAAGGGTAAAACAGACACAAAAGGAAGCCATCAGCCTTGCACTGGACACACCCCCGTGAGGTCAGGCCCATGGCAGCCTTGTCTGTCTCTGCCTCTGTCTCTGCTTCTCTCTGACCATCCTACAGGAGAAGCAAAGCCAGAACCTCCTGCAGGTCTTCATGCCATGCAATCCCTAGGCTGTCCCTCCAGAGGAACTAGAGCTGGAACAACTACAGGAGTTCTAGAAGCGTCTGCGACACTGCTGGGCTCTTTCAGAACCCACCATACAACTGAGAAGTACCAGTGAGGCTCTCCCTGGGCTCACCTCTAACTCTTGATATAAAAAGCCACATTTCAGTCCAGTAATAATCCCCCACACATCCCTTTCAAAGTAAGCCATGCTGAGATCAAACAAACAAAGCCTAAACCCGGCTGCTGAGATAACTTGCTCTACTGAAGTCACCAAACCTAACGCTTGAGAATGAGTTGAAAGGAAAAGGTCGCAACGGCCCAGTCAGTAAGACTTCATCTCTGCTACATCGGTGTCCGCGTGCAGGGCATCCAGGTCAGCCTGTCCCAGCCAGCCTATGAGGCTGTCAGAGCTGGGGGGCTACCCAGGGAGAGTAACCTGCTCCCCCGGCAGCACAGGCTGGGCCCAGGAACACTTCTCCACATCAGCTTTCCAAGCTCCTTTCCTCTGCTGCCATTGTCAGTCCCTTTTGAGGCCACTGACTTCTCTCTGGAGCTCCCAAGACCACAGGACAGTGGGCAAGGCTGGAAGACTTGAAGAGTGCCTCCATGGTGCCCACAGCTGAAACCCCAGCTTGTAAACTGTTAATCAGGACGTTTAACAGGGATTAAACAGAGAAGTTTAATGAGATCAAAAGCTTTCTCCTAGGCTGGGGAGATAGCTCAGTAGAATAAGCTCTTGCCTGGCAATCGTAAGTTCAATCCTTAGTACCGTAAAAAAAACAACAACAGCTTTCTCCTTAAAAAAAATTACCTCCACAGAAATGTGAAAGAATAGTTTTAACTTAGTCATGAACCAGCAATACATTTAAAAGTCACAGTAAAAGCTGCATTTTTAAGCCAGGAGTGATGGCACACATCTGTAATGCCAGCATGTAGGGGGCTGAGGCAGGAGGAGGGCCTCAAGTTGGAGGCCAGCCTGGGCTACACAGTGAGTTCAAGGCCAACTGAACTACATAGCAAGGCCCTGCCTCAAAACATAAAGTGGCATTCTGGATACAATAAGATCATAAGGAAACAGACCATTAGCTACGAAATGGACCTAAGGACAGTGCTAGCACCTAGGGATGGGCCAGTGCACCTGGGGCTGAGGCAGAGCACCTGGGAAGGGGCAGCGCCACAGGTGGGGCCAGTGGGCGTGTGGCCCAGGCTAACCCCACGGAGGGAGACAGCCTGGTTGCAGCCAGTGTGCTTCATGCTCAGGGCAGGGGCCAATGCCCCTGGGTATAGCAAAAGTCGGAGAAGGACTTGAAAGTCCTGCCAAGAAGTGACTCTCTAATGAGAGCAAGCGTCTTAAAGTTTCTTAGGCACTAAAAAGATCTTCACTAGATGTGAAATGGCTAAGAGAAGAAAAGCAGATGAAAGTGGGCATAAAGGCAACACGCACTTTGTAAAACCTCAGGCCAGAGGGCTATAGAGGTCGCCTTAAGTAAAGAGCCCGGTCACGCCACCCCTTGAGCAGAACTGAGGTGCTGTGAGGTGCTGTCACCAGCAGTGGCGATGGGAGAGAAGGGACACACCTCAGGAGCCTGGCACGCAAGTGCCTGTGCCACATCACACAGGCGGCTCTGGGTCCCTGGGCTCCAGTTCTAACCATTTCTTTCAAACAGACAGGCAATCGTGCAACAACAGAGCAGCACAACTTTTCTTTCCAAGCATAAAAGACTAGTTTTAAAAAGTAACCTGCCACATTAAAGGGCAGCATGTGGCCTGCCAAGCACATCTGCCCATCCTCCCTCCACCGCTCTGCGTCTGCAGGGCAGGACACAGACCCTTCAGAAAGGACCTCCACCAGGCAAAACCAGCCAGGTGTGATACACACCACACCTCACTAGACACCAAGGCCACTAGGTGAGGAGTTCCTGAAAAGAGGCAGGTGGGGCCCAGAGGCCCTTCCACCCACAGTAATGGAAAAGGGAAACCTCCAGGGACACCTGGCCCGAGGCTCTGGTCAACCAGCCCAAAGCCCAGCAGGAACACTCACGCCCCCTTACAAGACCCTTCAGAGGGCCAAGTTGGGCTTGTGCCCCACAGGGGATGGGCAGTGCTGCCTGCACTCTCCGCCCCCAGACATGGGCCATGTGCACAACAGGAACCACGGTCATCCGAGAACCCAGAGAACAAACTGAGGTTTCCTTTTCAGTAAATTTAGTATGTTTCTTAGTGTAGGATTAAGTGTTCCTCATAGAGAACTGGAGAAATGCAAAAAGGTGCAAGGAGAAGAGACACCTCCCTCGCCACTCATTATGACCAGGCACTCTCCTGCGTCCACCTGTGCGCGTGCAATACGGAACCCTGGGGTTGCTTTGCAACAGGCCAAGGCCCTCTGCTGGCAGAGCTGAAGGCCAAGTTGACTAAAAAGGGAGGAATTCAGAGAGCAGCCGCGGGAAGCAGCCTCCCCAGAGCCACCGCAACAGGTCAGGGTCCCTCTTGTCCCCAGCTCCCAGGGCCTGTGCCCCCGGCTCAGTCCCTAAGAGGACAGGAACCCAACTTGCCAAAGTGCCAGAGCTCAATAAAAACTCTTGGTTCCTAGCCAACCTTACAGCTTTTCTGAAGCCTTCCCCTGCTTGCACTTTTTACTGCACTTTAAGCCAAAATGTGGGCCATCCAAAGGGTACCACAAGCCACACAGCATTTCCCATCTGGGCACCTCCACTCTGGAAAGAGCTCTTCACTGAGCACCTAGCACAAGCTTGGCACAGGATGGCGCCTCCTGCGCCTCATCTAACAACTCCTGGCCAGCTTACTGTCGGCAGCATCTCAAAGACAAACAAACACACACACACACACACACACACACACACACACACACACACACGCCCAGACTGGAGGGCAATCAGTCCAGGGCAGGACCATCAGGCCATGACAATGACCAGCACAACAGCAGCCAGGCAGGGACTAGACTCCCTCTGCCCTCACCTCTGTATGATATTCGATCCCCATCAAAAACTGTCCCTCAAATTTCACTACAGTTCCACAGAGACAGGCACAAGGACAAGCCCTCACCAATCAATCTGCGCTACTGACCACCACCACAGGGCCCACGGCTGATACCAGGCCAGGCGAGCATGGAAGGGGTTTCTGAGAGGCAGCCAGAAGCACCAGGAGTCAGGCAGGGACTGCTGCTCTGGGACGCCCTGCTGCCACCCTCTGCCCAGGCCAGCCATGAGGACTCTGCTCAGCTGACGCCGGCTCTGTTGGGGCTGTCCGTCATGGCCTGTGTGTTCCCTTCTCCGGGACTTCAGAACAAACTTTTCCTTTCATGTCACGCAAAGCAAATGACTAAGCGGGAAATGCACAGAGGAGGACACGCAGCGCACAGGGCTGTCCTCATGGCAGCCAAGCACCGCAGGCAGGCTCGGCCTTCAGGGCAGCCCCACGTGCAGCGGGAGCTCAGCCAGGGGCTTCCCCCGGCAGTCTCGGGGCCCGGGGCCCACTCCTGCAAGGGCAACAAGTCAGGGTCATAACCTGTCGCACTCTAAAGGTATCCTGCCTACTCTCACCCACAAGACCTACACAAACACTGTGCCACTGGCCCCAGAGGTGATCCAGTCCCATCCCTGAGTGTCACACTGTCCTTCCAACGCCTGCTCAGCGCGGGCTTGCAGCTCCCTTTTTTTCTTCAGTTGTAACCCATAGCAGCGCTATTACCTATCGCCCAAGTTTCACTTTTCTTTACGTTAACTTTATTGGTATACTGCTGATATACACAATGATAACAGGGAATTGCAGGTGTACACAATTTTTTGGTTGTTTGATTTTTGGGTTTTTTGGGGTTTTTTTGAGACAAGGTCTCAAAACTCACAGCAATCCTCCTGCCTCAGCCTTCTGAGTGCTGGGGTTACAGGCATGAGTCTACACGATGTATCTTGGGTCTTCTTTTTTTCCCCATTCCCCCCACAACCCTACTTCTCCTCATTTACAGAACTTTATTTTCACTTTTCCCCCTACTTCATTTCTAATAGCCACAGTTCTCATTTCTAGAACGTGCATTTGCTTCTCACATCTTTCTGATCTCAAACAGTACTGCTCTGCTCCTAGGTCCGTGGTGGCGAACCTGAGGCCCAAGTGCCCTGGCAGCCAAGCATCACACAGCGGCATCCACACGGGCAGGGCTGGCACCTGGCAACAAGTAAGTGGGTGTGGAGTCTGCAGTTTGGGCTCGGGCTCTGAGAGGTTCACCGTCATCGCCCTGGTTCTCAAATTCCCTCAAACACTGTGCATCAGTCTGCTAAGGCAGACAGCTCTCCAGGGCTCACAGCTGCGCTGGCAGGGAGCCTGGGAGGCTCTGTGGCCTGTAGGGGTGTGTCACTGCAAGGCTGGATCCAGCCCAGCCTGGAGGGCAGTGCCTCAGAGGTTTTCTGGGGGAGTTTCTCCCCTCCAAGCACAGGATGGCACCCCAGGGCAAGGTGGGGCTCTTCGGGTCCCAGGGGTCTTGATGCCAGCCACCCTCCAAGGCTCTAGGGCTCTCTGGGTGTGGAACCCAAGTACAAAAAGACCCTGAAGAGCAGCATCCAGCAAGACCCCTCCTCCCCAGCCAGGCTGATGAGGCCCCCGATCTCTCATCCCTTACGTGGAACGGTTTGCTTTTCATGAAAACCAAACTCATTTAAACTAACGCTTGGAGGCAGGGGTATCTCAGGAGCGCAGCACCTGCCTGGCAAGTACAAGGCCCTGAGTTCAGTTGCCAGTACCCTAAATAATTAATTTAAAAAATAAAATAAGCTAAGATTTATCCAGCTACTCCAGGCTTCTTAGGCGAGTAGGTTTTCAGGTATCTGGTCCTATCTCACTGTCAGCCACCACCAAGGAACCCTCTCTCCAACAGAGGCTCGGATCCAACCCCTGGGAACAGCCCTCAACAATCCCAGAGACCAAAACAATGGACTGAAGGAAACAGCGCTCACTTCAGAGCCAACAAGGACAAGCAGCAGGACAGGCAGAACTCGCAGAAGGGCCTTCTTCTAAAGGCCACAGTCAAGCCGGCAAGAGAGCTCAGCAGACTAAGTGCCTGCTTAGGAACGCGCAGGGCTCCTGGCCCCACATGCTGCACACTCGCACCCCTGCACACTGAGCTGGCGAGAGTCCGGATGTGGCAGCGCACGCCTGGAATCACAGCACTGGGAAGGCTGAAAACAGGAGGATCACTAAGAGTTGGAGCTGCCAAGTACATTTTAAAAAACAAGGAACACTGTAAGGTGAAAAGGGAGAAGGTCAGAAACTCTGGGAAGAAGGAAGGGACCCCGCGGGTCACCCCAGTTCTAGTAGAAAGAGCGTGCATCTTGGCCAGAGGCCCGGCGCCAGTGCAGGGCTCGGCCCACGTCGCTGCAGAGGAGGGCACTACTCAGAGCTGCACGCAAGTCGCCGCTGGGAGAAGGGACTTCACCTTGAGGAAGGAACCATACACCATGCATAGGCCGGCACCCCAGGGATGTGGCCAAGGGTGAAGGGACCTGCAGAAAGCCACTGCCAGGATGAAACCAGCCAGGCCCATGTTGCACCAAAACAGCACACCACCTCAAGCACAACCAGCCTCAAAGGGCATCGTCCATGAGGGGCAGGACCACTGAACAGGGAGTCAGTTCAGAAAGCAAGAGACAGGACCCAGGAAACACAGGCCCACGCCCAAAAGAAGCACAGGGCTATGGGGAGGGGCCTGGCACGCACCCAGGGAAGGCCCAGGGTCAGGCACCACAGTGGCCCCGGCACTCCGCTGGGAGGTGTCTCCGTGCTTGGAAACTCCCACAGGACACCAGGCTCCACGCGAGCACAATTCACCGTCGGCTCAGCATGACTGGAACCTGTAGAACACCAAGACACTGACCGCATAACTGACAAAAGCACGGCACAAGGCGTGGCATGGGCCTCGGGCATCACGAGGTCACCCTGAAGTTCTGACAGGCAAGTCACCATACAGGCACAGTCGGGAGAAGACACGTTTTGAACATGATTATTTAGGTGACCTGGTAGCAGGATGAGCTAGCAGTCTGTTTCTCACTAAAACCTCTGCTCTTTGAGACAGGTGTGTAGGGCTGGCCAGATAGCTCGGTGGATTAAAGCGCCTGCTTAGGCAGACACAGGGGACAGGGGTCCAACTGCCCTGGCCTGCTGTGCAGGCCCCACCCCCAGGGCACGCTGAGACAGTGATTGAGACTGGGCATGGTGGCGCACACCTATAAGCCCAGGGCTTGGGAGGCTGAAAAACAGAAAGGATCACTTACGAGTCCATTCTGCATAGTGAGACCCTGTACTAAACACATTTTTTAAAAAAGAAAAAAACAGATGTGTGATAAACTGAAAGTCAAAATCCTCTAGGGAGGGGCTCTAGCCAGGGGTGGTGGCACACCCATGTAATCCCAGCACTCAGGAGGGTCACTGTAAGCTCAAGGCCAGCATGGGCTACAAAATGAGTTCAAGGCCACTGTGAACTGTGTAGCTACCCTGTCTCAAAAAGGCAAAGTTTAAAACCTCTAAATGTTAAAAAGGGGGAGCCAACACCACAGTCAAAAGGCAGTGCCACCCACTAATTTCCCTGTGACAGTACCTCCATGTCCCAAAGACAAAAGGACAGCATCCCCTCTTAGATGTGTGCTACACCTGCATCCCCCGAGCCCTCTCCGTCCTGCAGAACACGCACGTGTCAGGGTGTGGTCTGCAGCAGACAGGTCTGCAGAGGGCCAGAGATGAAGGAAAAAGGCATTTCCCTGAGAGCACAGCAGCAGATGAACCTGATGCGGGTCTGTCTCTCCCCTGGACCTCAGGGTCCTCCCAAGGAAGCCAGCAGGGGACACACGGAGGGAGGAAGTCACCAAGAATGGACCTTCCCTTCTTATAAAAGGCTGGTTTCACAGAGGGCACATGAGAGTCCTTTCTTCCGAAGGCTGGTCACCAGCGAAACACAGCACCCTCTCAAAGGCTCAGTCAAGGACGGGCAGGCACACTCGCACAGCCGGGTGCGAGGCGGTAACATCATCTTGCGTCTCTCGACACTGAGCCCAAGAAAAGCCCCAGCCCAGCTCCCGGCCAGCGCGGCAACAGCACTGTGAAACTGTGAGCCCACATTCATCCGGTGGCACACGCTATACACTTCTTCGAAGTACCGAGAAGGCACAAATGACCAAGTGAGAAGCTGATGCTTTGTGTCTCAGGCTGGCTCACATTTTGGCTAAAAATGTCAGCTCTGCCCCAAATGATCTACAGATACACACAGTCCCAGGCAAGCAAACTTCCAGCACTGAGAGCAGACACTGCTAAAGTAATTCTAAAACTCACACAGAGATGCAATGCTTTAGAGTAGAGATGGCGGACCTTTCATAGGCAGTGCCAGTCTGCAACTTAAAACCCACCTATTTATCACAAGGTGCCAACACGACAAACCTCAACACTGAGGTTTTATTTTATAAAAAACAACTCACACATTAACATATTTTGTCTTAAAAGAAAAAGTCGGTTAGGATAGATATATAGTTACATTCTCTTAATGAAGAGGGTTTTGTTCTAATGGTGTTAGGATATCATGTCCGCATCTTATACAGCAATTAACCACTAGGAAGAATGTATGCAATGTGGTAATTATTGAAACTGTCCTACCAATTTCGTTTGAAACTGTCTCATTGCTATTTGTTTATCAATAAAATTATGAGGAGAAAAAAAGAAAAAGAAAAAGTCATACATGTGCCATCAGTTTGCCACCTGCCCTAGAGTAACCAAAACAACTAAGAAAGGACAGAATTCCAGGGGCTGGTGCTACCTGCTGCAGAAACAGCCTGGGAAGCTGCAGTCACTGGGCAGCAGGGTCTGAGTGCAGACAGACGCAGCAGCAATGGAGCAGGAGACAGGGTCCTCGGCAAATGAGGGCCCACCCGAAGTGTGTGAGCCACAAGGCTGAGCACACACCCTGAGCTGCACACCAAAATCAACTCAGGATTACCAGGGCCTGCAGGGGAAACCTGACTGCCAGAGTGAGACTCTCAGGAGAGAATCCAAGTTCCATTCAAGCTGAGCCATGGGTCAGACAGAACTCTAGGTATGACACCAGGAGCACGGTCCTTGGAGAGGCGAACAAAATCAGACTGCATTAAACTCAACCCGCTGGTTCTCCAAAGACACCAGAAGAGAGTAGCTAAGCCACAAGTCAGCGCACACCTAACAGAGATCTGTATCTAGACTATACACACAAAATCAACAAAAAACAGTGGGCAACAGATCTGAATACTTCCCCAAAGAAGGCAGATGACCAAAAGTACAAAAAAGATGCCCAGCATCACCAGTCACCAGGGAACCACTTCAGTGCACACCATCGCACACATACTGGGTGACATCTGAAAGTGAGGGGCCAGCGACCCGTGATGCGGAGGGCTAAGGCTCAGACACTGCTGTGAGGACCCTTCCTCTCCGTCTCCGTCTCCCTCTCCCTCCCCCCAGTGGCCAAGTTCAGAAGGGTACAGAGAAAATAGGCTGCGCAGAGGGATTGAGGCTAAGGGCAAAGGGAGGGAAAAATAAAAACAGAAATACCCCCCAGCACAGGGCGGTGCTAGTGGGGGGCTCGGCAGCCTGCTGTGGGACTCTGACCGCCTCCCTCCAGTCTGCATTCTGAGGTGTTCACCATATAGAAGCAATTTCACAGTCTCACAAGGGCTGAGGTCTGATACACAAGAGTTTTGTTTCTGACAGCCCAAACCTGGAAACAACTCAATATACCAAGAGGAGAAGGGCAAATAACCTCCGGGTTACCTATACAATGGTAAGGGACTGAGCTACTGATCTGCACAATGATGATGAGCCTCCAATATCTACCATGAACAAAAGCAGCCAGGGGCTGGGGAAGACCTACCAGTACACACTGCATGAGTCCATTTACAAAAATCCCAGACCACGTCAATATGACAGAGGGTAGGTAGGCATGGCCCAGGAAGTAGGGGGGCGCTTCAGTGATGACTATGGGGGTGGGCTCGTGACTATTACATATGCACACCAGCTACACCTTAATAAAGCTGCTAACACACAACATACACCCCTTACAAAGCAAGAAAAAGCCACTGTTCCAAAAATAAGAGAAAGCACAGTTCTGCTTAATTACCATGAACAGCTCCAGTCACCGTATCACGCAAAAAGCAAGCCACGGTCCTTGGGTTTGACTTCACAAATGACACGGGCAGATGAGTGTGCTGACAACAGCAGCAGGGGCCTACCTAGGGGCCCCTTTTTAACGAAGCCCCTTCTCCTGCAGTCCAGGGAGGGCCTCCACATCCAGAACCAGGATGTCCAAAATGGCACCACACCAGTTCTGATGGGAGTAGGACCTCCCAACTCCAAATGCCCCAGAAAGCCATACAGACCCAGAAGCAAGCCGCTCGGACCCTCCCTGAAGAGTCCTGCTCCAGTGCCCAGGTCCAGAGCTGCTGGGCGACAGACTGTCCCCAAGCACCTCTCCCCTCCCTCCAGAAAGCTGGTCCAACAGAGCACACTTGTCACCTAAAGAACAGAAAGGTCAGCTCCTCCTAAAGGTGAGACTGCAGAGCTCTGGTGCTGGGTCAAAGGCCCACACCAGGCCTCTGCTGCCTAGGGTATATGGGCTAGTTGGGCCCAAAGCCCTGCACCCTCCCGGCCCCACACTCTCCCTGGGCTGCGTGCTGGAGGGTGCTGGAGGGTGCTCTGTAGGGCCACCTGCCCGACCTGGTGCCCTGCTCCCACCACCCCGCCAGACTCACCAGTAAGGGTTCTGCTGGCCTTGGGGCAAAGCTAAGCCCCAGCCCTCGAAGAACTTGACTAGGTACTTTTCACTCATGCTTTTCTTTATTCACTGGCTTATCCCTGACTCAACAGGAAGGTCCACCCTTGTAGTCTGTGGGTAGGAGACAACACACACACCAGCACACAGCAGCAGTGTTGAAACAACGTGCAATATGCACAAACTTGAAAAATCCACCACATACTTCCAACACTCTTTCCCCCTCTAATGGTAGAGGTTCAAACTGATAACCAAATGAGGATCTGAGCATCTCAAGTACAAATTGGGAATAAAGTGAAGTCTGAGAAAGACCCAGCTTTGTGCCGCAGGACCCGAGCAACACTTCAAAAGCGCGAGGCAGAAGCCACACAGAGATGCTGCCCTGGGTGAGCACCTGGCCGGACAATTGTCACACGGCCTTCAGGGCCAGCCTGTGCTTTGCTGCCTCATACAGCAAATTTGTAACCTGTGAAGATGCGTTGTCACTCCTCTCCCTTGTCACTTAGGGGCACTCACCACCACAGGATCTTCTCATTGTTTTCTGTCACTGCAGGCTACTTTTCTGACCACACCCTGGACACTGGACCTCAACGCTAGAAGTCTCCCACTCTCCTTAGGGAACACCTCTCCAGGCCTCACTATCCAGTCATCCCATTACCTGCTCGTCAAGGCCAGTTTAAGGCGCCCTCCCCAGCTGCCCTACACATGCCAAAACCCCAAGACTGTCCCTAACCCCTTGTAACCCCAGCCCTGCCCACACCCACTGTCCCCAGGACCTGTCAGTTTCCGCTCCTGACAATCTCATCTAGAAGGCCTCAGTGGCCAAGGGCCAGCCCACAGGCCGAATGAGAGGGAGGACCAGAAGGAAGGCACCAGCCATGGCACCAGCAGCTGCTCACAGAGAGGACAGACACACAGTGGGCACGGCTGCACAGTGTGGACGCGGTGAGCAGGAGCCCTGAGAGAGGCTCAGAGCCCCAAGGAGGACACAAGGGGCCAGTGGAGGGAGGGTACCGACTTCCTCACACTCTGCGTGGGCCAGCACAGGTACCCAGTACGTCCGCTCCACGGAGTGTCACAGGACACACCACTGGAAATGCACACCAGGGCGCTCTCGTCAGAGTACCTGCTTTCGGATGCAGGCTCAAGCCCCGTAATATTAAAATGCTTCTCCAGCCCTCATGGACCTCAGATATTACAGCTTCCCTGGCTTAGCACTGTCCGCTCCAGACTTTCCTTCACCCTCCTGAAGCTCACATCCTCCCTCCCCTCTGCACAAGCTGCAGCCCTCTTCACAGGAAAGTAGTCCAGCTAATAAAGGGCAGAAGCATCTTTCTATTCAAAGAGACAGGTACGTCAGCCCCCGCGCCACCCCAACAGCCCGCAAACAAAATAGCCGGTAAGGGCAAAATGCTCCCACAGTGCTCTGCACTAGCGATGTGTCAGAAGGCATCACTCAAAACAAAGTTTAAGCAGGGCACAGCGACACCTGTCATCCCAGCACTATGGGAAACCGAGAGAGAAGGGTGGGAAGTTCAAGCCGAGCCCAGACAACTCACCAAGACTTACTGTGATTGCATCTCCAATTTAAAACAAAAGAGGAGGGAGCTGGGGATGCAGCTCCACGTGAAGGCCCTGGGTTTAACCCCCAGTGCTGCAAGAGCGACCAAAACCAAACCAGGCTGAGGGCCAGGCCAGCCCTCTGAGCCCACCTACCAAGCGCACCCAGCTCAGGGTCCGCAGCCTCACCGAGTCAGGCACTGCGTTGTTGAAAACCGCTCTCTATTCCACACAGCAACTTTTGAAGTCTCAGAGGTTTGGGACAGTAAGGGCTAAACAACGGCAGGCCTCTGGTCGCGCTTGTGCCCCACACATGTGCACCCGTGCCTCTCGCAGCAGCCCTAACTTCACTCTGTGATCTGGAGGGAGGAAGAAGAGAGAAGGAAAAACACCCCACCTGCCTGCCCCGCCCGGGGCGCGCGCTGAGATGGCAAATGAGGCTGGGCATGGTGGCGTGCTCCTGTAATCCCAGCTCCTGGGAGGCTGTACACAGCGGATCACTACCAGTGTGATCTAGCAGTGAGACCCTGAACACCCCGTAGACCCTTCCCTAAAATACTAGAGAGAGAGAGAGAGAGAGAGAGAGAGAGAGAGAGAGAGAAACAGTGTCATCAGGAAAGGGCTGCTGGGCATGTAGCTCCTCCCACTGAACCGGTGACTACACCCTGGGACACTGCTGCCTTCAGGCCCAGCTTCTCTCCCTCCCATGAGTGACCACCTGCCCCCAAGCTAGCCTAAGCAAAGGCTGGTGTTGATCTGCCTCGAATGTCCTGGGTGGCTGCTGGACCCTTCAGTCACACACGTATCAGTAAACACCAGAAGGACAGGCCCTACTCAAGGCCTTGTCCACAGGACCAGAGTGCAGGGGCAAGTGTATGACGCATCTCCTGCGTTACAGCCCAGATCTGGAGGCTCTTGCAGCCTTGTGTCTCGGGAAGTGACTGGGTTGTGGGGGCGTGACCTTGCTCAGGGGTCAGTCTACTGATGAGCAGACAGCTACACGAGACACTGGCAGTAGCTGAGCCACTGGGCGCATGGCCTAGAAAATTACAGATCCTTCCTCCCTTGACCTCTCGGCTTCCTGCCTGCCATGCCATCCCCTCTGCCATGCTGCCCTGCCTTGGAGCCAGCCGACGAGGGACTGAAACTCTTACAAAGCTTGAGCCAAAATAAGCCCCTGTTCCTCTTAAGCTGTAGGTATCAAGTGTTGTTTCGCAGTGACAAAAAAGTAACTGAAACATAGTTTGAGAGCTGGGGCTCCTGGATCATGCTCTGATCAAGGGCTCAGCAGAGCGGTGCCTGAGGCAGAACAAAGGCTCTACGCTGAGTCGCGTCCTCCTTTCAACCAGGCCTTGACCCCCAGAACTCACCTTGGCACAACCGCTGCCAGCAGAGTACAGCCTAGCCACTGGGCCCAGCCTGACTCTAGATTCTCCCTGGGCCTCTCCATGCCCTTGACTGTTTTGTTGCTTTTGTACCAGGAATTGAACTTGTGCTTGACAGGCAGGCACTATGCTGCAGAGCTATGTCCCCGGTCCAACCCTTTACTTTTTAATATTCAAATCTCTTGCCCAGGTATGTCTATGCTTGCTGAAATGTCCCTGCCTTATTTGCAAGGTTCTGCAACAAGAAACAACCTGCAATCCATCTCAGAAGGGTTTTTCCTCCCATCCACAAGAACACTTCTGTTGAGAGCCAACAGATACCACTTCTGCGACACCCTCAGCTTGCTTCAGCCAGGCCGGCTTTTAGTGTTCTCGCCTCCCCAAACGCCACAGTGCACAGACCTCTTTCAGCCCGGGTCCCTACGCTGGAAGCCTGGACCCAGGGCCCTTGGGGGAGACCACTCTAGGGCAGGTGCCCAAGCTTTCATTCTCACCAGCATTTCTGCTGCTCAGGGAACCAGGCTGTGCTCAGGGATGAGTCCACGAAGTCACCCAGGCTGCCCTGTGCTCCGAGGAGAAGGCGGGTTTCATTCGCCAGTGCTCTACACAAACAGCCTCAACGTTAGACAGCTTAATACGTGCTCTTTCCTCATGGTCCCAAACTCATCTACTAGCACTCTGTGTGTGCCCTCCACCTTCCCTGACAAAAGGTCAGTTCCAAGTTTGTCCTCCAGCCCCACAACTGAACAGAGGACAGAGCTGGCTGCTTGGCTGGGCTGTGTTGTTCCGTTGGTGGCACTGGGGCACTGAATCGAGTGCACTCCAGCACTACACTACATCCCCAGCCACCTTTTATTTTTACTGGGAAACAGGGTCTTGCCTTTTCAGTGCCCGGCTCAGCCCCCACATGCGAGGGCTCAGGCACGCACCACCAGACCCCACTGGGCAGGCATGTTTTCACTTCACTGTTCTTTCCTCTGCTCTGAGTTTCTCATTAACTTTACCTCACAGCGTTGTAGATATGTACTGTTCTCCATACATTCTCACTAGTGAGTGTGTGTGTGACTACAAGTAAGAACAAAAGTCTCAACGCAACTGGGACGCAGGAGTGCACAGCACGGGCCCTGGTGTGTGAGCAGCCACCTGGGCCACAGTCCCACGGCAAAGGAACCCAGAAGGCCTCTGTAAGTACTCAGAGGCAGAGCACACAGGCTGCTACTGGACAGAAGCCTAGCTCTTCTCATCGGCAAAGGTAAGAGAACTCGCTCCTGCCAGTTCCCTGCCCCGAACAGCATTCCTCTCTACAAGCTGCAGCTCCCATGTGGGTCTTTCTGGAAGCTGCCCCTGTCACTGAAGGCATAAGGTCCCCTGACATACTTTATCTGCAAACACATAGATACACTGAAAAACTATGGGTCCAGTCCATGTGGGTGGTGCATACGTGCCAGTGGCAGGACTGGTCAGCTTTCTATAAACCGTCAACTCTGCTTCTCCCACAAGGACAAATGTCAGGCTCGCATTTCCCACAGCTCAAACCACCCAGGCTCTCGGCCTTTGCTGCTCCCACTCAGCACCGTGCGGTCTCTGATGGGCCGAGACAGACAGGCCCCTCTCTCCCCTCCCACACGTCCATGCTTGTACACCGACGGGCCTTCGTCCAGGGGGTGAAGGAGGCCTGGTCCAGAAGCATCAGCAATGAGACAAAACCAGCCCAGCAGCTGGATGAAGCTCCAGAGGCCAGACGTGTCCCACCGGGAGCTGAACACAGTATTCTGTTAGCTGTGAAAATGTTTTAGAAGTGCTAAGCCCATGAACGATTTCAGGGAAGCAAGGCGGGCTGGCAAGTTCTCTGAACTCAGCTACCTGGTAATCTCACGTAGCATAAAAGGCCCAGCAAAGATGAGACAATGGGGCCTAGCATCAGCTGGCCACCAGCACGCACACCCTATGCGCCTACCATGTGCAGAAACACACACACACACACACACACACACACACACACACACACAGCTCCTGCTGCATGCCACCTTGAACACTCACTGAGCATTAGCTCTGTGGAGAATCACGTACAGAGCACCAGGGGCACGTTCTCCACATGTGCGTATACTGAGGACCCGGTATCCAGCTCTAAGCCAGGTTTACCAAGCACTATATTCCCGGCTAGAGTCCACCACCAAACCCCCGAAACCCACACAGATGCAGCACGCACCTAGAGCGCCCACCGCACCACACAGCTTGGTACTGGCCACTGACTGCACCCACAAAGGCACACCACCACACGGCACCCTGCTGACCTCATCTGAGGGGCCACACATTCAAAAAAAGGCAAGGACTTGGTGAGAAGCAGGGTGCATGAAGATGAGGCCAAGGGTGCAGGAGCAACAGCTTGGGATGGGCAAGGGACCAGAGAGGCCGGGCACCCTGCTGCCAGGCAAGGCTGCAGCCTCCATTCAGGGTCAAGGGATGACGGCTTCAGCACACTCCATAAAGCAAAACAGGGATCCAGCCATCAAGACAGGGCTGGGGGCACTAGGAGAGGCACCAGAGGACCTGGGGACGAGAGAGGTGGGGGGACTGGAACTCATAGGGCAGCTCCTGGGCTCTCAGGAACACAATGAGGAACCCGACAAAACCCAACAGCCAGCCACTCACGATCAAATAAAAAATCCTAGCAAACAAAAAACCTCAGGGTATTCGGAACAGGAAGGAGCGTCCTCACTTGGAAGAAAACACCTGTGGCAACGCTAATCTTCAATGCCAACCAGTAAACGTTTCCTCTAAAATCAGAAGGCCGCTAGTCAGCACCACCTGGGGACCAGGAAGCTCAGCTAGCCCTGCGCAGGGGCAGTGAGAGGACTGGGTCTGAGTGAAGCTGTCATCAGGTGCAGTGGTAAGATTCTCTGTAGACACATGCGAAGCGACTGGTCAGAGTGAGAGGCAGGCCATCCGCACTAGGATCCAGCTCACCAGCAACAAAGAATTTTAGAAGGCAATCCTTTAAAAAATATCATTTACGATAGCACCCATAAACCTAGCCCCAGGATGAACCTAACAAAACATAAGATTCATTTAGAAAAAAAATAAATAAATAAAAATTTTAAAAAATTATATATATATATATATATTATATATATATTATATATAGGGAGACACTGAGGGTGGCTTCCAATGGTAACAGCCAGCAGGCGCACGTGTGCCAGAGGTTCGCCACCACTGCACTATATGGTAGACATCAACTCTCCCAAAATTGACTAACAGAACAACATGATGCCAACCAAAATAACTTACAAGTACTCTCCTGAGCTTCAGAGTTCATCTTCCTGAGCAAGACCAAAATGCCAAGAGCTTGTTCATGTGTGACAGCACATACCTGTAATTCTAGTACTTAGGAGGCTGAAGCAGAAGGAGCCAAAAGCTGAAGGCCAACCTGGACTAGCTAGTGAGCTCAAGGCCAGCCTGAGCTACAATGTGAGACTTTGCCTCAATAAATAAATAAATAAATAGGGCTGGGAAGATAATAGCTCGGTAGAATAAGTGCTTGCCTGGCAAGCGCAAGGGCCTGAGTTCAATCCCTGGTTCCGCCAAAATAAATAAGTAAATAAAAAACAATAATAATGTAGATCACTGTGCATGAAAAACAAGATGTGAAGAGCTACACTGACTCAAAGACAAAATGCTGCTGCTGAAATGACATGCAAATGATCCAAGAGCAAACTACTGCGCCAGGATCGGGCTCACAGCTCACAGGCGACAGCACCAGGACCACCAATGCCCACGGGGAAAGACGGACACAGGAAACCCAGCTCAGGGCACACGCAGGCCCACGGCCAAGAAGACAAGGCTTAAAGTAAAGAAAAAAATTATAAAATTTAGAGACAAATCATGAAGAATATCCCTAGACCACAGAGTTAGACTTCTTAAAGATGGCTGTAAAAGATGCTCAGCATGGGGGCTGGAGAGATGGCTCAGTGGTCTAAAGCACCTACTTGGAACAAGCTTGGGAAAGCACAGGGACCGCGGTTCGATCCCCCAGCACCACATGCCAGGCAGCCCCACCCCCAGGTGGGCTAAGCTGGCCACACACTCACACACACACACACACACACACTAAATGTAAAAAAATTTTAAAAAAGAAATACAACTTTATAAAAAAAAAAAAATAAGATGCTCAGCATGACGGAGGGGTGACAGGCGTGGCTGCAATGAGATCAAAGCACCAACTCATGAGAAGGGGTGCAAAGAAACTGGGAGTGCAGCCGCAAGCTGGAAGGAGGTCCTGGCCACACAGGTATCATGGGGAAAAGGGAGCCGGCTGACAGAATTTCTACAAACTAGCAAGAAAGCAAGAGCCTAAGTGAAATCACTTCACAGAAGGACACCCACAAATACAGCAACCCTAAGGATACAAAAAGCCACCTTCGTCAGTGTTGATGGAAAATTGAACTACTTTTTTAGATGTGAAGAATCAGGAAGTCTGGCCATACCAAGCACTGCAGGGACACCAAAAGAACTCTGCGGTGGACAGGCAAACTGCTGGCACCGGCATCCCTCACCTGGGCCAGAGCCAGACAGAGCCACTGTGAGAAAGAAGACGACAAGCTAACAGCCGCCGCACTCACACACCAAATGTCAGCATACAAATGTAATGGTTTACAGCGCGGGCAAACCCTTTAGAGCGTGCGGTGATAACGGCAGTGGGGGGCACACGTGCCACAGGTTTGCCACTGCTGGTATGCAGGAAGGGCACCACGTCACAACAAGGTGGACTTCAGCCTAGGAGCACACCACGGTTTAACATTCAAATTAAATCAGTGTAATTCACCATATACAAGACTAAAATTTAAAATAAGAACCTGCCAAAATCAAGCATCCATTCACAACAAGAATTCTCCAGCAAACGAGGAACACAAGTGCCAGAGACTGATCATACTCAACCCCATAAAATCTGTATGTTGAAACTTAATTCCCACGCGATGGTGTCAGGAAGTAGGGCTCTGGGGGGTGACCAGGTCATGAGGGAGGAGCCCCTGTGGATGTATGTGATCGTTGCCCTTATTCAAGGGACCCTTCGGAGCCACCCCGCCTCACTCTACCTACTGCATGAAGAGACAAAGCCAGCCCTCTGCAGACACCAAAGCTGTCAGCACCTTCGTCTGGGACTACTAGCATTCAGTACCATGAAAACTGTCTGTTACAAGCATTAAGCCTCTGCTATTTTGTCATAGCAGACCAAGTGGATACAACAGAAGGGAATTCCTCAATCTAATAATAGGCATCAACGAGAAACCAGGAGCTAGTACAGTACATTTAATGGATAAGACTGAATGCGGGACTGGAGAGATGGCTCAGTGGTCTAAAGCACCTACTTGGAATAAGCTTGGCAAAGCAGGGACCGCGGTTCTAATCCCCCAGCACCACATGCCAGCCAGCCCTGCCCCCTGGTGGGCTGAGCTGGCCACACACACAATAAATAAATGTAAAATAAATAAATAAAATACGCTTTTAAAAAAAAAAAAAAGACTGAATGCGTCCCGTGAAGGGGCTACTCAGCCTTACTGGAGGGTGCAGCCACTGCAACAAGGCATGAACAAGAAAGAAAAGGTACATGAAGTGGAAACAAAGGAAGCCTCTGGCCAGGGGAAGCAGCATACCCCTGTAATTCCACCGCTTGAAAGGCTGAGGCAAGAAGACTAAGAGTTTGAGGCCAACCTGTGCTAGTGAGTTACAGGCCAGTCTGAACTACATGGCAAGACCCTGTCTCAAAAACAAAAAAAAAAATTCTCTAAGACTCAGGACATGGGGTTGGTGAGATGGCTCAGTGGTCTAAAGCACCTACTTAGAACAAGCTTAGCAAAGCACAGGGACCGTGGTTCAATCCCCCAGCACCACGTGCCAGCCAGCCCACCCCCTGGTGGGCTGAGCTGGCCACACACACACACACACACATAAATAAATAAATAAATAATAAGACTCAGGACATATGAGAACTTGTACTGTAACGTCATGTAACTCGGTAGTGTCCCAAATTTTCTGATCAAGGAGATTATGGGGCCAAAGAGGAAAGTGATCAATGATGTAGAGTGTGCCTAAGGAGAGTCACATGGAGAGAAAACACTCTCTCAGGCTTTCACAGAGAGCACACTGACCAAGCAATGACCGTGACTCATCCACATGGCTTACAGTGACAAAGGTTCTACAATCTGAGGTACAGGATCTCAGGATAAATCCTGAGGGGATTTCACTGACCTTATCAGACCCAAAAGCCATAACTCTTGTTGCATAGGTCCTGCTTTACCTTGGTCTTAACCATCTAGCAGGAAAGTATAAAAACAAAGTATAGGCGCCAGGGAGATGGCTCAGTGGAATAAGCGCTTCCCTAGCAAGCGCAAGGGCCTGAGTTCAATCCCCGGTTCCACAAAAATAAATAAATAAATAAAATAAAATAAAAACGAAGTATAAGAAGTAAAGCCATGGTGTTATGTTGAGCTGTAGGGGACTCAGGTCAACAATTTCTGACATTGCCAGTCAAGCAAAAGACCCAATACTATTATGGGCTACTGGACTCTTTTAGAATATTTTGCTGAATTAACACACCTATAATATTCAAATGATGGAACTAAACAAAAAAGGGGATACAGATGAATGTCCATTTTGTATCTATGTATTCAAAATGGTTAGGATATACAGTTACATTCTCTTAATGAATAGAGGGATTTGTTCTAGTAGAGTTTGTAAATAGGATATCATGTCCGCATCTTGTACAGCAAAGAACCACTAGGAAGAATGTATGCAATGTATTAATTATTGAAACTGTCCTGCCAATTTGATTTGAAACTGTCTCGTTGCTATTTGTTTCTCAATAAAATTATGGGGAAAAATTTTTTTTTAAAATTCTATCTGGTTAAGTACTATATCTAAAATATCCTAAAAACTAAATGAACGACAAAAAGAACTCTTCAGTCTTAAAAAGAGGCCAAGGATTTGAATAGATGATTCACAAAGGATTTGCAAATGACAAATAAGCCCATGAAAAGATGTTGGACATTATTAGTCATTAGGGAAAACAGATTAAAACCACAATGTGACAGCATTATACACTCATTAATGGCTAAAATTAAAAAGATTATACAGTACCAACTGGCAAAGAGATGAAAAAGACCAAGATAGTATGCTGGTGGGGATGTAAAACAGTAGGGACGCCTTGGAAATAACCTGAAGAGGTTAACTGTTGCTCACTTCTGACATCCAGCAATCCTTCTCCCAGGCAGCTATCCAAGAGAAATGGAAACGTATGCCCACCTCTTGAGATATACAGGAATCTTCAAAACAGAGAAAGGCTGGGAACAACCCAAACTCCGCTGACTGGCAAGCACACAGATGAGCCGTGGGGCGAGTCGCACTTCAACACCACTCCACAACAAAAGAGAATCAACTGTTGCTACTCACAACAACTAGGAAAAGAACCCAGCATCCTGCTCAGTGAAAGGTTAGCATCCCCTCACAAAGTCCTAGGAGAGGGCCAAGGCATGGGGGCGGGGCTCCGTGTGCCAGGAGTGGGACTATGCTAACCACTGAGGCTTGAGGGAGTGTCTTTCTTTTCTCTCTCTTTCTGTAATACTGAACCCAGGGCTTTTGCATTGAACTGTATCCCCAGCCCTTTTTTCTTTTTTCCCCTTCTCTTTTAATTTCACAGTCATTAAGTTGTACAGGCTTACCCTAAACTTGCAATCCTCCTCTCTCAGCCTCCTGGAAGGCTGTGTGTACAGACGCGGACCAGCATATCCAGTTTAAGGATGATTTCTGCGGTCATATGATGATGCCCTATCTTGATTCTAGTAGTGGTGACATGGCTAGAATTACAGTGAACAGAGCCACATATTAAAAGTGCTCACTTTGCTGTATATAAATTATTCTTCAAAATAAAATGCATCAATAAATTATTCCTCAATAAGCAAAATCTTTAAAAAAAATAAATAAGAAGCCACTACACACCCAGGAGGAAAGCTGCGGCTAGAATGACCAAACAATGGCGCACTGGACAGGATTTGGCTCGATGTATACCGCGCCTAAGTAAAATGCACATGCACAACCACTTCAGAAGACAATGTGGCAAATGGTGACCAGACACTCAGATCAGATATCTTCCAAGTGACTCGTTCTGTTCCCAGTGTTTACCAAGGAGAAAGAATGCCCACATCATCCACACAAGGACCAGAACACAAATGCTCACAGAAGCTTCGCTGGTAACGGCCGAAAGCTGGAAATAACCCAATGCCCGTTTAGCTGCGGAGTGGACAGTGCAGGTCTAAGCACAGGCAGCTGTTCAGCACACGCAGCACCAAACCACTGGGACGTGACACGTGAGAATGAATCTCCAAACGGCCCAGAGTGTAGAAACCCCGCTACCCTAAAACAGAATCAGTGCAGCATTTCACTTATATGAACCTTCAGAAAGCCAAAAGGCACACGACAGTGGCAGTTTACATCTGAGGATGTACACACACAGCAGTCTGACTCCAAGTAAGCACAATTTTCTATCTTCACCTTTCCAGTGGTCCCACGGGGGTATGTATACATTTCTCAAATCAACTGTACACTCAAAATGGAGATGTGCTGGTCTAGCAAGTTATGCCCCCGAAGTTCCATATGCAAACATGCGTCTAAATGAAAGTCTACCAAACCCCCAACTACCACGTACTTGGCTCACACGTAATTCCAACAGTTGTGGCATCAGCTGCCAGCTCCACTGCCAGCTGGTCAGGAAAACACAGAGAAGGAGCCCACCGCGACCTGGGCTTCAAAGGCTCCAGTCCGCCCAGCACTCCTCCAGCTCAACCCAGTGTTTCTAGCTAAGATACACTTCTTATATGCGCTTAACTTGACAGACAAAATTACAATGTATTCTTACACTATTTTCTCCTAATATTATATTTTAAGTGTTGGTGCTTCAATTATGCAGAAAGATGCCGCCACCAACCAAGGTAATTTCTTCTCTGAGCACCCTAGATATAAGATGGAACTTCTCAATTTAAAACACTGCCCTCAACAATGATCCCCAGGAATGGGGGAAAAAGCAGCAAGACACATCCCACAAGTACAAACTGCCTACAATGAATGTTAGCATTATGTGTCTCTAAAATGTACCAATACAGTAATAAGTTTAAAAATGAATCAAAAATAAATTTTAAAAACCCAATGATCCCCAGGTTTTATTGTTAAAAAAAAAAAAAAAAAAGACAAGTGCTCACACAGGCAACAAATATACCAAAACTGGAAGCAAAATTAGCATGCCCCTGCACGGAGGTGACACGCCAAGCCACCAAGTGTTCCATAGTTTTGTGTAAGGAGAACAACCAATAATGGTAATATACCATGAAGACCTTTGAATCTTACAAATTTTCTTTTTGTCTAAAAAATAATAAAATCTTAAAAATGGTTATGTTTAGTGTTTAAAAAAAAAAAAAAGTGGTCTGAAGAGATAGCTCAGTGGCATAAGTGCCTGCTGAACAAGCGCAATGTCCTGAGTTTGATCCCCGGTACCAGGGTGGGGGTGGGGGAGCTATTAAGGGGGCCAGGGAGATGGCTCAGTAGAACAAGCACTTGCCTGATAAGCATGAGGGCCTGAGTTCAATCACCGATTCCCCCTCCAAAAGAAAAAAAAAAAAAAATGTGCATTAGAAACACTGAAAGGGAGCTGGTGAGATGGCTCAGTGGTCTAAAGCGCCTACTTGGAACAAGCTTGGGAAAGCACAGGGACCGCGGTTCCATCCCCCCCGCACCACATGCCAGCCAGCCCCGCCCCCTGGTGGGCTGAGCTGGCCACACACACACACACACTAAATAAATAAATAAATAAATAAATGTTTTAAAAAAAAAAAAGAAACACTGAAAGGACAGCCTCACAAAGTAACAAAAATAAAAATGAAAAACTTTTAGGAAAGGAGGAAAGAAAAAGAGAACAGAAATAAAAGTGGTTCTCAAACACTGAGCCACATGCTTTACACATTCAAAATACAAATGAAAACATAGGAACTAAAATTGAGAACTACAATGACTAAAGTTAAATCATGTATCAAATTGGTAGCAAAAGCACAGACGGATCCTTTGTTGGTGCTTTGCACATCCTCATAGGATAAGTTCTAGAGATAAATGCAAAGAACTTTACTCTTGTCTTAATGCTAGAATTTTGAACTTATTATTAAGTATATGCCAAACAAGTAAGTAACAGTGATAAGCCAAACCAATAAACGTGTTGGCCCCTTCTCAGCACCCAGGTGTGGAGAGCCCACCGGAGCCCATGCATAGAGGGCAACAAGAGGCACCTGCAGGGCTCCCGGAGCCAAAGCCACAGCAGACTAAAGGCTGCAATAGAGAGAAATCTCCAAGAGTCGAAAGAAAGGCGGAGATACTGCAGCTCAGAAAGCCCCTTGGTAAAACACAGCCCAGACCTGTGCACCCTGGGCACATCCCACCGCAACATGCCGCCCAGCACTCCTCCTGACCTTGACAGGTCTGATGGTCTCCTGGAGCAGAGGACAGCCAGACTCACACCCATACACCTGTTTGCAGCTGAGCTCCAAACACCAGAGAAGCCCCACCAATACCGCATTATGCCCCCACGCACACGCCAATGCACGCTGGCAACCCCTGCAACCACTTGGAGCCCAGCACCAAATTCCAAAGGCTGGGCAGGCAGTTCACCTGATGTCCTGGGTCAGCAAGTCTCCAGCAACAGGAACTGAGATTCGCACCAATTATTTCCTACGTGTTTGTCTTTACCTATTATAAGCACGTACTAGACACGTCAAAAAAAGGAACTATAGAAACAGGCATTCTGTAATCTCACAGTTTGGGAGGCTGACAACAGGAGAATCACTACAAGTCCAATCTACATAGTGAGACCCTGTAGACCCTGTAAATCCTGTAAAAAATACATTAAAAAATAAATAAAGGGGCCAGGGAGATGGCTCAGTGGAATAAGCGCTTGCCTGGCAAGCGCGGGGACCTGAGCTCAATCCCCGGTTCTGCAAATAAATAAATAAATAAATAAATAAATATTTAAAAACAGGCATTATTGAGTTGGGCATGGTGGTGCAGCCTGTAAACACAGCACTTGGGAGGCCAAGGCCATGAGTTCAAAGCCAGTCTGAGCTGCACTGCAAAACTTGGCCTCAAAAAAAAGTAGGCATTATTTGCAGTGTTATAGAATGGACTCTGTAGGACTGGGGAGATAGCTCACTGGTCTACACACCTGCCTGGCAAGCACAAGGACCCAAGTTTGATCCCCAGTACACATGCTGTGCGGGCCCCCGGAATCTTGTGAGGGCCCCAAAACCAGGTGTGGTGACACACGCCTGTAATCCCAGCACTGGGGAGGCTGAGACAGGAGGATCACTACAAGTCTGAGCTGTGCGGCAAGACCCTGTATCAGATGGATGGATAGATTGATAGGACTTTGTAAGCTATCACATAGTACCTGTCACGTAGGAAGGGGTGGGGAGCAGAGAACTTGAACCCGAAGCATTCCCTCCACAGGAGCCTCAAGGACACCTGATATAGTCATTTCTGCTTCAACAGGGCAAAGAGGGAACCGGCTCCCAGAGCAATGAGGGCCCTCCTGCGTCCTGGGGAGCAGCAGGAACTCTTCTTTAGAGGGGCAACCACTAAGGCCTCCTCCACCTGACGCGGACTTCCCAATGAGGGCATTTGAAAGAAAAAGGAGTTACACAGCCAGCCAGCATCAGCCCAACAGGCAAAGCCCAGGAAGCCAGCCCCAGCCTCTGGCCCACTGACCTCTGGGAGTCTACACAGAAACACCATGTGATACTGTGAACCAAGACAGGAAGAGAAATGAGTACCAAGACCCTTTTACACAACTGTACTGAAATGTACCTTACAGAAGACAAAATTCTCCCACTTTAAGCAGAAACTATGGTGGTTTAGGCAAACATACACAGCTGTGCAGCCACCACCACCGTTGAGATGCGAACATTTCCATCCACTTAAAAAGGCCGCTGAAGCCAACTGCAGCCACACTGGTCTGGACAAGTCCTACTGTGACGGTTCAGCTTGCTCTAGAAGCGCACACAATCAAAATCACTCAATGCACGCTCTTCTGTGGCAGCTGCTCATGTGGCAGGTCGTCCTGGAGGGCACCTGCGCCTCACGCGAGAGCGCCCGCACCTTCGTGCTTCCCAACCGTGCTCCACCACGTGGGCGTCTCACAGCATGCTTAGCGCTCGCTGTGCGCGGGCCTCCAGAAGACTTCCAACTTGGGCAGCGTACAGTGAGGTGCTACGAACACTCCCAGACCAGTCTCACTAGGGTGTGAGTCTTCAGTCCTCCTGGAAGGAGACGTGCTGCGCACAGGGACAAACGTTTAATCTTTATGCTTACCCCCCGAACTGTCTGACCTCTTCAGCAGTACCCAGGCTCCCAGGCCCCGCAGTCTCAGGCACACAAGGTGGGAGAGGGTCGGTCTGATCCCAGCCCCTCAGGGAGGCAGAGGTGCCCAGCTTCGGGCCTTCCCTGGAGCACTCTGAGGGCTGCTGAGCGGGGTGTCTGCAGATGCTTACTGGCCAGGCCGCATCTTCCGTCACACCTACCCAACCCTGGCCACTTTAAACTGAGCCGTGTGTCATAATCTTATTAAGCTATAAGATTGGATACAAGGGCTGGTGAGATGGCTCAGTGGTCTAAGGCACCTACTTAGAACAAGCTGCAACAAAGCATACAGACCGCGGTTCAATCCCCCAGCACCACATGCCAGCCAGCCCGGCCCCCTGGTGGGCTGAGCTGGCCACACACAAATAAATAAAATTAAAAAAAAAAAAAATTAAAAAAAAAAAAGATTGGATACAAGTTCTTTAACAAATATTTTCTCCAGTGTTAGCATCGCCTCTTCATTTTCTTAAAAATGCCAGTCAACTCTAATAAAACTTTTTCTTATGATTTTGAAGTCCAATTTAGCAATTTTTGTTCCTCTATGGTTCATGCTGTTCCTACCCAAGCCGACCCATCCACACTCATAAACAGAGCACAAGTTTTTCTTCCACCAGTCTGTTTCTCTACAAGAACTCTTGCTTAGTAGTGTGGTAACAATGTTGCTACAAGTGGAACACACTTGCATTAATGGGGCTGAGGCCCCAGTGGGGCAATTGCAGGACTGCCTGGGCTCCCAGGAGTCCACACCACCAGCCAGTATGGCAGCCCTCCAGAACAGCCTAGTGGAAATGCCCTGCACTCCGGAAGCGCCACCCGAGGTCTGCCGGTGGGCCTCCAGAGAGGGTGCATGTCCCCATGCCAGAAGGCCCGCTGCACTTGCTTCACCTCCCCTCTGAGCCCACACACGAGGCACAGTGTGGTGACCAAGTATGTGCACAAGAAGCCAGCCAGCCACGAGCCCAGCAGGATGGTGCCTGCAGGCCACACTCAAGGAGCCTAGCACCACTGCAGGTGACTATGACAGGAGGGACACCTGTCCCAATACCACAACAGGCAGCCCCCCTCCTCTGCAAACAGCACTTATGCCACAAACTCAAAGTGCTTCAGTCTGGTTTGGTACAGAACAGACTTTGCTGCAAAAAAAAAATCACCCAGCTTCCACAGAGTGCCAAAATATAAACAAAGATTCAACCACAGCAACAAAGGCAAATCAGAGAAAGCAGAGATCTATTTTAGAAGCACCTGGAAAACTAAAAAAGGGGATATAAATGAATGAATGACCATTTTGTATCTGTATATTCAAAATAGTTAGGACAGATATACAGCTACGTTCTCTTAATTCAATGAATAAGATCTGTTCCAGGGGCTGGTGGGATGGCTCAGTGGTCTAAAGCACCTACTTAGAATAAGCTAAGCTAAGCAAAGCACAGGGACTGCGGTTCAATCCCCCAGCACCACATGCCAGCCCGCCCCGCCCCCTGGTGGGCTGAGCTGGCCACACACACATACACACACACACACACACACATAAATAAATAAATAAAAATTTAAAAGAACAAATTAAAAAAAAAAGATTTGTTCTAATAGTGTTTGTGGACGGGATGTCATGTCTGCATCTTGTACAATGAATAACCACTGAGACAACAATGTGCAATGTATTTATTATTGAAGCTGTCCTACTGATCGGTTTTGAAACTGTCCTATTGCTATTTCTTTCTCAATAAAATTATTAAAAAAGAAGAAGCACCTGGAATTCCTGCTGGGCCATCCAGACAGAGGTGCTGCTGACAGGCAGCCCTTGATCCCAGAGACCTAGGCCCCTACTTAGGCTCACTGACTCACTGAGATACACCTCTTCTTCCACAGCGCCCTACTAGGAGCTGCACAAGGACGGTCACTTCCAGTCCTAAGTGGTACAAGCCAAGGGCCATCATCATTCCTAAGAACCAAGCACAGTCTCAGCAGCACTTCCTCACTGGCACTGGCTCTCCCAAGCCCAAGCAAGAGGGGCCTGCGCATTGGGATTGGAGAGAAGGGCCAGCTGCAAGGGGAGGAGGAGTCAGTGGGAGAGGGCTGAGAACAAGGGGGAAGGTAGGGTGGGAGCAGAATCCAGGGGGAGGGCAGCGGGGTGACCCAGTGAGGAGGACCCAAGGGAGCATCCAGGGCATGGGGAGGGCCAGGATCCAGAGGGCCAGGACCAAGGAGGACCAAGGGGGCTGATGGGGGCTGAGACTCCAGAGAGAGGACGAGGATAAGGACCCATGGGCAGACGAGGGGAGGAGGAAGGGGGGCAGCCAGAAGACAGGAGCCAGCAGAGGGAGGCCCTAGGGAAGGAGACCCAATGCGAGAGGACCCAGGGGGGAGACAGAGGCCAAGAGAACCCGTCCAGGAGGACCCAGATGGGTTTTTTTCCTGTGCAAATGAGAGCACTGAGAAGAAATCACCCACACAGTGGAGCACATGACAGCAGGCCAAGAACAAGAACATGCGTTCGCAGTGTTGAAAGGCACTTCAGAAAGGAGAAAATCACAGAAGTAGCCCCAAACTGGACCAAACCTCGGGTAACCTGAGTGTTCAGGCAGAAGAAACACAGGTCCCCAGAACATGGAGGGTGTGTCCCTTGGCCCCCCTACACACACCCCCTCGTGGCCGATGGCGGACAGGTACAGAAGGGATGCTCCACCCAGGGACACAGCAGCCAGGGCCCATGGGACAGAGCCCATCCACAGAATGACAGCCCCGCTCCAGGAGTCCACCGTGCTCAGAACAGTGCCTCTAGCACACTGTGTGGCTTAGTAAGTACGTGCTCTTTTCGTACTCAAAAATGCTGTCAGATGGCAAATCATCCACTGCGCCACCCTGATAACCAACATAGGGCTTCCTCGGGACTGCCTGTGTGCCAGCCTGCCCTCTCCCCAGGGCAGCCTGCTGCGAGGCTTCTAGTCCCGCCTGGCCTGGCCCGGGGCTAGGCGGATTCTCACAGCATTCGTGCACAGCACCAGCTCATGAAGCCGGTAGGGTGGAGGCAAAACGGACACACGGAATCCACGCACCCCCCTGCTCTTAGAGCCCAGCTAGCCTGACAAGCCGCACCTGCTGCCCAACCAACCTAGATGCACCTGCCAGACCGCCTCCAGCCACGTGGCTGTCCCGGCCCAGGATAGCACCATCTTACACCACACCAGTAGGTGGGGCTATATCACATCACTGTCACCTCTGGCGCAGTTCCCCACTCAAAGAATTTGGTGACCTACGCAGCTACAGGGACAGTCCTTTCATTCCCAGAACCCTTCCTGTGGAGACTGGCCACCCCAGAAACTGACTGTCAGGGTGGGAATGCCGCCTCCCACAGCACCGGCTCTCCGGGAGCCTACTGCACCTGTCCTACAGCCCTGCACTTTCCTAGCCCTGTGGCCACGCTGACTCAGCTGAGTACTGAGGCAGCACTGCAGTCCGAGGATGCAAGGGGAACACAGTGACCCCATCCACACGGACACCTACTAAGCCACACCCAGGATGCTGGCCTCCCTGGACCCCTGCCGGCCTCAGATTCCATGTGGCCAACCTGGCACGGAGAAAGAAAAGCCCAGGCCACCCAGCTCACTCACATCCTCCTCCCGGCAGTGGCCACACTGCACCCTCGCCTGCTTGTCCTTCTTTGTCCTTCCTGAGGGCTCCTGCACCATCAATTGCTCTCTCTACCCTCTCAACTTGGGAAATGGGCTCCAAAGAGCAGAGCCACATGGATCTACACAACCCCAGCAAGGCTCAGAGAGGAAGGCCAACATGTTCTCAACAGAGAGGGAAGATGTGCACACGGTGCCAAGTGCTCACACTGTGGGGGCCTGTAATCCCAGCACTTGGGAAGCTGAGGCAGCTGTGAGTTCAGGACCAGTGTCTGAACTGCATAGCCAGACCCTGCCTCAGAAAGAAAGAGAAAGAAAGAAAGAAAGAAAGAAAGAGAGAGAGAGAGAGAGAGAGAGAGAGAGAGAGAGAGAGAGAAAGAAAGAAAAAAGAAAGCCAGCAAGATAGCTCAATATGGTGGCACACGCCTGTAATCCCAGTGCTGGAGAGGCTGAAAATAGGAGGATCACTACAAATCCAAGCTCCATAGTGAGACCCTGTACCAAATACACAAAATGAAAAAATACTTAAAGAAACAAAGAGAAGATGTACAGACAGAGATGGGGGGCGAGCATCACAAGTTCAAGGCCAACCTGGGCTACAATAGCAATGTTAAGGGCCTTAAAAAAAAAAAAACCTTGGAATGGCAGATTCATGAAATACATCAATACAATTAATTTTACCCATTTCCTCACGTGCCTTTCATATACTACTAAAAACTATAACTTATGCATGTGGCCTGCATTCTATTTCCACTAGGGAATATTGCTAGAAAACTTCCTCTCCTTAGAAACAAGCTAAAAGAAACGAAACGACCCTTCAACCCCACTCCCACCTTCAGCAGCCCAGGCACGCCCATTTTCCAGGCAGAACTTGCCTGCTCTGTCCACCTTCGCCTCCTCCTTGGTCTGAGGCCAAGGGGCAGCCCTACATCCTCCCACACGATCCTGCCAAGAAAGGTGACCTCCCACCTCCACACACCTCCCAGCACCAGGACCCTGCTGGGCCACCTGTGGGCACCCTGCCTCATGCCCTACCTCTAGGAACAGAATGTCCCAGAAATGCTCTCCAGGCCACCCACTGTGCCCCCTCAGTACCACAGCTGCACGTGTCCTCCTGTATTACAACACTGCCGGTCTTTAAAGGACAGCCACCCCCAGCACTAACCTGGCTGGATTTGGTAGCCTAAAGTTGCACATCTACAATTAAATTCTTGAGTTTCCTAGACAAGTAAATAAATAGACTGTTCTCAGGAAGTTTCATGTACTGCTGGACAGCGACAATCAAGTGTTACGGGCCACACATTGCAATATCCAAGACTGTCAGGTCTCTACACCACACCAGCCACACCCACCATATTTCCGCTCACAAAGAGCAGGGGATTCTGCAAGGTGGCTAGGGTGCTTCTCAGATAGTAGATGCTCACAAGGGACAAAACTGCAGTGTCTTCACAGGAGGGACCACAAGGCCAGCAGCCAGCAACAGCACAGAAGAAGCATGGCAAAAATGCCAAGGGACACCCAGGACGGTACCTGTCACTAAGTGCAAGCTGAGGCCTACAGGCCTCGCAATGCAGGGAAGAGATGGTGCACACGCACACACACGAGAACAGGGCAGAGGGCAGGCTACGTAGGCTGGGGCGGGAGCTGCAGCACATGGTCAGGATGCTGGCACAGGCCCAGCTCGCCTACAGGGGTGCTGTGCAGGTGCTTATTAAAGTGTGAAAACTGCCACATAAATAAAAGCAGGCCACACAGGGACCAGCACTATGACTCAGGTCTAGGCATCTGAGATCCGAAAGCACACCCTTTGTCCCCTCCATGGCCTCCCATCCCAATTAATGGCCTCTGTAATGCCAGCCAGCCCATCTACCCACTGCCAGGCCACACTGCCTCCAGGAGCCTCCCTGACTCACAAGCAAGCACACCCCATGACAGAGGCTGAGGTGCAAGAGTGTGTGGGTGTGCTGCTCAGCCGGGACCTGCAGCAGAGGTGGCAGTGACCCAAAGGGAAACCCCAGGGGTCTGGGGCTCCAGTGGGCACCCCCTCACTTCAGAACTGGCATCCCTAGAAACCCCAAGGAGCTGGGCTCCCACTATAGACCCAGAGGTGGCAGCACATGCACTGAGCTCTGCAGAGGCTGAACAGGACGCAAACGGTGAGGCCCAATCTGGGGGCCAGGGTGCCTGGCCAGGAGGCAGGTGAGAAGGCACTAGGAAGGGCCAGAGCGGAGCTCTTCGGGTGAGCTGTTCAGGAGTTGAGTCCAGCAACAGCAAAACCCAGGGTCCCCATCGGGGCAGAAGCAGTGCAGAAGCAGCAGCAAGCAAGAACACCCCAAGGCAGGATACAGCGAAGGTGTGGCTCAGCCACAGGCTGCAGGAGACTCTCAGGGTGACTGGGCACTCCCTGAGTAACCGAGACTGTACTGTCCCCAGGCCTGGAACCACACCTGGCACCAGTAAAGAGGGCTGTGCTGTCACTTTCTACTGACCACCCAGAGGGCTGATTCAGAGCAGCTTAAAATGCAGACAGTGACAAGAACAGAAGAAACGCTACTATTAGCACCAAAAATAAATGATTGTTAAAAACTAATAATAGGAGACTGGGAAGATAGCCCAGTGGAACAAGCGCTTCCCTGGCAAGCGCAAGGGCATGGGTTCAATCCCCGGTTCCGTAAAAACAAACAAACAAAAACAAAAAAAAACTATTAACAGCTCCAAGCCTCCTTAAGAAAAATAAGCTATAACAGACCAAGCTAAAAGTCCCATTTTCACACCCATCTTCCCTCAAAGAATCACTTCCAAGAAGCTTTGCATCCGTGGGACAGCTGCACTTCAAAACGCATATGCGGCAAGACGCAGACCTCTGACACATGCCCAGCCTCCACCACAACTTGGAGTGTGGCCCTCAGCACCCACACAATGAACTCGCCAGTGCACATCCACCCCACAGTGCATTTCTGCCTTCCAAGAAAGAAGCTCATGTATGTCCCACTATTTCATGTGTCCCATGCACAGTTCTGGCTGCTCCAGGTCCACATGTACCACGACCACTGTTCCACATCCACACACAATCCTGCCACTGCACATCCAAACATAACCCTGTCACTCCACATCATCAAATGACACCCTGTACTCCAAGTCCACACCAGACTCAGCATTCACATATAATCTCCCTCTACTCCACATCCCCTTCCTACTACTCCACGCCACTCCTTGTCCACACAGGACACATGCACACATCCCACCCCCATCCAAGCACAATCCCACTACTCCACATCACGTATGAGCTCTACCAACCTACGTCCCCGTTACCCTTCTACCACTCCACATCCCTACCAGGCACACCCCGCCCTCCACACCCACAGTCTCCACACTATGTTCCTTAATGACCGCCACTGCTCTGCATGCACACAACCCCCAGGACCCACATATATGCATGCAGTGGCCCACAACTCTACATCTGGATGAGATGCCCACCATTCCACACACCCCAAACTAACCCTAGCACCCCATGCACACACGTGCTGCATGTCCGCACAACCCCACCACTCCGTAGCCACTGTTCCTTGCCTATGCACAACCCGCCTGCGCTCGGTGACCTGAGCCATGCATCCGGGAAAGCTCACTTTCGTCTTCTCACTGTTGTACACTGGGAGAGGTTTTCTCAGGAGTCCAGGGACAGAGGCAAATGGCACTCCTCCCACACCAGGACTCTCATGGCAGCCAGATCTGGACTAAGGTGCCCAGACCCAAGCAGCCTCTGTACATGAGCTAAGGTGCAACTGTCCCCCAGCCTAGCCTCAGAGACGCCGGTGCAACACCCCAGGATGCAAGCTGCGTAGCCCACGATCAGTTCCAGAAGCAGACCTCGGACAGCACCCAGCACCACTTTGCCACTTCTTAACCCGAGCCTTTCTTTGTGAGAGGGGATCCCACAGCAGACACAGCGCGAGCCCTACAAACCTGGAAGCGCAAGGGCGAGGGGCTCTCCCACTGCTCTCTGTGACTGCCGGCATTTCTCTGTGTACCCCACAGCAATCATGCCAAACCTTGCAGAGCTTTCAATGACTCAAACAGCGCACCATGACATGTGTGCCACAGGGTTGCCACTACGGCCCTGGAGCTTCTAAGTGGCATAAACGTAGCTCTCAACAAGTCAGAGGCCAAACAGAAATACTAGAGTGCTGCAAACTCAATACAACTGATACAATGCCTACTGGGGGAAATTTCACTAGAGAAGGAGGGGCTAGAGCACACAAAAGGACTAATAGAACTGGTTAGCTTTCTAATATGTTGCACTTTTGAAATGTGTTTTTACATGATTATATTTAAAACATTAGGGCTGGGGATGTAGCTCAGTGGTAAGAGTGCTTGCCTAGCATGCCCAAGGCCCCAAGTTCAATGCCAAGTACCGCATGCACACACACAAAAACTTCTAAAACTTTATGCTGAAAACTGTACTGACTTAGAAAAAAATGAGAAAGGAAGCCCATGCCACAGCCCCAGCTCCACTCCTCACCCTGCTCAGTGCCCCAGAGCACAGCCCCATCAGCAGGCCCCGCCTCACTTCCATCAGGAGCCCACCACAAGCTGGATCTCAAGGTGGTGCTAAATAAATGTCTACTGCCTGGCCAACTCCACCAGCCCCGTGCCAGGGACTGCAGCCGCACGCCCTCATCCCTCCTCCCCAGCACAGGCCGGATCCAGGGATCTTTGCAGCTAGATATAGCTGCTACCAAGTTTTCCTAGCTACGTCTTGACTGAAACTAGAAAGACTAACCTGTGTTCCTCCTGTCCCGAGATGAAGGCCTTTGGCTCAAAAGGGGCTTCTTTTATTATTTTTTTGGGGGGTGTCAAATCCAGGAACACAACCACTGGCTACATGCCCAGCTCTTTTTTAAAATTTCAAATTGGGCATCTCACTAAGTTACCCAGGCTGCACTCAAACTTGCAATCCTCCTGCTTCAGCCTCCCAGGCAGCTGAACTACAAACACACACTCCCAAGGGACCTCTGAGCACCCCTGCCCCTCCGGTTGGTGGGACACGAAGACTCCTGGCATTGGGCCTCAGGCAGGCAGGCAAGGTGGCCCTGGGAGAGCACCAAGGAGGGAAGACTCAAGCACTAGGGAGCTCCTAAAGCAGAGCCCACCGGGAACAGCCAGCCAGCAGAAGCCAAAGGCCGAGTGGCCAGCTGGAGGCACGCACACACCTGCCCTGCCCTCGCCTCGAGCAAGCTCTATGGGCACAGGGAGCTCGCCATGCAGACTCGAGGCGGCACCCTGCCCCAGCCTCTGTGCAGCCTGCTCCCTGCCCAGGCGCGCAAGTGCACAGTGCCTTCCAAGTGAGCCGCGTCTAGGCCTCAAGAGCTGCACACAGGCGAGGGCAGCCCCCAAAATCCCATTCACCTGTGTGCTCAGCACCTTCACAGAGAAAGACTGCCAGTCTGGACATGAGGTCACCTGACAGAAGGCCACCTAGGACTACCAGGGACTTGAGCATGGCAGGCACGCAGGTCAGGTACTAGGCAGCAAAAAGGCCTCAAAGACCATGAAGGGCGTGGCAAGCACACAACACATAGCAGAACCAAGTAAGTCACAGACTTAGAATTCACAGGGTAATGCTAATTTCATAAAACTGAGAGATTATCAGCATCAGAAACAGGCTGAAAGGAAAGCCCGCAGAGATAAACAGTCCGGGCAAGGAGAAGTTACCAGTGACTTCATTTTCTTCCCCATGATTTTCTTTACTTTTTAGGCTTCCTATGGTGAGTATAAACCAAATCTATGAACAGAACAGGCTGGAAAAGAAATAATTTCCAACTAATAATTTTAGAACAAATTATAGGGGCGGGGGGGAAATCAACCAGGAGCGCTTTCTCCCTCCACTCCTCAAATGAACTGTCCTAACTCTTCTGAAGCCGGTGTTCTATAGCACTTTCCAGACACTCGGCCTCGCCGCAAGGAAGGCTCAGCTCTGGTCTACTCACGGCTCGTCCACAAGACCCGCGTGTGGGCCAGAGGAGCCCCCAGGAGCACGCTGGTGAAAGAGCCAAAAGGCGTTCAGCTTCTTAAAAACTGCTCCTTGGCCAGTGTCCATGGATTTTAGCACAAAGTCAGAAAATTCAGAGGTTATCTCTCCCTTCTGCTGGTGTCCACTGTGACCAGCCACCTTACCACCCTCCAGCCCTTCCCACCAAGCACTGTGGGTCAGACCAGCAGCCCCCAAGGCCTCTGTAGGATACCTGTTCACAGCAGCCCGAGGGAAGGCTGCCCTGGATCCTCAGGTCCATTCAGATCTCAGGCCCTAGAACAAACCCATTGGTTGTACAGAACTTGCTTGCTTACAACTGAGCCCTCCTCCTAAAACTCATGCCCAGTCTGACAGTCATAAAGGGTTTGTACAAGTTCCCTCACCTCCAGGGTAGACACATCCAGAAGCAGGCTCCCCTGTACCGCCCACAGGATACCCCCACCAGGTCCCGCTCTTCCCCCAAGTCTGGGGGCCAGAGGAAAGAAGCATACACCATCCGTGGGGCACATGGTCCCATCATGCCCACAGGAGAGAAGAAAATGTTCTGAAAGTCAGATCTGATTCACAGACCTGCAGAGAGCCTTGCGCTCACAGACAGCACCTCTTGGCCTCAAGGGAGCTCCTACCCAACGATGCCTGTGGTGGCGTGCAGGAAACCTTCTGGCCAGACCCAGGGTACCCAAGCCAGAAGAGCCCAAGGCCGGGTTGGCGACAAGCTGTGCTACGTACTTTTTCAAAGTGGAATAGAGGGCCTAACTGTAGGCAGGTTTCTTTCTTTTTTTTTTTTTTTAAAGCTTTAACTCCTCAGTACAAATATTCATAAAATACATAAAAATCAAAAATGTTAAGTTCAAAGCTTTCAAAGCCCTACCATGGAAATAAAATGCCCAGTTTTCAAATAAAACTGTGCTATATCTGATCCACTTCAAGGCAGTGAGAAAGAGCAAGGGGCTTTGAAAGAGCAGACTCGCCTGCAGTCACATCGCCGCACTCCAGGCGCCCTCCGCCGGCTGCAGTCAGTGTCCAAGAGGCCACCGAGGCGCAGCACCGTGCACAAGTTCTGCAGCAAAAGGCTCTCCTACTTCTTTAACTTAATTGTTTTATTACTATGACAAGCCTGAGTAACAAGCTGCTGACCACACCCTAAGACTAGAGCCCTAGAGGACAACTGACAACTGTTTCTAAGGTCAGCAAATCACAGACTCCCACTTATCATCCACATAAAACAGCAAAAGTGAAAGTGTTTCTGATGATAACACAAACCATCATCAAGTTTTGATCAGTTCACATGTAACCAACTGCTCAAAGTTTTTTTCAGATTTATCACTTACAGGTAAGAAAGCTTATGTTCACACACCAAAGTGGGCCTTATAACCACTTTGACCTTATTTTTACTATAAAGACACAGATGAAGGCCTCATTGTCCTGCTCCATTTCCAGGGCAGTGGCAGAAAGGGCTTGGTACCATTCGGACCCCGACAGCACCACTGGGAGGCTGCGCAGAGGTCCAGCGAGGGCTGCTCCGAGCACTCCAGCCTCCCTCAAGCTCCACCACATGTGCCAGGAGCCCACTTTCCCAAAGAGCCTCCGTCCGGATCACCTATAAACCGGCCTGGACCAACATGGGAAGCTGGAAAGGCATGGCCTTCTGAAGCCCAGATCCTCGTGCGCCACAGCACAGCAGGCACGCGGCCAGCACTCTGCGCCTTCTGGGTCCTCAGCCCCTCGCGCTGCATCTGAAGTGCGAGACCCACTGGCTCCCAGGGACTGCTGCAGACACGAGCTGTCCACTCAACCTCATCTCCAAGGAGATGCCAAGGAGACACCGAGGAGACGCCCACCCCCAGGCCTTCCTCCAGTGCCAGAAGTGCAGTCAGGAAACAGAAGGGACCTCCGTGCTACACCAAGCAGTGCAGCCTGGTGCTGCCTTTCACAGGTCCCCAAATGTTACATTTTTGGTTCTTTTCAAAAGTTACTGTGACTTGAATGTATTAGGAAGAGAAAGGGGGTAAGGCCTCTGTCCTAAAGCAAGCCCCCACCTGGGCAGGCAGCCCACCTATGACGTCAGCGATCTTCTCAGACCCTGCACCCAGCTCCTCATCCACTTTGAGACAGATATGACTTGAACAAAATTCTCTTAAAAGATTTTGCTACTTCTACAGTAGAATGCTTGAAACTGAAAATGTAAGAAACTGGACAAGTGAAGGAACAGTAAAGGCTACTTGGCAGCTGTTCCTGTGCCTCATCCAGAAGGAATTCCATGTTCTTCACAAAGGAGTCAACCCCAATGTCACAGATGAAAACTGGGGCTCTACGACTGGTGTGCCCAATCGCCAATCTAACAACTGTGTTCCCAAATAACAAAATGCAAACTTCTTTTTTTTTTTTTAATTTTTTTTTTACATTTATTTAGTGTGTGTGTGTGTGTGTGTGTGTGTGGCCAGCTCAGCCCACCAGGGGGCGGGGCGGGCTGGCATGTGGTGCTGGGGGATTGAACCGTGGTCCCTGTGGTTTACTAAGCTTGTTCCAAGTAGGTGCTTTAGACCACTGAGCCATCTCACCAGCCCCTAAAATGCAAACTTCTAAGAACACCCCTTGTACCAAAGAATCTGCTGTCAAGCCCGGCCCCTAGAAGCCCAGTTTCTGTCACTTCAGAAGCAGCCCAGCTTGGAGAGTAAGGTTCATAAACTCAACCAGACCAGAGGGTGCATCAGCGACTTGAGGCTTTACCTTCCCTTCCCCCATCAACACCCATCAACAACTAACGCGCTCTGCCCAGCACGAACCAGGGCTGGACACCTGGCCTCACCTGCAGCACAGGTGCCGCCTTCAGAGCAGTGCACAGTGTTCCCAGGGCCAAGGCATCTCGACCCACGGGGAGAACAGGACCTAGGCTTTGGCCAAGTCCTAGGGCCACAAGAGCGCAAATTCTGAATGATGGTAGGATAAACAGAGGCACATGAATGCTAATTTGCGCACCACAAAATAACCTTTTTAGAAATGAGGCTCTTCAACATAGCACCTATTCATAAGACTTCCAGAGCCATACACACACCCTAATTTAGGTGTCCTATCACCTCCTCCTTCTCTCAAAGGTAATCACTTAGGACTCTGCCCCTAGGACCACCAAGGGTATATGCAACCACACCCTGACTTTCAGGGTTGAGACAGCCGCATGGTTATGACAGCATCTCTAAAGATTTCTTACATCTTCTTTTCTCATGATCCTCACAGTGGATAAAATGTACATTCTGGCACAGTCAAACAAGCAAATTTCAGCTGCAATAATATAAATGTCTTGTTGCAAAACTGTCCCAACAAATATCAAACCTCAGTTTGCTAAAAGCAAATCGACATTGTATTAAAAGTTCACTGCAAGCTAGGCATGATGGTGCAGGCCTGTAAGCCCAGCAGTCTAGTAGGAGACTGAAGTGGAAGAACCACAAGGTCAGCCTTGATTACTTAGCCAGTCCCAAAGCAAAACAAAAGTGGCCATGGGGGGGGGGGGGGGGCTGGACACGCAGGATAAGCCAAGGGGGTGAAACTTCCTCAAGGCTGTGATCTGACCTCCAGGACTCAGGGTGAAACCTCAGCAGGCACCTCAAGTCCCACTGTGACCTCTACCAAGGAGGACTATGGGAGGGGCACAGCACCCTTTCACACTCAACTGTCAACAACCTGCTACTGCACTTGACGCCTACTCAAAGCTTTGAAACCCTGCCCTCCCCCAAGGACCCCTTCAGCAGCCTCAGTTTGTAACTAAGTTGAAGCAAGGAGTGAGTCATTAACCAAGCAAGAGTCCTGTTGTTAATGCCACCTTTCTTCGGTACATCTTTTTTTTTTTTTTTTGCAAAGTTTTATTGATAAACAGATAGCAATGAGACAGTTTCAAATCAAATCGGGAGTACAGTTTCAACAAATATTACACTGCATATATTCTTCTTAGTGGGGTACATCTTTTATCAATTAAGAAACATCAAATAGGGCCAGGGAGATGGCTCAGTGGAATAAGTGCTTCCCTGGCAAGCGCAAGGGACTGAGTTCAATCCCCGGTTGCACCAAAAAAAAAAAAAAGAAAGAAAAAATATGAACTAGCAGAATTTAACATCCTCTAATCAATCATACAATATAGCTAGAATATTTATAACCTATTGCTGTCCTATCCTAGGCCATTTTGTCTATTCTTGTTTAGCTTGGGTTGTCATTAAAATAACATAAAACACACTTAATCAAAAAGTCATCTAAGGGGAGTATAAAGAGATGGACACAAACCTTTTTATTTTCTAGAAATCACGTGGCCACTTTAAAGCACTGCTCTCAGCATTAGCCACCCAATGTGAGTAGAAGCCAATCTCCGATCTCCACTCTCACATGCAGCACGGGACTGCAGGGATGCAGGTCTACTGAAATAACTAATCCACCACTTTTCTAGGGAGTGGACTCCGAGCCAAACACCACCAGTCCTAACCCTGACCTTAGAGCAGACTGCAGAAGGAAGTCTCAGGACGCCTCAGGACACAGGCAGCACAGATGCCCTTTTCAGATCACATCGCCCCCTCCCAGGGAGAGAGAGAGAGGAGCTTAACCTGTAAGATGCTTAGCACATTAAGGAAGCCGCCGACCCAGATCGCTGCAGTCAGATCACCACTGAGAACACCCACGGCCACCTGGCCATGTTACCTTCCCAGATGGAAGGACAGTTTGGGGATGCTCTTGCCCTGAGGGAGGCACTGCTAACAAGAGCAAGACCCTGGAAGAGTGTTTTATAAGTAGATACAAAGTATCTAGCATTCCATATAATAGGCTACAATTATGATTGCATTTTCAAAAATAGCTAAACACCAGTCATAATTTCCACCCAAAGGTAGAAATAGACACAACAATCTTCAGTACTCCACAGACATGTGGCTAGGGGTACTGCACCAGCTCCAGGGGTGCTTCTTTCCCATCCCCTTTCCTTCTCAGAGCACAGCAGCCCCTGCTGCTACCCCACAACCAACCACTCAGTATGCTTCCAAGTCTCCCTACTCTTGCCCCATGAAACAGACCCCACTGGGTATCTGACCAGCAGCTCTGAACCTCACTGGCTTCAACAGGAAATCCTTTCTGGCTAAGATGGTGCAGCTCTTTCAAAGTGACCCACCGCTCTTTACAGAAAGCAGGAGGGACACAGTGGCAGCAGCAATGTTTTTCTCACTTTACTACTGCTGCCACCACCGTGGCGCTGCTACAACTGCTGCACATGTCACTACATACCACGAGATGAGCACTCCATAAAGCTCAGCACTCCAGCCCAGGGTTCAGAGGAAATGCTCCTCTGTCCAAGGGCTCCCAAACAAAGCAGCCTGGCATGTGCTGCTGGACAAGGACTTGACTCGAACAAGGGCCTTGAAGAATCACAGGGTCACAGAACAGAGTGTGGAAATGGCAAAGGCTGAAGCAGCTTCTGTGCCTAAGCATACGGTGCATATGTGTAGGCTCCACATCACTGTCACCTCCTGCACCCCAAGCTCTGTGCCCGTGAACCACTCCACTGATCTCCAGAGATGGCAGAGACGAAAGTACCAGCTATCACTTCTGGCACCAACAGGAGCTGAAACTGTTCGGAGAGCACCAGCCCCTCCTCTGCCTTCCTGATGACAGCAGGGAAACCCAACCCTTCCACTCGGAGTTCCTCAGCCTCAGCGTATGGAGTCACCCTTTCCAGCCCTCGCCTGCGGAGCGGGGGCTGGTCAGTCATAGCACCCCAGCGTTCAGGGAGGACACCAACTACACCAAGGAGAAAGCCACGCATAAAGTCCCAACAAGGGCCCTGCAACAGAACAGCATCTCTGGAGCTGTCAGGGGCAGCAACACAGGGCACTCTTCTGAGAACCCCTGCAAGAGCAACACTAAAGCGCAGACTCGGATAGTCAAGCGGTGCTGCGAGTGGCCAGGCAGCCAGCTGCCTGCTTGCTCACAGGACACCCAACACCTGGGCAAAGGCTGCCCCTCGGCCTGCTGCCGCAGCTACGGGCCCTCTGAAGCAGGCGGCCTGGGCACGGCCCCAGAATACAGCCCAGAACTTCCTGGAATGGTGACGGCGCGGCTCAGGCCCGCCCTCCCCGCCCCGGCGCGTCCACTCACCTGGGGGCAGCTGGAAGTTTTGGATGTTGGTCGGGTTCTGAGGCGGCTGTGGCAGGCGGGGAGCTAGCACGGTGGGCGTCAAGGTGGCCCGGATCCCGCCGGTCGTGGCCGTGGGCGTCCTAGGCAGGCTGGGGGTCGCTGTGGCCGCCGCGCCCTTGGGTAGCCCGGCGGGGGTGCCAGGGGTGGGCGGAGGGACGCCGGCGGGGCCCGGCAGCGCCCCCGGCATCGCGGACCCGAGCAGTACGCCGGC
>NW_004524770.1:2061776-2070880 GCF_000260255.1 Octodon degus | reverse complement strand
GCTGAGGTGGCCTCCGCTGGCGGTGCGCACGCCGGGCCCGCCCCGCGGTCACCTCCGAGCCGGCCTCCTGCCGCGCGGCGCGCAGAGGACGCCGCCAGGACGACCGTCAGCGCCTCGACTTAGCACCGTGGGTAAGAGGGCCGTGCTCGCCGAGCGCGCCATCGAGCCCGGGAACGAGGCCGCCGCACCCGGAAGCAGTTTTCTGTTATCTTTGTGGAGGAGGGGGTCGTCGGATACCTGAGGTTCCCAGGGACCCTCTCGTAGGAAGAGGTGGAGTGATGGCGCACCCTTAGATTTGTGGTGCGTTAGCCGAAAGGGGATGTCACTGGACTTTGGCAGTCCCTCTCCTTGTTTTTTGTTTTGTTTTGTTGGGAAAGCCTAGAAACCGCTACCAAAATGTAAGAATGCTGCAGACCTCGCTGCCTAGGAGACAGCCAGCCACCACAGTCGGCACAGGCTCAGCGCGGTGGCTGCGTGTTGACAAAGTGATTTTTATTTCACCGTCCTGGAAAGGGATCGCCTGATTTCAAAAGTGGCGTGTGACTGGGCCCCTCTGGGTGCTTTTCAGGCCTTTCAGACTGACTCGGTAACTCGAGGACACCCCCACGTCTGCTCTCTTGCGCGCGGTTGAGCAGTGCAAGTTGGAGCCTAAGGATGGTGCTTGTCTCAAGGAAAACAGTATTTAGAGCCGATTCCACTCCAGACTACGGGAACTTCGGTTACACTGAGCCTGAGCGCCACCCTCGCCCTTCCAGCTGGGAAGCAAATGCGGACGACTGACCCCAGCCGGCCGAGAGGACCTCTGCTCCCCGGGGCACCTTAAACTCAGTGTGGGCATGGTGTGGGTTTTCCAGCAAGAGCAGAAATGTGGAGTTAAGAGGTAAAATGCCAGAATTTTTATTCATTGCTGGGGATTGAACCCAAGACCCAGTGCACGTTAGGCAAGCACTTCATTGCTCAGCTCCAGCTCCAAGTTTCAGAATGTTTAAATGTTAATGGCTACATAATTAGAAAAATTTTAAAGTAGGTCAGACCATCAGTAGGCCATCGTCAGTCCCCTGTGTGACGTGTATAGTGAGAAATACCTGGTATATAGTGCAGTGTGTTCCTCCAAACCCTCAAATGGGAGTAGGGCAGAACACTGGATGCTGAGCAAGTGAGACCCAGATTCCCAGGCCTCCATCCCCAAAGGCCCATGTAGCGTCGGGGGTTCCCATGGCCCGCCTCACACTGCACATGCGCTGCTCCCTCACTGCTGAGATCCTCTGTGAGGCTTCTACAGCCGCGTGGACCCAGGCTTCTGAGGATGGCTGTGCCTGTGCAGCACCCGTGGAGGGAAACGAGGCCAGGGTGGCAGTCTGCGCATGCACACCCCAGCAATCCCGAAGGGCAGTTTTGTGCAACAAAGGAGGAGGGAAGTGTGAGGCACAGGAGAGGAGGCAGCGTGGGCACACTCGAGCTTGCAGGAGCACTGCCGCTCCCGGGATGTGCAGGCCTAGGCAGCGTGGCCCCTCCAAATCCCTGTGCAAGGGGCAGTGAACACTGGGCTTGCCACCCAGAGACTCAGTGACAGCTTTCCTTAAACAGTTCTGTGGGCTAGGGAATGCTGTGCAGCTCAGATTTAGCACCTCAAAACAATGAAGTAAAAGAATGTGTACAGTTTCACATGTTGCTACAAGTTGATTTGTGGTTTGAAATAAAAATCTCTAGCATAAACAGAAAAAAAGAATTAAATGTAAATTTTACACACCATGTTTAAACATTAAAGAGTTTGTAATTAGTGACATTGACACACCCAAAGTAGCATGACCTTGCTACTGACCACGCTGCAGAGGAGCAGGGCTGTGGGCAGAGAGCCCGTTTCTACAAGGCTAGCAGCTCTGTGGGCCTTTTAAATTTATGAAGCAGTATTTTGCAGTGCAAGAGAGCATCAGACATGCTCACTTGGATGTAAGACTAAACAGCTATTCCAGGCATGATGGCACATACCTGTAGGTCCAGCACTCAGGAGTCTGAGACAGGAGGATCCCCGCGAGTTCAAGGCCATCCTGGGCTACATAAGTGAATTCAAGGCGAGCCTACTGCACGGTAAGGCCTTGTCCCCCAAAAAAAATTTTTTTTCCCAAAAAAAAATTTTTAAGTTAAAAATAAACAATTGAAACAGTGGGTGTGGTGGTGCACACCTGTACTCCCAAGCTGAGGCAAGAAGATTGCTGCAAGTTTGAGGCCAACTGGGCTGCAGAGTGAGTTCAAGGCCGCCCTGAATGACTGTAAGACCTTGTCTCAAAAAAGAAGAAACAACTGTAAGTCAGTGAATTGCATGTTGCTCTAGCTGTGAGCCGTCTGCAGGGCTGCTTCTGTTCTCCATGCTCTTGTTTGCATAAAATCCTTCGCCACAGGACCAAAAAAGCAAAAGCCACGTGGCAGCTGGGGCCCAGGGGGGTACCAGAGCCCCAGGTCCTAGGGGACCTCCCCGGCCCGATGGCAGCCTTCCTCGTCGGGGTGGAGCCACGTGCACTGGGCCCCCGAGCACTTACTGTGCAGATGGGAGGCGCGCACATTTCTTAAGGCTGCCGTAGCAAGCTACCAGGAATGTGTACTCTTAAAACAGCAAAAGTGAATTCTTTCACAGTTCTGCAAGTCTGGAGCCGAGGGGGGACAGCCAGCATAGATGCTGGAGAGGCGAGTCCTCCCTAGCCTCCTCCAGCTTCTGCTTCCGGCAGTCCCAGGTAGCCCTTGGCATGGTAGCATCCCTCCAGGCAAAGCTGCCGCCCTCGTGGCCAAAGGCCTGGCAGGGGAAAGGACTGGGGCCCTACTTCGAGGGCATGCTTTGCCATGTGCTTCTCCCTTGTGTGCTGCCTCTCCACAGGCCCAAAGCCCAGGGCCAACCCGTCATGAACTAAACCCTGCAAAACTGTGACAAACCTTTTTTCTTTGTTAATTGTCTCAGGTATTGTATTATAGCGCTCCCACCCTGCTGACAACATTTTCATCACAGGTGCTTTGGAAGGTGCCCAAGCCCCAGGCCTTGTCATTGGTAGTTAGTTTAGTTTTAGCTGTTAGGATGAAATGTATAAAGCTGTTAGATGCAGATCACCAAACATCAGCAAAAATAGGAAAAAGGAAACTTAAAACCTCTTTTCTCCCAGTACTAGGGACTGAAGTCAAGGCTTCTGAATTGCTTCCCCACCCCTATTTACTTTTTTTTTTTTTTTTTTTAATGTATTTGGTACAAAGTCTCACTGTGCAGCTCAGACTCAGTGATCCTCCTGTCTCGGCCTCCCCAGCTCTGGGATTACAGGAGTGTGCCACCACACCCGGTCTCATTGGCCAATTCAGCACACCTAGGGCAGGGCCGACACAGCATGTGGTACCCGGGATTGAACCTGGATCCTTGCGCTTGCCTAGGCAGGTGCTTGCTTAGACTGCTAAGCTATCTCGGTAGCCCTACTTAATTATTTTTAAGTGTTAATATAGTCTCACCAAATTACCTGGGCTGGGGTGTAATACGCAGTCCTCATGCCTCAGCCTCCCAGAGTGCTGGGATTATAGGTGTGTACCCTGGCATTAGGTATCAAAATCCAAAAGCTTGGCTCAGACCCTTGGGCAGCCCAGGGAGTCACCATAGCCACTCAGCTCCCCAAGTCAGGATCTTTGCCACCACCTTGGCCACTGACAGAAAGCAAAGAGCCCTGCGCCTTGTGCTTTCACTCGACAAGCACAGGTTCCAAATCAGAAGGTGACAAAGTGTTCTTGAAGTGGAATATCGTGGCCCTTTGGAGCTGGGACATGGAGTGCTCTATGTGTGCCATCTGAGAGGGTTAGGCATGGACGCCCGCTGCAGAGCACGTGGCGGCCAGGCTGTGGAGCTAGCTCAGCGGCCGAAGTGTCTACCTAGGCAAGCCCAAGGGCCTGGTTCAGTTCCCTGGTACTGCCTGCCATGCCAGCCCCACCACGGGCATGCTGAGCAGGCCACCAAGACCAGGCATGGTGACGCACAACTATAAGCCCACACTGGGGAGGCTGAGAAAGGAGGATCACTGTGAGTGTGAGCTGCATAGTGAGACCTTGTACCAAATACATAAAAATTACAGTGCACGGCAGCCAAAGACAGTAAAAGCAACAAGAGCGAAAGAGAGGATCAAAGAAAACAAGCCTCTCCCTCCCTTATATCAGATCCAGGCTACTGGCCAGGGCAGGCGTAGCACTCCCACCCGTAATCCCAGCACTGACCCATAGACCAATCACAAACTCTAGGAACCTGCCCCATGACTGCATGAGGCTTCGGAGGGACATCTAGACGCAAGCTGTAACATTCCACCTCTGGCCCCCAAAGACTCTTGCATGTCCTGTTACACAAAAGGCATTTTAGTCCATCTCTAAGAGGTGCCAGCGTCCTCAGTCTTAGCATTGCTGAAAAGTCCAAGTCCCAAATCTCTTCCAAGGCTGTAAGGCAAACTCTTAGCAGTGAGCCCCTGAACAGATGAAAACACTTCTGACATTCTGTGGTGCTAGATAGACATCACCATTCTAAAAGGCACAAATGGAGATACAAAGCACTGGAACCAAAGTAAGTCTAAAACCCAGCGAGACAAACATTAAGTCCTGGAGTTTCACATGCAATATTCATCTGAAGCAGTTCATTGGAACTTGTGGACATGTGGCTCATAGGACCACCCTGTGGCACTGCTGGTGGCCATAGCTCCCAGGGCTTCTCGCTTAGGACACCCTGCTCAATCCTTGGAGCTTTCCTTAGATGATCCATGTTCCTAGTCTTCCCGAACTTCTGGGTTCTCTCTCGCACTTTCGGCTTCACCCTTACAGCTTCCCCTTATTGCCATCCCAGGGGCACAATGCCTGGCCTCCAAGGCCTTCTGAGATTGAGGTGGAGGCCTTCTTAGCCTCAGAGCTCTTGCATTTTGTATGTGCCTAAAATCAGCACCATCTGGTCCATGCCAGCTGGAGCAGTCGCCAGGCTTTCTTCTCTCTTGGCTGTAGGAGTTGAGTGTCTGGATCGCTGAACACTGAAGCCAAGTCTGAGGATGAGCTGCCGCCATTGTGGAACGTGGGACTCTGCAGCTTTCTCCTCAAAGCAAAGTCTTTAACCTTTCAGTTTGAGGCTGCAGATGGAGACCTGCTGCTTCTGGTGATGCCTTGTGACCATCTTTTCTATCCTCCTGTTCCTCCTGAGCAAGCGAGATCTCCTCAGCTCTATCTTTGCCGTCCACAGCCTTACTGGAGCTTCCTTTCTGGCCAGACTCAATGTTTTACATCATCCTGCTGGGCTCTTTTCTCTTAATACTCAACATAAATCTGGCTAAAAGCCCCCAACAATAGCCATGCCCTGGCCTCAACATTTGTCTGCCCTAAAACTTCTGAGCTGGGCATGGTGGCACACAGCTATAATCCCAGCACTTGGAAGGCTGAGGCAGGAGGATCATCTCAAGCTCCAGTTCAAGACCAACCTGTGATACAAAGTGAGCTCCAGGCCAACCTGAACTGCATAGAGACCCTGTCTCAAGACAGGGGAAAAAAAAAAAAACCCTGCCAGAAGAAGTTCTAGTTAGTCTGACATCCTTAATCTCAGTTTCCAGCAGTATCTCTGGACATGAGCAAAGTACAGACAGACTTTCTGCCAAGCCATGACACCTCCCAAGCCTTTTTTTTTTTTTTTTTTTTTTTTTTTAGGAAAAGCAATAAAAATGATACAGAATTTCAAGGCAAGCCAATAGGAAATTAATAGTGGTTATATTACATATTGTTACCTTCAAAGTAGTTGCTCAGATTATCAATATATATATATAATTTCTCTTTCTACCATTCCAATTCTTTTTTAAAAAAGATAAACATAACAGGCACCAAGCTTCAAAACAGGTGACTAGGGGGCCTGGCCCTAGCTCAGGCCTTTAAGTGGCTGCTTCCACACAGCTGTCAGCCTCAGATTGCTGGAGTTCGAACCTCACACCTCTCCCGCTGGCCAAAAGTGCCCTGAAGGCATTCGAGGAACACAAAAAAAAAAAAAAAAAAAAGGTGACTAGAACAGTTACAATAGTTGCTACATTGTATGTTATTTTCTCCCTAGCAGTTACATAGAGTAGAAGATGTCTATATAATATTAGTACAAAACTACCTTTTTAGGGCTGGGGAGATAGCTCAGTAGAATAAGTGCTTTCCTGACAAGCACAAGGTCCTCAGTTCAATCCCTGGTTCCGCAAAAACAAAAAAACAAAAACCCTATCTTTTTAATGAACTAAGAGAAACAAGCAGTATAGCATCTTCACTGTCTTTTTATACATGCATATTTTTCCTTCATTTCTCTTGCCCCATCACAGTCTGTCTTTTCTTTTGAACAGTTCCTTCCCAATTCACAATGTTTGTTTTACGTTTTGGATCTAATGTACGTGTTTTCATTCTAGTGAGAATACGATGTTTACACACATGGGCCTGATTTCCTTCCCTTATGAGCACGGGCTCCAGGGGCACCCATTACCTATAAAAGTCTCCATTTCATCCTTTTTATGGCTAAGTAGTACTCCATTAAAACTATCTTTTTATCCATCCTTCAGTTGATGCACATCCAGGTTATTTCCAAGATTCAGCTATTACAAGTTGTCCCGCTATAAAGATGGGTGCAAGAACTGCAGCGCTTTATGAATTTTCATGTTGTCCTTGCACGGGGGCTGTGCTAGCCCCTGTATGATTCCCAGCGAAGCAAGCACCCTAGCCCAGCCTGTGCCGGCAAGATTTCTGTCACCCTGGTCTCTTGAGCTTTGACCAGAATTTCCCATACAGAAGAATCTAAGGCGTTCCAGCCCTGCTCTTCAGATGACAGCCTCGAACCTTTCCAGACCTGTCCCCACAAGCCATTCCCGAAGGCTTGCAGCCACGTGGTCAGGTGTAGTCACAGCAGCAATCCCACTTCTCTGGCACCAAATTCTGTCTTGGCTATTTTTTTCTCATTGCTGAGACAAAATATATGATGCCCAGAATTAAGGGAGGAAAGGTTTATTTAGCTCACAGTGTGTGCAGGTGTCAGTCCATACTCAGCTGGCTCCCAGGCCGGGTGGCACATGGCCGAGGGCAGCCATTCATGGTGGTGGAAACCAGCAAGAGCAGCAAGGGAGGCGCAGCAGAGAGCCGGCCTCTCGCCCTCCCTTGCACCGCGTGAGGCTGCCTCACAGGCGGCGTAGCCCTCACACCCGTAACCCCAGCACTGGACTATGGATAAGCCATAAACGAGAAGCTGCCTCATGAGTGCACGAGGCCTTGGGGGACGTCCAGGAACAAACATAACAGATGAAGCAGAAAACACGCAAGACTGTCGTGGTCTGTGGCGAATGCAGTCGCTCCTTCCATGACTGGCGGGTCCCTGCGGGGGAAGTGGATCTACGGCTGCCCGCTCTGCCAGCCCAGTGGAGTGGTCCAGAGGGCCAGCGAGCGCACGGTGGAGGCCTTGTTAGCGCAGCCGTCCACAGCCCTGCCAGGCCCTGCTGCCCCGTGCCTGACAAAGGCTCAAACACTGGGGACCACTTCCTCACAGGAAGCCTGGACCTGCGCTCCGATGGGACACAGCAGAGGGATTGTTTAGCATTTTGTCAGCTTCATTTTCAGGAATTCTCTATAATGAAATAATTTATTAAAGGTGGTCTTTCCTACTGCGGTGTTGTGTGTCACATACACTGCTTGGAAGTGCTGCAACAGGACAAAAGTGTAAATCACATGGCCTTAGAGTTTACCTACTATACTTGGGGCTGTAGAGCAAGTTCTGTTCACAGAGCTATTGCATGCTTAGTTCATCAGATAAAAAGAGAGAGTGGCAGGCCGGCGACAGAGCTCAGCAGACTAAGTGCCTGCTTACACAAGTGCTGGGACCTGGATTTGGTCCCGAGTCCCACATGCTGCCCTGGCCCATCCCCTGGCATGCTGAGCCGGCCACTGAGTCCAGCTGTGGCAGGGCACACCTGTAATCCCAGCGCTGGGAGGCTGAACACAGGAGGATCACTAGGAGTTGGAGCTGGGTAGTGACACCCTGTACCAAATACATGAAAAAAAAAGCATCATAGTAACAAAGTGCAGGGTTTTTTGTTTTGTTTTGTTTTGTTTGCAGAACTAGGGATTGAACTCAGGCCTTGTGCTTGCCAGGGAAGCACTTATTCTGTTGAGCCATCTCCCCGGCCCTAAAGCACAGTTTAAAGCCCAATTCTTACCCTCATTTGTCCCTAATTTTTACTGTTGGTGGGAAGAGGGAAGATTCCATGACATCTTTATCTGATATATTGAGAATTTTAATTTTGGGCCAGTGAACAGTGTAAATATAATTTAAGGTATATGAGATTTTGGATGTTTTTGACATTATTCTCTATTTTTGTCTCATCAAGAAAATGTAGGAGCCAGCCAAAAGCCAGCGGATAAAAGCACCTGCTTAGGCAGAGGCAGGGGCCTGGGGTTCAGGGGTTCAGCCCCGCCCCCAGGGCACATTGAGATGATGGTTGAGACTGGGTGTGGTGGCGCATGCCTGTAATCCCAGCGCTTGGGAGACTGTGAACAGGAGGATCACTGCAAGTCCGCTCTATGTAGTGAGACCCTCCAGACCCTGTAGAGCCTGTACAAATACCTTAAAAAAAAATGTGGGTCTGCATTCATATCACCTAAATCATTGCATATTAAAGGACAGGTATTTTCTAGTTCTGGAAAGATGATGTTCTATGTTTCAGGTAAAATATTGATGAAGGAGACATATTTATATGTAGTATTAGGTCAAAAAGTTTATTCAGTTAAATGACTTACTGTTTCAGTTATATTTATATATACAACTTTAAACTTTTTTTCCATAATTTTATTGAGAGACATATAGCAATGAGACAGTTTCAAATTAAATTGGTAGGACACTACAACTTTAAACTTAATAAGCTGGGCTGGTGAGATGGCTCAGTGGTCTAAAGCACCTACTTAGAACAAGCTTAACAAAGCACAGGGACCGCGGTTCAATCCCCCAGCACCACGTGCCAGCCAGCCCCGCCCCGTGGTGGGCTGAGCTGGCTACACACACATAAATAAAAAATAAAAAAATAAAAAAATAAAAAGCACCTACATTAAAAAAAAAT
>NW_004524770.1:2033248-2061188 GCF_000260255.1 Octodon degus | reverse complement strand
CTTGTTCTAAGTAGGTGCTTTAGACCACTGAGCCGTCTCACCAGCCCCTCCCAGCATTTCTTGTTATTGCTATTCACAGAAGCTGGGGTTCTAATTCCGGTATAGTAAAGAGGGAACCAACCCTCCCTGTTGGACTCCAGGCAGAACTCGCCAGCACCTGCCTAGTCGCCAGAGGGTGAGATCACAGAGTGGTCCACACCTGGGACAAGGGGCAGGCACTGAGTGAGTCTCGTATGTTCACAGCTGCCAGCCTGAGGCCAGGCAGGGTCCAGCCCATGCCAGGCCAATCAGACTCGAATCAAAACCTGAGGTTTTTCTGACCTGAGACGCTGCAAGATGGAATTGAACTCTGACAACGTCTGGAAAGCAAGCGGTCACCCCAGAGAAGAGACAGCTAGGAAGGAATAGACCCAAGCAACATTGATAACTTTGCCCAAATCTGTAGCTGACTTCCATACCACATGGGTGAGGCAGGCTCCAAGAAGCCTATCTAAGAATAAAAGAGCTGAAGTGAGATCAGAGGGCCCTGATCTCTTTGTAGCCTGAGTATGTGTGTGTGCGTGCGTGCGTGCATGCGTGCATGTTTGCGTGCTTCCCAGTGAATTGCTAACTGCCACAATCAGTGTTCTTCGTCCAAACTTACTATAAACTGTCAGGGTCCAGGTTATCTAAAATTAAAAAGGAGGGAGTATCATTCTGTTTTTAGAAATGGAAATTGATTGTGAAAGGACCCAGGTATGGGATTAATAAAATTTTTAAGCAGGTATTAAAACTGTAATTACTAATACAAGTAAAAGGAAAGCAGGCACTCAAGGACTAACTAATTAAGAGAGGGAAAGGAGAAGAGCTAGGAAGCATGACAGCGAAAAGCCATACAGTTATATGTAGAAGATGGGCAAGGCAATGATCCTGAGAATCTTCAGAAGATTTTTGAATCTAGCAGTTAATTGGAAAGATTCTCACCCTGACTAACTATATATACTGATACCTGTGAACTAAGCAACTGCACTGAGGATGGTAATCTGTAATAGTATGTTCATGCTTAGAGAGTCTGTCATTCTAGTCTTCTGAATACGGGCTGCTTCTCATGACATGCCAGTTGCTGCTGTGCTGTCTCTCAGGTAGATGACTGTTTAAAAACAAGGGAGTGGTGAATGAAGGCAAGAGACAGGAAAAGGAATGTTGTGGGACTGTCCTGCTTCAAGGTTGTATATGGTTAGATTTTTGGACTTATGTGTAAACATAAGTATATAATTCTTTATGCCTATTTTTAAAAATATATTCTAATTTTTAAATGTTTTCTCATCATATTCTATAGGGACTTAAAGTTCAACATATCAAAACTTGATGAAAAATACCTGTTCCATGTTATGCCTAAGATGTTTGATATTCAGACAGATAGTGAGGTTAAGCTTAACAGCCTATGTTGTATGGTAATAACAATAAGCTTGTCTTCTGGATTGTTAAAAACCTAAGTTTGCAGACCAAAATTAGAGAAAAAGGAGGGCCACAAGGAAAGCCAACATTTTGGCCCTAGCCTTCCAAGGTCAATTAAGACTCAGGACATATGAGAACTTGTACTGTAACGTCATGTAACTTGGTAGTGTCCCAAATTTTCTGAACAAGGAGATTATGGGGCCAAAGAGGAAAGTGATCGATGATGTAGAGTGTGCCTAAGGAGAGTCACATGGAGAGAAAACATTCTCTCAGGCTTTCACAGAGAGCACATTGGCCAAGCAATGGCCGTGACTCATCCACGTGGCTGACACTGACAAAGGTTCTACAATCTAAGGTACAGGATCTCAGGACAAATCCTGAGGGGATTTCACTGACCTTATCAGACCCAAAAGCTACAACTCTTGTTGCATAGGTCCTGCTTTACCTTGGTCTTAACCATCCAGCAGAAAAGTATAAAAACGAAGCATAAGAAGTAAAGCCATGCTGTTATGGTAAGCTGTAGGGGACTCAGGTCAACAATTTCTGACACTGCCAGTGAAGCAGAAGACCCAATACTATTATGGGCTACTGGACTCTTTTAGAATATTTTGCTGAGTTAACACACCTATAATATTCAAATAATGGAATATAACCAAAAAAGGGGATACAGATGAATGTCCATTTTGTATCTGTGTATTCAAAATGGTTAGGATAGATATATAGTTACATTTTCTTAATGAATAGAGGGATTTGTTCTAGTAGAGTTTGTAAATAGGATATCATGTGCGCATCTTGTACAGCAATTAACCACTAGGAAGAATGTATGCAATGTGTTAATTATTGAAATTGTCCTACCAATTTGGTTTGAAACTGTCTCATTGCTATTTGTTTCTCAATAAAATTATGGAAAAAAATAAAATAAAACTGTAATCACTGATATTGAAGAAAAACATTAAAACATAAAACTAAAAACATGGGTGAGAGGAGGAGTGAAAGAATGAGGTAAGAAAAAAACATTTGAAGAAATAAATGGTACAGGGCCAGCCAGATGGCTCAGCGAACTAAAGCTCCTGCTTAGGCAGCGCGAAGCGGCCGGGGTTCGATCACCAGCATGCTGTGCCGGCCTGCACTGAGACAGTGACTGAGACTGGGCGTGGTGGTGCGCGCCTGTAACCCCAGCGCCTGGGAGGCTGAAAACAGGAGAATCTCTGCAAGTCCGATCTACATAGTGAGACCCGATAGACTTTATACACTCTGTGCTAAATGAGAGAGAGAGAGAGAGAGAGAGAGAGAGAGAGAGAGAGAGAGAGAGAGAAAAGAAGGGGGAAGGGGCCAGGGAGATGGCTCAGTAGAATAAGTGCTTGCCCGGCAAGCGCAAGGGCCTGAGTTCAATCCCCAGTTCCACCAAAAGAGAAAAGAAAAGTTACATATTTAAGAAGTGCCAGGGCTAGGGTGATAGCTCAGCAGGTTTAAGTGCCTGGCAAGTGCAAGGTCGAGTTTGATCCCTGGTACTGGAAAGAAAGAAAAATTAGCTCCATGATGGTGTGCTAGAATAAACTCAAAACTATTATAGTCAAATAGTTGGAATTTAAAAATCTTAAAAGTCGCCATGGAGGGGCACGTTGTGTATGGGTGCCAGTGATTCAGTGCTGGCTTCCTAGCAGAAGCTGTGGAAACCAGGAGAGAGTGGATTGGAGGAAAGCTGTCGGCCAGTTTGTAGAGTGTCAAACTGTCCATCAAGGATGAGGGTAAAGATATTTTCATAGGAAAAGGAACTCAGCACCAGCAGATTGTATCCTAAATGCTAAAGTTGTTCAGGCTGAAGGAAAATGATACCAGATAGAAGGAAATTGGGTCACCTTCCGCCACAGCAACCATGGAGCATGGCAGCCATGCCCTCCGCTGTCCCCAGGCCGTGGGCCTCAACAAGGGCCACAAGATGACTAAGAACGTGAGCAAACCGAGGCACAGCCGCCATCACGGACGCCTCACCAAACCCACCAAGTTCGTGCGGGACGTGATCCGGGAGGTGCGTGGCTTCGCCCCGTGAGTGGCATGCCATGGAGCTGCTCAAGGTCTCCAAGGACAAACGCGCCCTCAAGTTCATCAAGAAAGGGGTGGGGACGCATATCGGTGTCAAGAGGAAGCGTGAGGAGCTGCGCAATGTGCTGGCCACCACGAGGAAGGCAGCTGCCAAGAAGGACTGAGAGCCTCTGGAATAAAGCTTTGCAGAAAGTTAAATTAAAAACAAAGAAGAAGAAAATCGGATCACCAGGAAAGAATAAAGATCATCAGAAATGGCAAATAATAGAGTAAATATAAAAGACTATTGTCCTCTTAGTTTCTTTAAAACACATGTGCTTCATTTTACTCTCTTTTTTTTTTTTTTTTCCTACCAGGTATTGAACTCAGGACCTTGTGCTTGCCAGACAGGTACTTACTCTGCTGAGCCATCTCCCTGGACCCACGTGTTCCATTTTATAAGGCAAACATTATAGAGACATGCCTGTAATCGCACTCCAGAGCTGAGGCAGGAAGATTGTGAGCTGGAGACCAGCCTGCCCAATGTAGCAAGATCCTCTCTCAAACATTGTAAGATCAAATTGTGGGGTTTTAGGACTGGCGAGATAGCTCAGCAGACTAAATGCCTGCTTAGGTAAGTGCAGGGGTCAGGGTTCGATCCCCAGCACCACATGCCATGCTGGCCCGCCCCTGGGCACAGTGAACCAGCCATCGAGACTGGGCATGGTGGCACATACCTGTAATCCCTGTGCTGGGAAGGCTGAAAACAGGAGGCATCACTACGAGTTGAAGCTGCATAGCGAGACCCTGTACCAAATACATTTAAAAAAAATTGTGACTTTTTCCACTGCCTTGGAGCCTGGGGAGGCCTGCTGGGAACAGGACTCCTAAAAGGCAAATACGTCTGGAAGACTCTGGTGCAAGGCCATGGTTGCTGGCCACCAGCGGGGTCTCAGAACCAGAGGGAGCACGCAGCTCTTCTTAAAATTGAAGGTGCTTATGCCTGGGATGAAATAGAATTCTACTTGGGCAAGAGATGTGCTTATGTGTACAAAGCGAACAGCAACGCAGTGACTCCAGGTGGCAAACCAAACACAACCAGAGTGACCTAGAGAAAGTAACTCGGGCGCACAGAAACAGCGGCACGGTCGCGCCAAGTTCCGAAGCAACCTTCCTGCTAAGGCCATCGGACACTGAATCCGTGTGACACTGCACCCCTCAAGAATTTAAACTAATGGAAAAAAATTGTGGGTTCTTTTCTTCTATGTGGATGTAATATACACACAACAATATATTAAGTGGACCCTTGATGTGGAAGGGTTTCTTCATCATATGTGAAGTACTGCAGTATCAAAGACTTGAAGTCAAGGATTTCTGTTGTGATCCCTAAAGGCACTAGGAAAATAAAACAAAGAATTTAACCTAAAAATCTAGGACCAGGGAGATAGCCCAGTGGCATAAACACCTGCCTGGAGAGCACGAGGTCCTGAGTTTGATCCCTGATACCACAGAAATAAATAAAATAAAAATCTAGTAGATAACCTAGAATAGGATACTAAGATATTTCAAATAACCCCAAAAGATATGAAAATAAACTTCAGAAGCAACAAACATAAAATAGAAAAACAGTAGACCAAACCTCACCGGTCATTAAATAGTAAATATTAATGTATTAAGTATATAAAACACAGAGAATGCCAAGATTCTACTATTTTCGGTGGAGAAACAAAAACCATAGAGCCATAGAAGCAGAGCCTAGCCAGGCTGGGGTGGCTCTTTCAACATAAAGATTGTAGTTAGTGGGCCGGGGAGATGGCTCCGTAGAATAAGCGCTTCTCTGGCAAGTGCAAGGGCCTGAGTTCAATCCCCGGTTCCGCCAAAAAAAAAAAAAAAGATTGTAGTTAGAAATACAAAGAATCACTGACTAGTGATAAAACAGTTAACTCTTAAGAAGAGAGAAATCAAACTGGAATGCCTCAAAACAATTCAAAATACACGAAGAAAAACTAAACATTAAAAAGAGTGGGCCGCGAAGGGCCTGGGTGACCCGAGCTGGGCTGACGGCAACCCTCGCAAGCGCTGCACTCGTCACACTCCCTGCTGTCCTGCTAGTGCCACCGTCCAGATTCCTCCAGCAAGTCTCGGCGAATTTGAAAGAGCGCAAGTCAGAATACTTTTCCTGGTTACATTAGAATTAAAATTAACAATAACAAGATGACTAGGAAAAGTACCACTACTTGCAAATAACCAGCAATCCATGGCTCAAAGAGGTCACAGGAGAAATAGAAAACAACTGAATTTATGAACATAGCATATGAGCTGGGCATCTAATCCTAGCACTTGGGAGGCTGAAGCAGGAGGATTGTTGTGAGTTCGAGACCAGTCTGAGCCTCAAAGTGAGCTCAGGCCAACCTGAACTGCATAGTGAGACCCTGTCTCAAAAGACAAAAAAGAAACAAAGAGAGACAGAGACAGAGAGAGACAGAGAGAGGCAGAGAGAGACAGAGAGAGACAGAGAGAGAGAAAAGAAAATAGCATATAAAAAATAAAAAATTGGGGAACACAATGAAAGCATACATAGAGGATGATTTTAATTTAAAATACTTTCCAGGGACTGGCCAGATAGCTCAGTGGACTAAAGCACCTGCTTGGGCAGAGCGCAGTGGTAGGGGTTTGATCCCTGGCATGCAGGGCTGGCCCCACCCCCAGGGCAAGCTGAGATGGCGATTGAGACTGGGCATGATGGCATGTGCCTGTAATCCCAGCACTTGGGAGGCTGAAAACAGGAGAATCACTATGAGTCTGACCTATGCAGTGAGACCCTGTAGACCCTGTCCTAAATACAAAACAAATAAAATACTTTCCAGGTGGGTGCCACATGCCTGTTATCTCAGGACAGGTGTGGGGTTGGGGCCTGAGGCAGGAGAATTCCCATGAGTTTGAGGCCAGCCTGGGCTTCACAGTGAGTTCAAGACCAGCCTGGACTATGAATCCCCCCCCCCCGGAACCAGGAATTGAACTCAGGCCCTTGCTCTTGCCAGGCAATCACTTATTCTACTGGGCCATCTCCCCAGCCAGCCTGGACTATGTAGTGAGACCCTGTCTCAAAAAATAAAAAAGGAAAGGAAGAAAATGCTTATAATGAGAAATTGGGGGGGCCAGGGAGATGGCTCAGTAGGATAAGCGCTTCCCTGGAAAGTGTAAGAGTCTGAGTTCAATTCCTGGTTCCACCAAAAAAAAAAAAAAAAGGTTTGCTAATTGTGTGATTCATATGGAAATGCACGCACAGGGTCAGATACAGCCAGGGAGCTGTGAACAAGCCCACCGCCGACGCGGATGGTAGCAGGCAGCACGGCTGGGTGTGATTCTGATGGCAGAGCACCTGTGCACGGACAGAGCACTGATGGCTGGGGACAGGAGAATCCAGGAAAGGACACAGAGCTGCAGTGGGCCTGTCCAGGACAAGAGAAGAATGGCCTTTTCACGAGTTAGTGTGGGGAAAAAATGAATCTTGACCCGAGCTTGAAAACTATGGAGCAGTCAGTTCTGGCTGAAACGACCCATCTAACTGAGAGGTAAAATAATGAAAGCTTTGAAGAAAACTTGTAAATAATCTTGGAGGAGGTGAACATTTTTATTTTATTTTATTTTTGGCAGAACTGGGGATTGAATTCAGGCCCTTGTGCTTGCCAGGGAAGCGCTTATTCCACTGAGCCATCTCCCCGGCCCCGAGGTGAACATTTTTAACAAAAGCATAAACATTGTTTAATTCTGTAAAGAAAAAAAGAAACGATAAATAGTATGGCCAGAGCTTATCAGAAGGCACCGTTAGGATGTAGGAAGGCAGCACACAGACTGTGGGAACTGGCCCACGCGCCATAGGGACCAAGGCAGGGCTAGAGCACCCGCTGCACAGACGGGGCAGCCAAAGGGACACCACATGCACGAGATGTGCTGAGCCTCCCTAGACATCAGAGAAGTGCAGATTCGAACCAGCACAACCCCACCAGAGAGACCAAAATTGGAAGGCCTGACAAGCCCATGTGGTGGTACACGCCTGTTATCCCAGCACTCAGGGAGTTGAGGCTGGAGGAGTCCTAGGCTCCCTGGTGGATGCAAGGCCAGCCTGAACCAAATAGGGAGACCCAGTCTCAAAATTAATAAGCCTGACAATACCTAGTGTTGGTAAGGATGAGGACAACCTGAGAGGAATTGGTTAAATCACCTTGGAAATTGGCCACTTTTACTAAAGAAGTATATGTATTTTTTCTCTTTTTTTTTTTTTTTTGTTCCTCGAATGGCTTCAGGGCACTTTTGGCCAGCGGGAGAGTTGTGAGGTTCGAACTCCAGCAACCTGAGGCTGAGAGCTTTTTGGAAGCAGCCACTTAAAGGCCTGAGCTAGGGCCATGCCCCCTATTTTTTCTTTTTGAGGGTCTTGCCATGTAGTCCAGGCTGGCCTCCAACTGGCAGGGATCCTCCTGCCTCAGCCTTCCAAGCTGGGGTTACAAGCGCGTGCCAGCTCGCCCAGCCCCCCTCTTGTTTTTTTATTTTTCCCCATAATTTTATTGAGAAACAAATAGCAATGAGACAGTTTCAAACCAAATTGGTAGGACAGTTTCAATAATTAACACATCGCATACTCTCTTCCTAGTGGTTAATTGCTGTACAAGATGCGGACATGATCTTCTGTTTACAAACACTATTAGAAAAAATCTCTCTATTCATTAAGAAAATGTAACTATATATCTGTCCTAACCATTTTGAACCCCCCCTTGTTAATCGCTACATATCAGGAACAGCCCAAGTTTCCACCCCAGTGAGGTGGGTAGGTGAGAGGCCACCTGTGCCCTTGGTGACAGTCATCGAGTGTTCGTTGTGAGCATCATAGATGCACTCCATTCTTGGCATACATTACACTTGAATGAGGGTCGTGTGGAGTGGCGGGCTGCTCTGTGTGCGCTCAGCCCTCTGGAAAGCCTACACCAAACCTTCATTTTGGAGGAGGAGGTGGCTGGAGTCCAGGCCGGCACACTCTGGACCTTGCCCTCAGGTTCTCAGGTTACTTAGACTTGTGGCTTTGCACTTTGCCACAAGGAGCTGGCGAAGCGTAGCTGGGTTGCTGGGGTTCGGTCCCCATTGCTCTGAAGCCCTGACCCATCGCTCGTGCCGTGTCCTCCCATGAGTGCAGCCTCTGTGGCTGGCCTGGAGCTGACTATGCAAAGCCATCAAATGGGGTGTTGGCAAGGCACGGACAGCGGGCCCTTGTGGACACAGGGCACCCCGCTAAGCTTAGCTGTGTCTCTTAGCGCTTGCCCGGCGTGGAAGCTCTCGAGGCATCTGGGGAGCGGTGGCTTTCTCCCGCAGACACCATACTGTCCAAGGGATGGAGCCCCCTGACGTAGGGCTCTGGGATGGCTGCACGGCATCACAGGTCCGTAGAATGGTCCACCAAGGAGGGCAAGAGCCAGGCATGAGTTCATACTCAGGGTCCCAGCACTCAGAAGACAGAGGCAGGAAAAGAAAAGTAAATACAAATTTTAAATGGCAAAACCATAGCTTGGGGTCCTGGTTCGATCCCACTACTTGCCCCCTAAAAAGAGATAGGATGAGGAGTTAGTGTATAAAGTTTCAGCGTTCTGGAGGTGGGCAAGGCTGGGGGTTTAACACTATGAATGTGCTTAAGGTCACTAAACTATTGTTCTATTAAATGCTTAGAATGGCTATTATCGAGAAGATGATGCCTGTAATCCTAGCACTTGGGAGGCTGAGGCAGGAGCATCATTCCAAGTTTGAGATCAGCCTGGGCTACAAAGTGAGCTCAAGGCCAGTCTGAGCTGCATAGAGACCCTGTCCTAATAAATAAATAATAAAAGATGAAGGGGTCAGGGACATAACCCAGTGGCTTAAGTGCCTGCCTGCTAAGTGCAAGATCCTCAGTTTGATCCCTGGTACCAAAATAAATAAATAAATAAATAAATAAACTTTTAAAAAGATGATGAAATATAAGCCAGGCAGAGTGACAATATAATTCCAGCTCCTCCAGGGGCTGAGGCAGGAGGATTGAAAGGTTGAAGCCCACCTGAACAAATTATCAAGAATGTCTCAAAATAAAGAGGTCTAGGGATGTAGGTCAGCATAGAGTCCCTGAGGTAAATCAACAACACCGTGGATGTCCAGGTGGGCGCTGTGAGCCGGGCTAGGTAGGAGGCCCAAACTCACCTCTGCAGTATGCAGGGAGGACATGCAGGCGTAATCTGTGTGACAGCGGAGGTGGTATCTAATGTTGTGGGGTCAGTGCTTCAGCTCTGATGTGTGTTCATGCCCTGAGAAATCACAGCCTCTACCTCAAGGCTCAAACCCAGCCAATGGCAAGGGGCACGGCTCTCCATCCTGTCGTGGCTCACACGTGTGATCTGGCACGTGGGCTTGGAGGGCAACACAGATCTGTCCCCTTGCTGCAAAGACCACGCATCAGACCTCGGCTGGGCCGAGTGCACTGCTCACAGCCAATCAAAGGGATAAGGAAAAGTCCTGCCTAGCTCTGTGCACAGCAATCCATGGAAGTAGGGCCAGATTTCGCCAAAAGGGAGACAACTGCTCTTCTTTCTAGGAGAGTCGCCAACACGGTCCTCTACATTATTCGATGGCCCTCACACACCCCACATTCTATGTCCAAGTTGCCGGAGGGTAAGTGGGTAAGCCTGCCCTTCCCAGCCCTCCCTCCTTCCTACTTCGCTCCACCATTCTTCACTAGCATAGCCCAGGAAACCCTTGCTTGTGAACCTTTGTCCCAGGGTGTGCTTTCCAGATGCCCAGGCTAACACAGCACTACAGAAAACAGTGATAATGACTGATCTGCTTATCTAAAGTATTTCAAACAGAGGCACGAAGTCAGTGTGTTAGTCAGACGCTGGCTTCAATCCCTGGTACTACAAAAATAAATAATAAATATAACACAGCATGTTGCTCCTACAGCAGTGGAGGACAAAATAACACAAGATTAAATCAAGGCCAAGAAAAACTGAACAAATGGAAGTCATGTGCCACTTCACAACGGGTTGCTTTCTGAGAAACATTCCTTGGCAATTCTGGCATGTGTGGCTGCACAGGGAGAACTTACGCAAACCTAAATGGCCTATCTGAATGCATGCTTGGGCTATCAAAAATAGTACTAATAAAGGCAGGGCATAGTGCACACATCTGCAATCTGACCTGCCTGGGAAGCTGAGGCAGGAGGAGCACAAGTCTGAGCTCACCCTATACAGTTTAGAGACTTAGTGACAACCTGTCTCAAAATTTGAAATTTTAAAAGGGCTGGAGACATACGTACACATGCATACACACATAGGTGCACGCATGCACACACACATGCATACCCCATATAGCATGCTACTCCCAGGGCAATGATGAACAAAACAACACAAGATTAAATCAAGGACAACAGAATCTGATGCAATCAGAGATGTGGTAAACGCGGGCGTGTGGAGCAGCTGCTGGCACAACACAGTGTACTATTTACAGTAAACTTTAGAAGGAGTGCCGCTGAAAATGAAAATGTATAGTCAACACATAAACCTGTAGTAGTCTCCTGTCACCACGATCAAGCCTTCTGCACTGCTCATAGCTGGATGAACAGAACTTCTGCGTGACCAGCAGCACGGCGGGCAGCCCCACACAGCGGTGTGTGTAGTAGGGCTTTTCGGCCCCATCACAACCCCACGTCTGGTCCACCGTGTCCTACATACCCTTGGGCGACACACGGCCATGCATTACTGGGGAGCTGAGGCGCAGTCACGGAGGCTGAGCCCTGGGAGCTGCCATCTGTAAGCTAGCTCAGGAGAGCCCCAGAGGCTGAGGCCAGAAGCCAAGAACCACCACGCTCTAGCTCACTGTTCTAGAGCAGGAGAAACTGAGATCAGGTACACTGGTTCAGGAGTTGAGGGGGAAAAGAGGGAATACATTTGTCTTCGGTCCCCAGGTTGTGGTGCTTTGCTGCTGTGACCGCAGATGCTGCCATGACTTCTTCAATGAGGCACTGAAGGATTTCTAGGTGACTGCAGCAGAGACAAGGCCCAGCGTGGCCCTGAGAGCACAGGCTCTGGTGGACGCAGTCCTCCTGTGGGCTGCAGGCAGGATGGCCATGGGCGGGAGCTGACCTCTAACACATTCAGGACCTCTTGGCAGGAGTGCAGGTGCAGAGAGGACAGAAGAACAGCACAGGGTGATGTGAGGAACCACTGAGGACATACTGGCTAGTCCAGGGCGTGGCGCTGCAGAGGGGAAAACGCTGCTGTCCTTGCACTTGTTTTCCTGTAAGGAGTCCAGTGAGCTTAGTGAGCTATACTCCCTCCTTAGGGTGCTCAGGTAAGGGGGCCAGGCACTGGGCAGGCTGCCTTTCGCAAGCAGCTGGCTACCTAAGCGTGGATAGCAGAGACTAGTTTTAGCTGCCCATGCCCCTCCAACCTCCTGCACCAAACCCTCCCTCTGGCCCTTTGACCTTGACCTCACTTGGCTGAGAAGAGAAAGGCCCTCAGTACCTCCCACCTTGATGGGAGAATCCATGTCTGCTCAGTTCCTGTCTTCTTTCTGCCTATCAGGGAGGAGGAGGTGGCCTTCTGGCCACCCAAGATAAAGCCCTGGCAATCACAAAGGACTGGGGTCATACAGGTTAGAGGTCACACAGAGCCTGAGGTTACAGAGGCAGGGGTCACATGGGGTCAGGGATCACACAGAGCCTGGAATCTTGTGGGGGCTGGACAGGTTTCTGAGCAGCAGAAAGCACAATCCCCACCGCATGTCCTGTTTGCATCCTTAATCCACAGTAATAGGAGGAAACAGTGGTTACCTCCCTGCTTGTTTGGGCCGGGAGCTTATGTAATGATCAGCAACAGGCACCTTGTTGATCACACATTCCACGCCCCATCTGCAGCCCTTGGGGCAAATCTGGACATCTCAATAGCAAGTGCCACCCATCAGCAGCTTCTGAAAATGAGCCCCTTGGGTTTCTGGGTATGCAGCGGGTCGTGGGGGCCACCCAGTGCCTCCCTAGAGCCTGAGGCCTACAGCTCTGCATGGCACCAAAGCCTGCAGACACAGTAGCCAAGTCTGGACGGGAAATGGGAGGCTCCAGCTGGCGACAGCACTTACCCTGCACACACCCGCCCTGCTCGCACTCACGTGCTCACACAGATGCTGCTTGGCCAGTGCCCCCACTGGCTCTGTCGGCCCAGACCCCTCCTCTGAGGAGCACTCTGGAAGAGATTCTCAATCTCTTTGACTAAAATAATTCATAATTGAACAGATTTTACTGCAAGTTTGTCTCAAACTGTCTTACTTTTTTAGTTTGCTTTTTATTCATTTATTGGATACAGGGTCTTGCTATACAGCTCAGACTCATAGTGATCCTCCTGTCTCAGCCTCCCTGTGTGCGCCACCACGCCTGGTTTCAGCACCTGGGGTTCCCAGGTCAGCACAGCATGCAGTATCAGGGATCAAACTCTGGTCCTTCAGTTTCAAGGCAGGTGCTATCTCCCCAACCCCTCAGTCTTTTGACTGTAAAAATGATCTCTGTTCATTTCTAAAAGTCCCATCCAAACCATAGAAAGCAGAATGAGAAGAGCCCCATGGACAGAGGAGCCTTGAAGCCCAGGCCAATGGGTGAGTGGGACAGGAAGAGGCAGGTCCAGAGTGCCCACGCTGGTGACCCAGACGAACCACAGGACCCAGGAATATGACCAAGGAGGCACCGGGGCAGCATCCCAGGACCTGCTGCAACTGTCCAGAGCCTGGCAGTCCCGCCCTGCCCCACACGAGGCTGCACTGACCACCCTGGGGGATGAAGCTAGCCTCAGGACAGGAGGCACGAGGTTGGTGACATGGCTGCTGCTGGTGGTTTATAGGTGCCAACGTGACTCAGCCAGACAGCCCAGTTGTCTAGTTAAGCATCGCTCCTCGATGCAGCTGTGGGGTTGCTTCTGGAAGACATGAGCAGACAAATGGCCAACTCTCCTAAAGTAGGACGCCTTTCCATGTGCAGGCCTCCTGCCAGACTCGAGGCCAGGGCTCTCTGGCTCTTGGCCCTCTGAGCTGTATCACCAGCTGTCTTTGGTGTCCGGCTTTCAGAGGACAGAGTATGGGACTCCTCAGCCTCTGCAATCAATCCTGTACAAATACATAGCCACGTGTATACAGCACACACGCGCTAGGCGCATAGCTCTTTTTGGTGCTGCTTCTCTGTAAAAGCCTGGCTAATAAGAGAACTTAGCACCAAAAAGAGGGTGCCCCATGACAAGTACCCATGCCTGGGGAAGCAGCTCTGGAACTGGGAGACAGGTGAAGGGCGGGTGGCAGAGGAAGCCCGATCACCCCAGAGCGACCTCAGAAAGGAAGGGGAGCTGCAGAGCGCGTCCACCTTAGAGGAGGCATAAGCAAATGTGTGCAGGTCAGTGGAACACAAGCAGTGCAGGCCACTCTGATGGGGTCGCAGACAGAAATGAGTAACATCTACTAGACCATGGGGAAAAGGTGGCCTCGATCATAAAGTGGCAGGATTGCATGCTGTTTTCCATGTGGTAGCGCTTACAAGCGTTGATGCTCGCTGCATCGCGGAGACTTCTGAGCAGTGTTGAAGCAGTGGCTCAATTCTGTCTATAATAGTAAATTACTGTAGCAAACAAAGTGGAACCAGAACTTAGACTTGGAAAAGTTGCAGACTGGCCATTTTGGAAATCAGAATGAGAATGTGTACCGGGAAGAGGATAGTTTGGGATGGGAGCCTCCAAACGTGGCAGGTCGTTAGCAGTGAGCCCCCAGACTCAACTCGTCGGCGCCAGAAAGAATGCTCTCTGACCACAAGCAAGAGGGCTGGCCACGGTGAAGCAGCAAGTGCACCTCTTGGACGGGCGTGCGCTCCATCGAGGCAGCAGCGCGGGGCACGCAGGGCGAGGGGTCAAGAGCTCCCACCTGGAAGCAGCTCTTCTTCAAATTCACTGGCCAAGCTCCAAGGCTTACAGTCTATCATGGTCAACTGCTCTGTGACCTGGTGGAAGGGTAGGATCCAAAGAATGGGGTGGGGGGCAGAAAGCCTCGGGACACTCATAAGCTATCTTTGTCTCCATGCTATAGGCCCAGAAATTAAAGGAGCGGGTGTTTCTTATAATTCTGGTGTAAGCAGTGAGGGCGGGCAGCCTTGGGGACAGCCGCAGTTTCTTTCTTTCTTTTTTTTTTTTTTAAGACAGACTTATTCAGCGTCATGATCAGACATTTAGCAATCAACAGCATGGGTGCAAAAAAAGTTCTACATTAAAATTTTTTGTTGGAATGCTTTACACTTTCCACAGAACAGAAACTAAAATAACCTGTTATACAATTAGTCACAAATACAGTCCTCAAGTTTTTTGCTCATACACACGAGTATTGTCTAAAACAGGTCTTCTTTGTAGCAGCTGGGCCCTGCCACCACTGTGCCTGGCTGAGTTCACAAATCTGTTGTAACCTGTAGCTTCCCTGTCACTTCTCTGGCTCTCCTCTCCTGCTAAGCTTTGTTTCCTGGAAGTGTTTAAGACCTTCTGCCACTGCCACAGCTACTGCTGCTGCTGGAGCCACCACAGCCACCTTGATTTCATGGTTTGGTAAAATATTGGCCTCCACCACCACAGGGCCCAGAGCTCCTGCCTCCAAAGTTTCCTCCCTTCATGAGTCCAAAATTCGAAGACTGACTGTTGTAACTGCCAAATTCATTATAGCTCCCACCACTTCCATAATTGCTTCCATCATTACCAAATCCATTGTAGCCATCTCCACTGCCACCATATCCACCCCACCATGGCTGCCACCAAAGCCACCTCGACTACTGAAGTTTCCTCCGTGACCGAAACTGTCACTGCCACCAAAACCTCCTCCACGACCACCACCAAAGTTTCCAGAACCACTTCGACCTGTTTGGCTAGATGAGGCACTGGCCATCTCCTGCTTGGACAGGGCTTTCCTCGCTTCACAGTGTGGTATTTCTGAATGACAATCTTATCCACAGTCATGGCCATCAAAGGTTACAAAAGCAAAGCCTCTCTTTTTTCCACTGCCTCAGTCAGTCATAATTTCAATCACTTCAATTTTTCCATATTGTCCAAAATAATCTCGTAGGTGATGTTCTTCAGTATCTTTTTTTTTTTAATTTATTTGGGGGGGGCAGCTCAGCCCACCAGGGGGCGGGCTGTCTGGCATGTGGTGCTGGGGGATTGAACCGTGGTCCCTGTGCTTTGCTGAGCTTGTTCTAAGTAGTTGCTTTAGACCACTGAGCCATCTCACCAGCCCCCAGTATCTTCTTTAATGCCACCAACAAAGATCTTCTTCACCGTTAAGTGGGCACCTGGTCTTTGAGAATCTTGGGACAGCTCTTTGGTTCCACAACTCTTCCATCCACTTTGTGTGGCCTTGCATTCATGGCTGCATCCACCTCCTCCACAGTGGCATACGTGACAAACCCAAAGCCCCTGGAACACCTGGTGTTCGGGTCTCTCATTACCATGCAGTCTGTGAGTGTCCCCCATTGCTCAGAATGGCTCCTCAGACTCTCATCAGTTGTTTCAAAGCTCAGCCCTCCAAAGGAATAAGCTACTAAGCGTATTCCGCAGTTCCTTTTTTTACAATTAATTTGGTACGAGGTCTCATTGCGCAGCTCAGATTCACAGGGATCTTCCTGTATCAGCCTCCCCAGTGCTGCGATTACAGGTGCATGTCACCATGTCCTGCTTCAGTGGCCAGCACGGATCACCCAGAGTTTCAGAGCTGGCACAGCATGCAATGGAGGGGATGGAACCAGGGTCCTTGCGCTTGCCAGGTAGGCACTTAGTCCACCAAGATCTCTCTCTGGTCCCAGGCAGCCAGTTTCTGACAAGCTGCCCACACAGGAAAAGTGCCAAGAACTGAAGGGGAGGCGACGGGAAGGAATGAAAGGTCGTCAGACTTCTTGGGACGCAGTCCTTTGCAACAAGCTGTTTTTTCAAGACAAGAACCCCGCAGTTGGTTAGAGCTCACCTAGGGCCCTCCTCAATTTTGAGTGGCCCACTGTGGGAGTCCGACGCCCACCCAGCAGATGTGAGGTAGGGCCTCTGCCTGGCAAGACTGCACTGGTGGGAAGGCCATGAGGAAAGGTGTGGGGCCGAAGAGGATCATTCTTGAAGCCTTTGGTCTCATAATTTTTCTTTTTTTTTTATATTTATTTATTTTTATTTATTACATTTATTTATTGTGTGTGTGTGTGGCCAGCTCAGCCCACCAGGGGGCGGGTCTGGCTGGCATGTGGTGCTGGGGATCGAACCGCGGTCCCTGTGCTTTGCCAAGCTTGTTTCAAGTAGGTGCTTTAGACCACTGAGCCATCTCTCCAGCCCCTCATAATTTTTCTTGCTAGGCTTTGGATTTGTTTGGGGTCCATCATCCCTGTCTTCTTTAGCCTCTGCCTTTCAGAATGGAAATGTCAGGCCGGGGGTTTAGCTCAGTGAAACAGCGCCTGCCTGGCAAGGGCAGGACCCTGGGTTCAAGTCCCAGTACCAAAAAATCCGAATGTGGAAATGTCCTCTCTGTATCTGCTCTCCATCACATTTTACAAGCAAGCTTATTTTAGTTCACGGGCTCACATTGGGAAGGAACTCGCCCCAGGCTGAGTTGCATATCAAGTCTCATTACACCAGATTTGGGCAACACTGACACGGAACGAGACGCTAGTATTGGTGCTGCGCCAAGCTAAGACATCTGGGGACACCGCGATGAAATGAGAGCTTCCTCCACATGAGGACACAAACGCGGGAGGAGAGCAGAGGAGGAGTGGTACGGAGCGGACCTGTCCTCCAAGTCCTCAGGACAGCAGGTGAAGTGGGACCTGCATCATCTGCTTTGTCTCTGGGTCAAAATACCCACAACCCACAGCCAACAATGGGCAGATTCATTTTGGCTCACAGCTTTGAGGGATCTAGCCCATGGTACCAAAGTGGAGGTGTAGAGCCGGGGAGATAGCTCAGTAGAATAAGAGCTTGCCTGGCAAGCACAGGGTCCTGAGTTCAATCCCTGGTACCGCAAAAAAAAAAAAAAAAAAAAAGTGGAGGTGTGGTGGAGGGAAGCTGTCAAGCCTAGGCAGAGCAGCAGGAGTGAACAGGGAGGGGGAAGGACCACAGCGCGCCCTTCCAGGTCAGGCCTCCAGCGCCCCGCTTCTCCCAGCCGGCTCCTGCCTCCTGAGGCACAAGCAGCTCTCAAGTCCTCCATGGACTGACCCACTGGTGAGTACAGTGCCCGAAGAGCCAACGACCTGTAAGCCCCACCTCTGAACATGAGACTTCGTGGGAACATTTTAGGTCTAAAGTATAATTCTGCTGTCTCAGCATGCAGAAGGCATCTAGCCCAACCCTAAGTGTTGCCGATAATGTCACAGGTCCAGCACTGCTCAAAAGTCCAGGTCCAGAGTTTTTCGGAGACCCCAGGCAAACTTAACTGTGTGCCCTGCAAAAGTCAGAAAGGAAATTAAATGCTTCCAAAATACAGTGGCACAGAGTAAACATTTCCATTCCCAGGGAGGACTAGGTTAGTAATAGGAGGAACTGGGCCAGAGCAAGGCCAAACCTAGCACAGCAGACATTACATCCTGTAGCCCCATGACAGCATTCGGAGCAGGCTGGAGGGCACTGCGCGCACCCAAGGCAGAGAGCCTCCCTCACCCCCACGGCTGTAATGGCTGCGCGCCTGACCTCTCATAGGCCCATCGCTCAGCACCTGTGGCTTTCCTTAGCAGGCGGTTAACGTTCCTGGCACCCCTAAAGTTACAGGGTCTCCATGGCAGCCTTTTGCCTTCATAGCTTCACAGATTGTCATTGTGGGGGCACATTCTCTGGTCTCCCAGACCTTCCTTTGAAACTTGGGTAGAAGCCTTTAGGACCCCTCAACTGTTACCTTCTGCATGTCTGAAAAACCAGAACATGTGGTTGTTATCAGCTCCCCCATTAACAGCTGGACCCTCTGGGGTCAGGCCACAACAGCCTCTGGAGTACCCTGCTGGCTAAAGGGAGGGACATACTTCTCTAGGTAGCCCTGAGGGAGCAGGGTGCCCTGGGGCTCACTTTTCAAAGTTTTTAAAATAATTTGCCCTGGGGCTGGTGAGATGGCTCAGTGGTCTAAAGCACCTACTTAGAACAAGCTTAGCAAAACACAGGGACCTCGGTTCAATCCCCCAGCACCACATGCCAGCCAGTCCCACCCCCTGGTGGGCTGAGCTGACTACACACACACACACACACACACACACACACACACAAATAAAAATTAAAAAAATAAAATAAAATAATTTGCCCTTTTACATCCACCCTAAACCTAGGTTAGGTGGGGCCTGGCTAGTTCCAGAGATGTTCTCAAGGGGTCATTTTTATTCTCGTGTAAAGTACTTGATTTCTTTTCAGTGTTGCTAATCTTTTCAGAAGCTACTCTCTTTGGCTCCAACTTTACCCATCCCTTTCTGACAACTATAAAATGTTCAAATCTTTGCTCCTGATTTCCACCACAGACCTGGCTAGAAGCAGCTGGGAGTACCCATGCCACAACCTGAATGTTGAGATGCCTTGAGATGTCTGCCCAATCAGTTTCCCATCTTTAAATTCAGTGTCACACAAAGTCTTGGGACATAGGACAAAATATATCCAAATGCTTTTAATGTAAAATCCCTTCTAGTTTAGTTTCCAACACAGTCTGCATCCCAATCTGAACCTCCCTCATTGGGTCTTTAATGTCCACATTTTCATCACCATTTTGGCCTTTTAAACTCCCCCTGGGTGCCGGGGAGATGGCTCAGTAGAATAAGCACTTCCCTGTCAAGCACAAGGACCCGAGTTCAATCCCCAGTTCTGTTAAAAAACAAAAACAAACAAACAAAAAAAACCCTCCTCCTGGAATTGCCAATCAAGTTCTGTGCATTCTAGGGCTTCCCTGGCTCACATCTTCAAACTTTCGTAACTCCTGCCATACACCAGGTCCAGGGGCCTTGGACCACATTTCTTGTACAGCCACAGCGATGACCATTTCTTGTTCTTTCAAGAGATGTTACAATTTTACAGGGTTTGAACTATGTAGCCCAGGCTGGTCTCACACTGGCAGCATCCTCATTCCTCAGCCTCCTGAGAGCTGTGATTACAGGCTATAGTCGCACCACACCTGACATGGCCCTACTCTTGACACCAACTGCCTGTATCAGTCATTGTTATGGCTTAAGATCTAAAATGTCCCCCAAATATCTCATGTAGAGGCAGGGCCTACGCAGAAGAGGTAGGTCACTGCGACGAGACCTGGAAGTCGGTATTTTTACCCCTGGCTCTTCCGTTTCTCAGCTGCCACGGGATGAGCAGTTCACCCCAGCCACACCCTCCCACCATGCCAGTTCTGCCTTGAACCCAAGGCAGAAACAGCGTGGGGAAAAGGTGTGGTGGAAGAGAGTCGCTTGTCCATGGCGGCCAGGGAGCAGGGACAGCAGCAGGCCCAGAGGGGGATGAGGCTACGCCTGGGGCAAGACCGCACCTTTCTGGATCAGACCCAATAACTGGCTGTCCAGTCAGGCCCCACCTGCCACCTGGAGCTGCGAACTAACTCAGCCAGGAATGAATCCGCCAAAAAGTACGGTGCACTCGGAATGCAGCCAGCTTTCAAAGGGCCACCTCTTCACACCTAAGACTTAGGGGGATCATAAGATCTAAAATCAAACAAGGCCTTTGGGAGGTGACTGCCACATGTGGGTGGAGTCACCATGAATTGGTGCCCTGATAACGGCTCAGAAAGCCCGCACACCGCCTTATATCACACTGGAGAGCCCCAAGTGTACAGGCAGAGGAAACCCCAGCCAGGACCTAACTGCACTGCACTTGGCCTCCCAGTTCCACCCTTCACAACTGAAATGCATGTCTGTGGCCTCTAAGACATGTGACCTGTGTACTATGCCACAGAAGCCAGGAGGGCCAGGAAAAGGATGTCCTAGGTGAAGGTCTTTTCATCAAGGGGAGGCCACAGCAGGTTTCCAAGGCTCAGGGCTATTGGCCATACCGTTTCTCAGGTTGGGTATGAGGACAGGAGTGCTCACTTTCTGATATCTGTAAGAGAGGTCTCTGTGACATATACTCATTTACATGCAAGACAAACATTAGAAAGAAGGACCACATGCAGGCTCACATGGATACACCCACACAGGTCTGCTCCCAGGTGACCCAAGCCTTGCTGAGTTCCACCAGACCCTGCGGCTGGGACCCAGCCCCGTTGCCTGTGGAGACCACAAGAGCTTCTCATGCCACTGAACCCAGCCCGCCTCCCTTCGCAGGGGCTTCTGTTCCCATCTTTTCCCTCAGGGTTCCAACTCTTGGGGAAGGTGAAGTGGGGCACTGCGGTGAGCAGCACTGCATTCCAAAGGCAGGGAAGAGGCAGGGTGAAGCCTTCATTAGTTCCTTGGGAAGCTGAAGCAAGTAGCACTCACAGCAGGACATAAAGGTCATGATTAAGAATTGGGCCCTTCAATCCCCGGTTCTGAAAAAAAAAAAGAACTGGGTCCTGCCGGGGAGATGGCTCAGCAGAATAAGCGCTTGACAAGGGCCTGAGTTCAATCCTCGGTTCCACAAAAAAAAAAGAAAAAAAAAAAAAAAAAAACCTGGGTCCTACCCTGGGGTGGACCTGCTCTCGTGCAGATCTGAATGTTCCCCAGATCAACCTACGTGCATTTCGATGCTGATCAAGATGGGCTGTGCGGATCAAAGTTTTCAAAATGAACATCCTGTTTGAAGAGGCCATGTGTTATTTTTTAAGGTTCTAAAGCAGGCCAGCCCTGCTCCAGAATCCAAAGCTTCTGGACAGGAGCCAACATTCAGCCGAGCCCTGCCCTGGACTCAGCACCATGAGAAAGAGCCACTGAGCGCAGGGGAAACGTAAGGTGACCCCAAAAGGCCACAGCCTCGGGCTCTGAACCCACGGAGCACCGGAATGAAGTGGCCTTCTTCACCAGAAGCTCTGGCCTTCGTCTTTCTCAAGCCCTGAGGCTTCTTCCCTAGACCCCAGCTGCTCGGTGTTGGCCATGCCTCAGGTGTCTCCAGGAACTCTCGACACAGGGCAGGGGTGGTGAGAGGGCACCTGAGGTTGGCTTGGGAGTGGGCTTTCCTTTCTCCTCTTGCAGTTTCCAAATTACCTTAGGTGAATGTATTATTTCTTTACAATTCAAGAAAGATGCCGGTATGGTGCACACGCCTGTCATCCCAGAACCCGGAGGCAGTGGCCGGAGGATCGCTGTGCCAGCCTGAACTACACAGCCAAGACCCTGCCACAAAAAAAAAGGTAGAGCACGTGCCTTTCATCATTTGTTATTCATCAAGTAAAATCATGTCCTGAAAAGTGCATCACTTAAGTATACAGCTCAGTGAATCTCCAAAAACTAAGTCCATCTGCATGACCAGACCAGATGAAGAAACAGGATGCGCCAGGCTCCCAGCGACCCTGGAGCCTCCCCACTGCCCTGGGAGTAACTGCCCCTGACCGCTGACACCAGCTCCTGTGGCCAGCACTGTGTAAGGGAAGGATCCAAGCCTGCCATGCTGTCTTTCTTTCCTTTTCGGGTTTTTTTTTTTTTTTTTTTTTTAGAACCAGAGATTGAACTCAGGCCCTTGCACTTGCCAGGGAAGCGCTTATTCCACTGAGCCATCTCCCCGGCTTTCTTTCCTCTTCTATTGTTTTACTTTTGACATAAGCTTCATTTTAAAATTGTGGTAAAAGTCATATAACAAGAATTCCCGGGGCCAGGGAGATGGCTCAGTGGTAAGCGCTTCCCTGGCAAGTGCAAGGGCCTGGGTTCAATCCCCAGTTCAAAAGAAAAAAAATTTCCATAAGCGCCTGCCTGGCAAGTGCAAGGTCGAGTTCAATCCCCAGTATCACGAAAAAAAAAAAAAAGAATTCCCCATTTAAACTATCTTCGGGGGCTGGAGAGATGGCTCAGTGGTCTAAAGCACCTACTTGGAACAAGCTTGGCAAAGCACAGGGACTGCGGTTCAATCCCCCAGCACCACATGCCAGCCAGCCCCGCCCCCTGGTGGGCTGAGCTGGCCACACACACACACACAATGAATAAATAAATAAAAATTTTAAACTATCTTCGGGGGCCTGGCCCTAGCTCAGTCCTTTAAGTGGCGGCTTCCACAAAGCTGTCAGCCTCAGGTTGCTGTAGTTCAATCCCCACAACACTGTAGCCAGCCAAACCTGCCCTGAAGGCATTCGGAGCCAAAAAAAAAAAAAAAATTCTTATTCCATTAGGGGCTGGTGAGATGGCTCAGTGGTCTAAAGCACCTACTTAGAACAAGCTTAGCAAAGCACAGAGACCGCGGTTCAATCCCCCAGCACCACATGCCAGCCAGCCCCACCCCCAGGTGGGCTGAGCTGGCCACACACACACACACAAATTTTTTTAAAAAACTATCTTAATATGTATAATTTAGTGGTATTTAAGTTTTGCGCTTTTTTAAAAAATATTTATTTATTTATTTATTTATTTATTTATTGTGTGGCCAGCTCAGCCCACCAGGGGGCGAGCAGGCCTGCATGTGGTGCTGGGGGATTGAACCGAGGTCTCTGCTTTGCTTGAGCTTAGCTTGTTCTAAGTAGGTGCTTTAGACCACTGAGCCATCTCACCAGCCCCAATTTAGTGGTATTTAGTAGTCCCTAGCTGTACAATAATTTCTCCATCTCGTTCCAGAATATCTTAATCTCACCAAGAAGACCCCTATAACTCTAGCCGGTGTGGGTCCTTAGGGCCAGGGGTATAGCTCAGTGCTTACCTGGCAAGTATGAGGTCCTGAGTTGATTCCTGGTATAAAAGAAGGAAAGGAAGACAGAGACAGAGACAGGACAGAGAGGGGAGGAGAAGGAGAGGAGGAAAGAAAGGGGAAAGAGGAAAACAGAGAGGGGGAAGGAGAAGGAGGGAACAAGGGAGGTGGGGAGGGGAGAGGTGAGGAGGGTAAAGGTAGAGAGGGGAATGGGAGAGGCCCTGCCAGATAGCTCAGCAGATTAAAGCACCTGCAAGTAGGTGCAAGGGCCGGGGGTTCAATTCCCAGGCCAGCCTTGCTGGCCCCACTCAATTGCACTGAGATGGCAATTGAGTCTGGGTTTGGTGGCATGCGCCTGTAATCCCAGCTGTTGGGAGGCTGTAAACAGGTGGATCACTACAAGTCCGATCTAGTACTGAGACCCTGAACACCCTGTAGACCCCTCCCTAAAAAAATACAAAAAAAAAAAGAGGGGAAGGGGGAGGGGAAAGGCGGGGGGGGGGAGAAAGGAAGGGGGATGGCATAGGCAAAGTATAGCTGTTTTAGTATTAAGATCCCAGTTTTGGGGCCACAGAAATAGCTCAGCAGACTAAGCACCTGCCTGGCAAGCACAAGGACACGGGTTCAATCCCTGGCACCACATGCCATGCTGGCCACATGCCAAGCCAGGCTTGGTGGTGCATACCTGCAATCCCAGTGCTGGGGAGACTGAGATAGAGGATCATTATGAGTTTGAGCTGCACAGCAAGACTCTGTACCAAACAAACAAATTAATTAAATAAAAAAGATCCCAGTCTTGAGTGCCAGCAGCCAGCAGCTCTAGGGCTAGCAGCTCTCCTAGTTGCTTGGAGCCGTCAGCTGCCAGCAGGTCTCACTCTCCTGCCTGTCAGTCTCCATCATTCTCTGGCTGCTGGCCTCCTTTGGCACTACCAGCTCTGGCTGCTCTTGGTGCCAGCAGCCTTTGTGGTACCAGCTCTTAGTATAGCAGCTCAGCATGAGCTAGTCAAGACAGAAATCATAAGTAGGCAAAACATGTCATCCAGAAGAGGCTCTATTAGGACCCGGTGAAGAGGGAGTGGTGAAGTACGGCGTGCATGTCGGGCAGCCTGTTCACATCACCGACAGCTCTAAATGGCGCCATGGCTGGCGCAGGGCACAGTGCAGACTAGCCCACTAAGGATGTGGGGAGGCTATTCATATGGAAGGGTGAACCTGCGCACACTCAGGGGCATGCTGTGTAGTCATGGGGAGAGCAGGGATTCCTGGAAGACTGGAGCTTGCTGCAAACAAAGCAGATGTCTCCTGGGGTGCTCTGCTCAGCTGTGGCTGCTGCAAGGCATTTCGGACTGCAGAAGAGGATATATGAGGCACCTCCTGGGGAGCGCCAGGCCCCTCCAGCTGCCTCCTGTTCATTCATGAGCACTCCCCATCCCGCCTCCAGTCCAGAGCTACCTCCTGTATCCAGAGGGCAGCTGTTGGCCCCAGGTGGGGTCCTGCGTGGGGGTGTGCCCATGGATGCAGCAGCCCACGGGGAACCTCCTCTCTCTGTGAGGGGCAAGAACAGGTAAGTTGGGAGCGGTGGATGCCCCCAGCAAGGGCTGTTGTGCTGGGCTAGGGCATGGAGGGTATGGAGTGCAGAGGCCCGCTGTGCTGGCCCACACAGATAGAAAAGCAGCAGCCTGGGGCTTCCTTGTGTCAAAGATTTTTGAGACACACAGTGGACCCTGGCATCCTACAAGTCCAAGCTTCAGGCTTTAGAGCTATCCTCCGTGGGGCCCTGGAGGGCTGGGATGAGGACGTAGGCTCTGGGTGAGCTGCTGAGGACAACCGTCCAGGAGCTTGGCTGGAGGGGCCAAGGCTCCACATGAAGGGGAGATGAAGCGCTGGCTGCACTGTCTCCCCCTACATGGTGAAGCACATCTTCCAGCAGCTGTAGTGGTGAGGGTGAAGGGCTTCTCTGCTGACAGTTGGGACGTGGGACAGAACCAGGTCAGGCCAGGCTCATTCTGAGCAGACTGGCTTTACCCAAAACCAGCACACAGGCTCTGGAACTGCCTGACAGCAGTGTCCCAGTAGAGGGACTGCCCCATGATGGACTCTGGCCCCGGCACCTGCTGCCCGGGAGGTTTGCAATGACCATTCCCAGGTCACCACCCTCCAGGAGCCAGCATGCAGATGGGGGAGCCCGGGGGGCAGCCAGGACGCCCTATAGCACATTCACATCCAGACCCACTCAGCGTTGGCTGTAGGTGGTCAGCCAGTACCTGCCCTTCCCAGACCCCCGCTCACCTGGGGAGCCCTTGAGCTAGGCAGATGTCCAAGCACCTTTCCTGGGGGAGCAGCAGAGGCAAACTAGGATGAGGTGCTGGAGGCCAGAAGACTGGGGCCACCCCCAGCAGTCTGGTTTCACCGGCCTGGTGTGGGGGTTTGAAAGTTCCGCAGGCTTCAGGCCTGTGGGGGCCCAGGGTGAGCTTCGGCAAGGGTGTCCCCCGGCGCCTGCATCCTGTGGCCATCTCCACAGGCCCCGACCCTGTGCGGAGCTCTGAGCTGCCTCTGTGCCCCCTGCTTCTGAACTTTCACCGTGCAGCGCCTGCGCTGGGCCTGCCATTCCTTCGGCCTGGAGCCTGTGTCCTTGTCCAAAGACGTTCCTGGTGGATCATTAGCTTGATGGCATCCTCCATGTCTCCTGGAACTCGTATTACTTACGGCTCAGGCCTCTGAGGTTTTGCTTCTGCTATCTCATCTCTCAGTCTCCAAGAGCCCTTTCTTATTTCCTGCTATTTTTACAACACCCTGTTCTTAGGCAATAGGTGTCACACTTCCCTGTCCCCAAGGTCCTGGGACAGGGTGCGTATGATGAGCGCACGTGCGCGCATATGAGGATGACGCCTCGCGCCTGCTCCCGCTCCATGCCTGCCGCAGCGGATGCATGATCCATCTTCGGGACGTTTCTTCCTCAGGAGTCTGGTGACCCTCAGCCCCACACATCTTTCAGAGAGGCTCAGGGTACAGATGTGAAGTGGTGGGGGCTGGCCTGAGCACAGGGCTGGCTACAGTGTCACACGTGACACCGTGCGGCCTGACCAGTGCCACCCGGGAGACAGGTCCTGAGACGTGGGCAGGCACGGGCCCCGGCCTCCCGCTGCCCTCTTCAGCTTCAGCGTGCATCTCTGGCGAGGGCCAGATTCAGTTCTCCTCCGCTAGGCCCCAACTGCACCTGCCACCGACACCAGCCTTCTGCACTGGAGCCTGTCAGGGCTCCTGGAACCCCCACCCTGGGCATCGGGAGACCAGTGTTCCCCAGTGTCACCACTCAGGGGCACCCAGACGTCTGTCCTCTAGCCAAGCAGGAGAGGAGCTGCCCGCAGGTATATCAGCACCGACCCTTTGTCCCAGGGTGCCACGTGCAGCAACAAGTCAGAGCCTCCTTTGGGGTCTGTGGTAGGAGCATTCAAGAGGGAAGCGTTAACCATCAGGGCCTCCGCTGTGCTGCGGGGTCACACTGGTGGCTGCCGTGCGGTCAAATAGCAGTTGAGGGTGCAGCCTCTGGCAGCACTGAAGCGTGCCACCTGCACGCCACCTGAAAAACAAAAAGAAAACCCAGGCACTTGTGGTCCACAAGCAGGGTCGGAGGGGTAGGGAGGTATATGCCCCACCCTGACCCAGAGAACATCCCAGGCACAAGGTCGAAGAACAGTTGTATGAGCTGCTAACAAACTGAACCAGGGCTTTTTGTGGAGACAGGGTCTCCAATGCAGTTCAGGCTGTTTCTGAAGTCACTGTGTAGCTCAGGTTGGCCTCAAATTCTCAGTGATCCTCCTGCCTCACCCTCCCAAGTGCGAGGATTACAGGTACGCACCATCACACCTGAGCCAGGGGATTTCTTATAAAATTTGGACTTCCAGCTCCTTTAAAAACCAATTCTGAAAGCTGGGGGTGTAACTCAGTGGGAGGGTGCTTGGCTAGCATACTCCAGCACCTCCTCCCAAAGCCAAGCCACACCAAATGAAACCAAGCCAAAACTTGGCATGAGCCCCAAGGAGGCAGCGCTGCCCTGGTACATGAAGCCACATCTTGACAAAGCTTCTTAAGTTTCAGATCTTAGTTATTCCTCATTGCTGAGACCAAAGACACGGCACCCAGAGTTAAAGGAGGAAAGGCTTATTTAGCCCCCGGCTTGCCTGCATGGCCCTGGCCACTATGACGTTTGTCTCTGCCACCAGCTGTGGGGCTCCATGAGGTACAGCCCCTCCGCGTCTTGCTCGCTGCTGTGCCCCAGCGCCCCATGCAGTGCCTGCCACACAGGAGGCACGCAGTAAACACCTGAAAGGACAGAGGCCTGAATGCATGACAAGCGGCTGCCTGGGCGAATGAGTGGATGGGCAGGCGGACAGCATGGATGCCTGGGTCGGCGACCAGGCGGTGCAGAAGTGGCCGCACAGGTGGGCTGGTGCCTGGAAGGCAGGTGGCAGGACAGCAGCTCAACCCCTTCCCAAGACAGATTCTCTCCCACACACCAAAACTTGCCTTGCCTCACACTGTTTTCTTTTTTTTTTTTTTTTTTGTATTTATTTATCTTTATTTATTACATTTATTTATTGTGTGTGTGTGTGGCCAGCTCAGCCCACCAGGGGGCGGGTCTGGCTGGCATGTGGTGCTGGGGA